>NC_139953.1:22966936-23333983 GCF_963454915.1 Gymnoscopelus microlampas
GTGCGCACGCGCGCGCGTGTGTGTGTGTGTGTGTGTGTGTGTGTGTTATTTTTGGAAGATACCAAAGTCTTGTGTTCGTTCTTTCCAATGATGAGATTTTCAGTAGATGGATCCAAGAAATGGTTCCTTATTTTGGTCTGTCTGTTTGTGTGTGTGTACAGTATGTGTGTGTGTGTGTGTGTGTGTGTGTACAGTATGTGTGGTGTCCTGATAGGAAACAAAAGTAGGTCATTCTGAATTATATTATTTATGAATTATTTATTACCTACACTTTTAACAGACAGATTTACCTCCCCACCCCACCTCACCCCCAGCTACTGACATCAGGGTGACATCACTGCACTTCTCAGCTGGCGTCACCTCCTCAGGAAAGCCAAGTTCACCTTCGTCATACACACACAGGCACACATAAAGCCTCATTTGTACTTTGTGCGTTTGCGTTGCTTCGTTAGCTTGAAAAACTGTTTTTTTTGGCAAGCGACACCACTCTACAAGGAAGTATAAATAAGACATCAGAGTGCACGACCTGCATCGTGGATAAATGGAGTTTTGGGGTTAGAGGAAGAGGGCAAAGGAGGAGGAGGAGGAGGAGGAGGTGGCGGCAGGTAGGGGGTGGATGGCAACAAGGAGAAAGGAGGGAAGGAGAAAAGGAGTAATTGTCTAATCTCTTTAATCTACAGGCCAATGAATGAATCTCCACTGTTGTCATTATTGGTTTAATCCCCCCTCCATATTTCTCCCTCTTTTCCTGTTCTGTTTCTTCACTTCTTTTTTCATCCCTTGCTTTGTGAGCCCTCTTTTCACCCCCACCCCTCTCGCTCCTTGTTCAGGCTCACTTGTCTTTTCTTGTTTCTCTTTCTCTCTCTCTCTCTCTCTCTCTCTCTCTCTCTCTCTCTCTCTCTCTCTCTCTCTCTCTCTCTCTCTCTCTCTCTCTCTCTCTCTCTCTCTCTCTCTCTCTCTCTCTCTCTCTCTCTCTCTCTCTCTCTCAAAGGTCTTTTCTAAGTCAGCTCTCCTCACAAAAAGCTGTGGTGGCATTAGATGGCTCCAGGCCAGTTCCTGTGCTCGCAACCCCCCCCCCCCCCCCCCCCCCCCTCCCTTTTTCTCTCTATGTGTTTGTGTGAGGAACAATCACTCAGCCTGCCTCTCCTGTTCCCCTCTCCTCTTTCCACCTCTCTTTTTTCTGTTCCCTCGCTCGCCATGTCTCCTCTGGGAAAGAGAGAGAGGGTAGAAAGTGTGAGATCTCAACCCCACACTGGCTTGGGTTCTTTCGCCCGCACAGCTCATTTGCACATGCTGGGGACGGACACGGAAACAGACACACAGGCACGCACGTATGTGCACAAACCCACACATATACATACACCGGCACACACCCTGAGGTGACTGTGGAAGTGTGGGGCTCAGTACTTTTGAAAGAGGTGTGTCTGGTAATCCCTCTGAGGTTGTGTGCGAAGGCCTCATAAAGCACAGAGAGAGGGAGAGGGGAAAGAAAGAAAAGAAGAGAAAAGAGAAGAAAGCAAAAGTGGAGGAGGGAAGCGGGGATGGGGGCGGAGAGAGAGAGAGAGAGAGAAAGAAAGCGTTGACAAGCTTTTCAGTCGAGCGGGGGCCTCTTTCTGTTGCAGGAAAGCAAGCTCGACACAGATGGCTCTTACACGACCAGAAAAACATTGTGGCGAGCCTCTTACGCCTGCACACACACACACACACACACACACACACACACACACACACACACACACACACACACACACACACACACACACACACACACACACACACACACACACACACACACACACACACACACACACACACACACACACACACACACACACTTCCCGAGTGTCAAAAGGCCTTTCATGTTTCGACAGTCTAAAAACTGAAACTGAAAAAAGTTGATTGACACCACCCTGACCTCTACACACAAACACAAACACATACAAACGCAAGCACACACACACACACACACACACACACACACACACACACACACACACACACACACACACACACATGCACACATGCACTCACGTGCAGATGCATACCAGCGGTAAGGGCTTAAACAAGAAAGGTAGCAGTCACATGACAAGTCTGCACGGCCTCTATAAGCTCTATATTCTACGGGGAAGGAACATGAGGTAGTAAGGGACAAAACGTGGCATTAAAAGACGCAAAAGCAAAAGGAACGTACGATGGCAGTGTAACGGGAACCGTGATGAAAGGTCAAAGTCCTTGGCTGTGGACACGGTGAGGGTTTGATCTACTAAGTGCTGGCAGGGACTGACTTCTCAACGTCTATGTAATCTCACACACTGACCTCAGCCAAGTCGCCGCTGTATGCGGCACATGCACTCGCCGGCCTGAAACCGACTGAAATAACCAGAGGAAAAGGGAAGTGCCATGAGTCAGCCGGTCACTCGCACGGGTCACGAGAGAAAGGAGGAACAGAAAGAAGAGACGTGTTTCGCTCTATAGCGTCCCTTGAAATGATCTCCCCGGGTCTGTCTGAGTTGGAAGATCAACCCCTTAAAAGCAACCATGTCATTTTAGATTTTTGCGTTGGCAATTCAAAAATAGCAGATCTACAAACTCACAGCGCGGCACGACGAGCTTGTACATCTGCTGTTTTTTTAACACGTTTGAAAAATCTTGAAAGTGTTTGAAATACGTTGAATAATTTTGAATTACGAAAAGGTGTGAGAACTACTGATTTAGAAGGCATTTGTAGAATCAGTCCCAGGTCTTAATGGGTTAAAACAATCCATCTCTAGCTGTGATGCAAAACGGCCAGTGCACGACTGCACAGGGTCTTTTCCAAGTGTGTTCCAGAGATTATACTGTACATGTGTGCATATTGATGCACAAAACTCTCGGCCTGTGTGTGTCAGTTGATGATGTCAGTGACCCAAACAGTCCATGACTAGTCGGCATTGCCTTTATACTGTATGCTTGACGGCTACTTGAGGGAACCAAAACCGAGTGTGTGTGTGTGTGTATTTTTTTGTATCTAGCTGTCTGAGCAGGCCTCGAGTATAAGCTTGTTCAGATTCAGAGTGTGTGTATGCGAATCAGTGTGTCTATATGCATTGTTTGCTAGCATTATATTCCCATATTGCCCTGGAGTATCAAGCCTGCCGTCTGGTGCACTATTCCACGCTAAGTGGGTCACTGGCTGGCACACATCGACACGCAGTAAAGTCAGGCTAAAGTCACAGAGAGTGAGTGTACTGTATTGTCAGCCCACCTACAGTAATACAGTAATACAACATCCGTTAATTTTGACAGCAAATTTTGATTTAGTTTGTCTTTTGAATAAAATTCCATTTAGTTTCATTCCAATATTTAGTCATATTTAAGTCATCTGAAATGTTTTAGTTTTTGTCTAGTTTTAGTCGACTAAATATCATAAGATTATAGTCGAATAAATCTACAGTTGATTTAGTCGACTAAAATGTATTTTGGCGGGCCTTGATGACGTCGTAATGGCTGATTTTACACTTGGTTCCATGCTGAAAATAGTCGATCTACAAGCTCACAACGTGTCGCGCTGCGACACGTTGTGAGCTTGTAGATCTGCTATTTTCAGAGCGCAACACCTGAGTGTAACCCAACATCAAATGACTTGTCCTTTAGTTCTACTGGATCTGTTCTCCACTAGTCCCTCCCTAACATTTTAGTCTAGTTTTTATTTGTTGACGAAATTGTCAATATATTTAGTCTTAGTTTTAGTCATCGTAGCTTAGTTTTTATGTTATTTTCGTCAGTGAAAAAAGGTAGTTGACGAACATTTTTCATCATAGTTTCAGTCGACGAAATGAACACTGCTGCATCGTTTCAAAGATACCGGTTTGTGTGTTTCTATGCGTGTGTGTGTGTGCGTGTGCACGGAAAGGGCGCGAGACAAGAGAGACGTTGAGACACAGACATCCAGACAGGCTGGAATGTTCTGAAGTCAATGTGAGGTGATTGTCAAGCGCTGACTGTACTAAACAAAAGTTCTGCGTACTTGTTTTAAAAAATAAATAGGAGGCAGGTGGGCGGGCGCAAATGGGCGAGACAACAGAGAGCCACAGACAGACACGCACAGAAAGAGAGAGAGAACGGGAAAGAGAGAGAGAGAGAGGGCGAGAGAGAGGAGGGGTGGCAGGGCATGCAAACCGCTGCAGGGTGCTTTTAATGTTAAGTATACAGACAGACATGGGTGCACGGGGAGCAGTAAAGTGAAGTGTATGAGACTTTATTTTGTCTGCTTTTCACAGTCTGCTCGTCTGGGTTAGAGTACTATGCATGGGCACTGCCTAGAGACCACCACTTACGGGGGGCTAGCATGTCTGTGTGTGTGTGTGTGTGTGTGTGTGTGTGTGTGTGTGTGTGTGTGTGTGTGTGTGTGTGTGTGTGTGTGTGTGAGCACTTAGGAGTAGGTACTGCAGGAAGATTTAGGTTAATGTGAATTATTCATCGCTTAAGACACTTCTTTGCCAGCAGCCAGCCCACACACTTCAGCAGCCAGAATCGAACAACTAGCTATGGGAGGATACTGCTGTTTAGTTCAGTACAAAAGTTGCAATATGTAAGCCAGTCTTCCCATAAAGAATGGTGTTCTTTGTCCAAGACCCTGTGAGGATATCTTGTGACCAACTTTGGGGTCATGACCCATCTGTTGGAAACACACCAGTTTTCTGTCTCCGAGTGTGGTGTGCCACAGGGCTGGTACAGTACGTACGTACAGTAGATACAGGGTGGGTATATAAAGTAGATACAGCCAGGTGGGTACAGTATATACAGTAGATATGGTTATATGCACCACACTCTCATGCTCAGGGTTCCCCTCCCTTTTTCTACCTTTCAAAACACCCCCTTTTCTCTGGATGGATGGATAACCTCGTTCTCTCCCTCGTTTTTGAGGGGGGGGGGGGGGGGGAATCAACTGTCGTTCTTACAAAGGGAATGTGTCGTTCACCACTGTGTGCTCTGCAAGGTGCTGTATTTGTTGCGTGCGTGCGTGCGTGCGTGTGAGAGAGACAGACTAACATTACTGTACTATTGCACTGCCTGGTGCAACAGGGCGCCCGTATTAATTCCTTCCCTCCCCACCACCCTACGCTCCTATACTCCCCTAGTTTCCTCTCATCTTCAGATTCCCTTCTTCTTTTAACCGCCCCCCCCCCCCTCTCCCTCTCCTCCTCACCCCTCACAGCCTCTCTCCCCCTTTCCCTCTCTTGCCTCAGTCTCAGTCTCTCTGGGGTTTGAAAGTTGGAACGTGGCCAATTAACACAACAGCCCAGTTCACCACCGCTGGGCTGGTGGAGGAGGGGAAGCGAGAGAGAGAGAGAGAGAGAGAGAGAGAGGGGGGGGGGGGAAGAGAGCTCACATCGCTACACACTGACCTACATACGCTTCCACCCAGCTGATTGAGTCCTATGTTGAGGCCTGCGGCCTATCATGGGTGGGGGTGGAGTGCCAGCCAGCCAATGGCGTGGGCCGCTCTCAATGGAGCCCTCGCGCTGTCTCCATACAGTTTTCACCAATCATACACACAGGCAGAGAGAGCATTACAGAGACAGAATGAGAGACAGAGAGAGGGAGAGAGAGAGAGAGAGAGAGAGAGAGAGAGAGAGTGCACTACAGAAGAGAGAGTCAGATTAAGGGACAGCAGGCAGAAGAGAATGAGGGAGATAATATGAGAGAGAGAGAGAGAGAGAGAGAGAGAGAGAGAGAGAGAGAGAGAGAGAGAGAGAGAGAGAGAGAGAGAGAGAGAGAGAGAGAGAGAGAGAGAGTGAGTGAGTGAGTAAGACAAAGCATGGAGGCATAATATGGCCCAGAGTCCAGACAGACAAAAATAACCGGCTATTCCTCCCTTTGCTCTCTCACTCCTTCTCCATCTCCGCGGGCAAGTGCGACTGTAGACAGATGAGTGCTAATACCGGCTAATGCTAAAGAGTGGATTAGTGCCCCATATGTGTCCCTCCTCCATTCCCAGCCCATAGGCAGAGGCACTAGCCTTTTCTGGAGCTGCACAGTCGGATTTTGGAAGATATATTAGGTTTGTATTCAACAGCAGTTGCTTTATGACCTGTGACCCCTGCTTCAGGGAAAACCTGGCCGCCGTACCACAAACTATAGCAGAGAGCTGGCGACTGGATTCTAGTATCTGCATCCAGGGTTTGATTTGTAAAAAGAAAAAACAGAGGGGGGACGTTTTCTTAACCACTTAAGCCCTATGTACTTCTTCGTACGACGAAAAATACTTATTTAAAAGCTCATAACGCACAATGCGACATATTGTGTGAGCTTGTAATCTGTTCTTTTTTGCTATGTAATATTTTTTGACAAATTTGCCCAAAATAGGGACCCCAGGACTAATGTGGCTAAAGTGTGATATTGTCAAACATAAATATCAAACATCTCAGTCAACACATCCCTCAAAAGCAGAGGCATGGACCCCCCCCACCCGCCCCCTCCCAGCAAATGGAAACCTGTGCACCTTAAAGGCAAGCTACAGACACGTTATGTTGCAAATCTAGACGCAAAATCTATGCAACAAGCCACACATGGAACATGTGGCAGGCAGGTAGACAGAGATTATTGTAGAGGTTTTTTTTGTATGTGCATGTGTGTGGTTCAAGGCTCTCACATTGTACACACCTCAGCCTCTGCAAAACCTGTAAAACCACCTCAGAGACGAGGTGGGGATTCCTGGCACAAGGCGGCATGGAGAGTTCAAACTGCGGCCAGCACTAACCCTATTCTATTTCCCTCACAGAGCAACCCTTACATAAGTCAGTATCTTTAACCCTCTTCAACCTGGCGTCTCTATTTTGGGCATGCAAGCAAACACACAAAAATAAGCTAAAATAGCTTATCTACAAGCTCACAAGCCATCGCATCACAAGCTTGCAGATCGGCTATTTTCGCAAATTCATCAGGCAACGAAGTACATAGAGCTTAAGTGGTTAAGTACAACGAAGATAATCAGTTTACATGGCAAGCAGAGCAACACCATATAGGAGCTTCTCTTCTACTCTATCCTATTCTGCTCCCAAAAGACAACTTGGCATCGTTTTGCTGTGGAGGCAAAAAAAAGAAACGGAAGGAAAACAGGCACAAGAGTGAGAAAATAATAGGCCAAGAAAAGAAACCCGAAGGAAAAGGAGGGGGCTGGAAGGAGGTGGGCCGAGGGGAGCGTGAGGAGGCACACTAACCCATATTTAAAGAGATGGAGGACTACACAGCTCCAGCCAACCAGTCTGGGAGTGATGGATTATGGGAAATGGAGAGAAGACAAAGAGCTATACGTGGGGCCCAGGGAAGAGACTTGTATCAATGGCTGTGTAAAGGTGAAAACAAACCTAACCAAATGGACCCGTAAGGGACCATTTGCATCTGCACACTCAGAGGAGCAGCTCAAACATATGTGTGGCCGTGCACATCTGTGCATGTGCACAAAAATGCTCTTCTACGCGCACGCACGCACACACGCACACACACAGAGTACATTAATCAGCCTAAAAGCCTTTCTGCTCCACACAGTGATGTCATCCTATGATGGTAGTCAACAGCCCATTCCTACAGGATGCAGGATGGTCTGCGCACACGCACGCACGCACGCACGCACGCACGCACGCACGCACGCACGCACGCACGCACGCACACACACACACACACACACACACACACACACACACACACACACACACACACACACACACACACACACACACACACACACACACACACACACACACACACACACACACACACACACACACAGAGGGCTGGGCAATTAACTGAAAATATATTAAAACCAATATTTAGAACCAATAATCGACACAAAGAAATGTTATACATTTTTTTATAATCGACTAAATCGATTAGTCTGGTTAACAACTTAATCTTGCATTATTCAATAGCTGGTCTACAAGCGACTCCTTTGAGCTTGTAGATCTGCTAATTTCACTATAGTTTTAATTACGTTCATTAATCGTAATCGAGGCAAAAGTTTGGAATAATCATGATATTGATTTGAAGTCATATCGCCCAACCCTTTCTCTCACTCACACGCACGCACGCACGCACGCACGCACGCACGCACGCACGCACACACACACACACACACACACACACACACACACACACACACACACACACACACACACACACACACACACACACACACACACACACACACACACACACACACACACACACACACACACACACACACACACACACACACACACACACACAGGCAACACCAATACCGTGCTGGTGATCCTATGAGAGGTGGTGGGTCCTCATGAATAATGCACACTTTGACTGAAGTGCTCATATGAAAATGGATTCCCCACCAATATTGACCCGTCTACTTGACGAGGGGAAAAAAAGAAGAAGAAAAAAACCCCCAGCACCACTCAACCCGCTAAGCTCTCTCCAGTGTGCAGGGGTCCGGGGCAGGATCATTATATTGTGACAGCGAGAAGGGCAGAAGGAGAGCCTGGGGGTTGCCCCGCTACAGTCCAAACACAGTGCCCAATGCCCATAAACACATTCTCAGAGTGAACGTAGTAGAGCAGCGATGCTCAACCTGTGGCCCGGGGACTACTAGCGGGCCGCGAGGGTATTGCAAAGTGGGACCCCAAATAATTTAAGGTTTTAATGATAAAATTACTAAAAATGTCATGGAGTTTTTTCTTTAAAACCTTGAAAAGACTTTTCTTTGTGATACCGATAAATTGGAACATAAAGTGTACTACATTAGTTCCATTGATCCAAGCCGGAACGCAATCGATTGATTTATCATTAAAATAAACATGATCTGGAAATGCACGCGACCCACCAATCTGACCAGTTAATGTGCATTACACATGCACGTGTGCGTGTGTGCGTGTTTGCGTGTTACAATGCAAAGGTGGAGCCGAATTGATCGACAGTCCCATGCAAAGTGTGCACCTTAGGACGACACTTGACTACACTACTGTAGCAGCATCAGAAAAGAGCTTTCCACTGTGACATATAGCGTATTTAGCGACAAACTATCTTCCCTCAAGTGCTGTCTGTAAGAATGTACAGCAGCGGTGGGTTTCAACCCTTTTCATATCAAGGTCCATTATTTATTCTGCATTTGAGCCACGGACCAACGTTTGATGAGATTTAGCCTCTCAGACCCAAAACGTAGAATATTTTGTTGTCGTTGGATAAAGATTTTGTTCACAATTCCATGCTGTATTCATGTACCATATGGGAGATAACAGGCAAACGTTGATCAAAATAGCAATTCTTTAATTAAGTAATGCAGATGTTTAACAATAATTTAACTCTTGAGAGCGTAAAATGAAACCAAATGGACCCGTAAGGGTCCATTTGGTTTCCCCCTCAAGGTCCACTGGTGGTTCCCGGACCACTGGTTGAGAACCACTGCTAAACAGTACTATCGGTGAAAAGAAAGAAAGAAAGTCTCTTGGTAAACATTGGCAGAGGTGTGTGTTCATTCAAGGCATCACGTTTACAAAGGTTTGCGTAGAAACCTCTTTTGAGATTGCGCTGGAGATTTAAAGTAAAATGAACATTTGGTTAATAAGAAAACAAACATAACAATGTCCTTGAACACACTTCATGTGTATCAGCATTAAGGCTAAAGGTTTGTTCTTGGGATCTTCAAATGGAGGGTTGTTGTGTGACAGTGAATATTATGTATATTGTTATGTATATAGTTGTTACATAGTAACAATGTTAAGGCAGAGTAGCAGAGCACAGGCATTTCTGCTCTCTCTCTCTCTCTCCCCCACCCAGATCACATGACCACGTAAGCACTACCCACTGTACGTACCCTCCCCCACCGCATGTACACTACAGATGGAGTGAACCAGAGAGTGGAGGATGGTGGTTAGCGGGGAAGGAGAAGAACAGAGAAGGGGGTAAAAAGGAGAAAAGAAAGATGGAGAAAAAGTACAGGCAAGGGGCCCTTGCCTTTCTCTCTCTCTCTCTCTCTCACTCTCTGCCCTTTCTCTAAGCCTCGCCCCCATGTCACTGTGACCTGCAGAATCCCCCTGCACAGAAAGGAGGGCAAAGAGAGAGAGAGAGCGAGAGAGAGAGAGAGAGAGAGAAAGTTAGCAGAGGGAAAGTGAGGATCCCTCTGGACAAAAATGTTCAACAACAGCTGAGGCCAGGGCTTTCCCGTCTGTTTGCCCAACCCCCTCACCATACAGTACAGACACACACACACACACACACGCATACACACACACACACACACACACACACACACACACACACACACACACACACACACACACACACACACACACACACACACACACACACACACACACACACACACACACACACACACACACACACACACACACACACGCGCGCACGCACAAATGTGCACACAAATACGGACATTCATGGCGAACACAAAGACTCCACTACTGGGGCCCCTCAACATCAACACGCCTGGAGTGAATGTGGGAAAAAATAAGGAATTAGCATTTGTGTGTGCGTGTGTGCACGTGTTCGTGCATCTGTAAGTATGCGAGTCCCATACACACTCCTAATGAGGAGGGTTGCAACTAAAGCCGAAGTTGTGTTCGAGTGAGTGGTATATGTAGTATGATGTATATGGTCGTGCATGCTGGTGCATGCTTGCAAACGTATGCCTGATTTATACTTGTATACCATGTTGCGAACATAGCCAATCTACAAGCTCACGACGTGTGGCGATGCAACGTGTTGTGAGCTTGCACATCAGCTATTTTCACGCAGGACACTGACCGGCAAAACTCATGCACAAGTTTTTTGACCATTGTTGCCTGTGTTCAAGTGTGCGTTCGCGAGTGGGCAAAGCACAAGAATGTGTGTGTGTGTGTGTGTGTGTGTGTGTGTGTGTGTGTGTGTGTGTGTGTGTGTGCGTGTGCGTGTGTGTGCGTGTGTGCGTTCCTCTTTTCCACTGAGCCATTTTGAGAGCCGAGGTCTTCAGGTCAGTGTCTCTGGCTATCAGTTACTCTCTCCAGCAGCGCCAAGGGATCCACTGATTGACTGACAGATGGCCGTCTGCTCGGGATGGGAGGGTTAAAGGGGTATTTCACTTTAAATGGTTAAGATGGGAGTTTGAAGTTCAACGTGTTTATATACTGTAGGAGGGGAGCGTGTCTGATAAAATGAATATCAAATATCTAGATATTGAATCAAAAAACTGCCAGGGGTGCACACAAAAGCCAGAGTAGACATTAAAATCACCCCAGAAGTGTTTTAAAGTTAACTACGTCTTTAAGTTGGCACTTACCGAGCTTACTTCTATTCAAGGGCCTGTTCATAGTATTTGTTTATTCATTCTCCTTTAACCCATTAAGACCTGAGGCCGATTCTACAAATGCCTTCTAAATCAGTAGTTCTCACACTTTCAAGATTTTTTAAAACATTTAAAAAGAAAAAAAGCAGATGTACAAGCAACGCAAAAAAATCTAAGATGACACAGATACTTATCCGTTTTAATGGGTTAAGATATCTCCTATTTACTATACTGGTTTTATCTGCTTTCAATATGTTATTTTCTTTTCTTTACCGTTTAAAATTCCCTCCAATATGTTTCTCGCCTTGTGCTGATGTTATTTTATCTTGTGGTGTAAAGCACTCAGTGACCTTGTTTTGAAAAGCGCTATGCAAATAAAAAGCGAAAGTTGCAAGCGGGAATACACATATATATATAGATATATAGATATACACACACACACACACACATGCTACACACAAGGCTCAGGAAAAACACCATCCTTGATGGAGGAGCGAGATGAAAGAGACATGACAGATAGAATACAACAGAAAGAGTGGAAGGCTCGGTGTCTGGGCACTGCAGAGTAGTGCCCAATGTGCCTTGGGGCTCTGGAGCAATTTCATGCCCTCATAAGCAATGAGAGACACACACACACACACACACACACACACACACACACACACACACACACACACACACACACACACACACACACACACACACACACACACACACACACACACACACACACACACACACACACACACACACACACACACACACACACACACAGAAAGTCACTCTGCCCAGCTACCCTCATCAGATGAAAAACAGCATGGCACGTGAGAGTCAGCGTGAGAGAGAGTAAGGTGGGGAACAAAAATAAATTGCCTTTGGTAAAGGTTGTAGCAGAGTGCTTTTAGAATTAAGAAAAGCGTTGTGTTTTTATTGTCATTGACCGCGGAGAGTACATTTACTTATTGTCCTGAGTCACAGTTTTAGACAAGCAGTCAAAAGCAACACACGTACTGTACAGATTTTTTTTAAGTGAAAGAAAGGTATCGTGGGGAAAGGTTTGAGGACAAAGACGAACATTGCTTCAGGCTCTCTGACGACAAATGCCGGAGTCAAACACAGGAGTCCTCCCCCAACGTTTACCTGACATTTATGGGTGAGGGGTCATGCTAGAGAACCTTTCTCTGGGTTTCTTTGCCAGTTGTCACTGTTATGACCGTATCCTTCATCAGCTTGAGGTATAAATGCCCCTTGCCCATTGGAACCAGAATCACATTTCACTTAGTCTATGTCCTTCAAGCCTCCACCACAACACAGCTGGGATCATTTAATCCGATGTCTCATTCTGTTTCTGAAGTAAAAAAAAAAAAGAGGAGTAAAAAAACAACAAAAAAACAACAACCATGAACGCCAGTCAACCATTCATTCTGCCAAACGTGTCTTCTCATTAGTTGGCAAAAGGGTAAAGCTGGTTTATGCAATGTCAGCAAACACACCACATATAGCTTCCTGATTGGAACGGCCCATATTTGCCTGCGCTCTACAGGCATAATCTCCAGACCCTTATCACTCCCCCCCCTTTCTCTTATAGAGCCCAGGTGTGCAAACATGCAGGTTTACTTAGGCCTCATAAACAATGACAGATAAGAGGAGGGAAGAAGAGAAATGAGGAGAGAAGAGAGGGTTGGCCTGGTTCCGCAGTTCCAAGGGGCACGTTAGAATGACCTTCCACCTCTGGACTGTGTCTTGGCCTAGATCTTAAATCCTGAGATGGCTAGAAGCTATAGCCTAACTGGAAGCTGTCGCAAGACGCGGGAATGATTGGAAATCACCTGTTCGCGTGCCACAGTCAAATATTTCCTCACCACTCCTTGGGCTAAAAATATTAACTGTGGCTCTAGATCTGTGAAAAAAAGGTGACCGCTGTTTTCATCCTAATGTCAAGTCAACTAAAAGTCTGAAGGAAGACTACTGGTTGTTCCACACCAACCTACTTGACCTCCAGGCAAACCACTCTCATTGTAAAATATTTATTTTTTAAATTGCATTTCTGCAGTTGCATAAGGAGAGTGACAGAAAGTTGGCGCTAGGGAAGGGTTGGCATGTAAAATGGTAAATGGTGCATTTATATAGTGCCTTTCTCCAAAGCGCATTACATTCACCCATTCACAAACCATGCAAGGCACCAACCTGCTCATTGTGAGCAATTAGGGATTCAGTGTCTTGCTCAAGGTCACTAACTCTGGGGGAGCCTGGGATCAAACTGGAAACCTTTTGTTTTCCCAACCGGTCGCTCCATCTCCTGAGCCACTGCCGCCCTGTAACATCATACCCCATGTTTTCATGTAACTCTGAGAGTGTAAAAAGGGTTCCAAAGGACTGTAGGACTCAAACGCAAATCTTGAGTAGACGTTATGTGCCTTAATATCCTAATCCCTGAAGTCCCTGGAAAAAAAATAAACTTCAAACAGTGAAGTCAGATGTTCGGTTAGATGGAGGGAGGCCTACAGTAACTGAAACATTGTGTGTTTGCTCAAGACCATGGTAATTAAGCTCCCCGTGCATGCCGTGCAGCGAGGCATTCAAAACATTTTCCCATGTTTAATAAATGTTAAATACTTACATGTGAATTGCTCAAGTGAAACAGAACTTTGCCCCTAAGTGCCCCTGTAATACTCTGTCTTTAAAGCACGTGAAGGCACACGGACATATATGCAGGCGTGCACACACACACACACACACACACACACACACACACACACACACACACACACACACACACACACACACACACACACACACACACACACACACACACACACACACATACCCTTTGATGTAACTTCAGCTGTTACTATAAGCCTTGCCTCTCTGTTCCACTGTTCAGTGGCTAAACCAGACTTAACAATAGCTCTCCTTCATCCCCAGAGTACACTCCCTACACACACACACACACACACACACACACACACACACACTCACTCACTCACTCACTCACTCACACGCACACAGTTTTGACTTGACTTCATAAAGAGTGGGATTAGCAATAAGAGGCTAGTGTGTGACGGACCTACGACAGACCTATAACAATGAACATTGAACCACCTCAGCTTCAATCCAACTCTAGATTTCAACCACACGCACATGCACACATCGAGTAGGTCCTGAAAGGACTTAACATACAAGGGTATTGTTGGACCATATTTTGCTATTTTGCGTGGGAGCGTTGTTCAAATGCCACAGGGGCTCTGTGGGAGCTATTATCAGATACCCACAAAGAACAGAAAACACCATTCCACTCTTTTAATGATGCATGTAGGATGTGGAACACTGCAGCCCAGGGCATGTACACACCAACACATCTAGCGCCATGTAAACTCATACCAGACACTGTCTCATCTCGTTCTATAGGATTTCACACAGGGAAGAGAATTGTGTATCTGTGGTCTGTGTCTGAATGTTAAGCCTGTGGATTGGACAGGTGGTTGGCCTGTTGGTTCATGTTAAATGTACTCTCAGCAACAGTCTTTGCATATCAAATCTAGGAGGCACAGCGGTCAGTCGCTGTGTCTGGCGAACCAGTACCTAGAATCCAAAGTAGTATGAATACTGCACACTGGTCGCAGAAAGGTTAGAATTACTATGTTCATGTTTGTCTGTGAAATATAGGACGGCAGAGAGAGGTGAATCCAGGCTAAAGGTCACAGATATCCCCCCCAATTAAATCCAGAATGCAAAGTGGCCTAGGGATGGGGTTTTTTCTGCGCTAAAATGCCAGTTGGCATTGGATGTTTCCAAACATGTTGATCCTAAATCAACATAATTAATTCCCTACTCACCAACAGGAGGACTGCTGAATGGTTTCCTGGTGTAATTACACACACACACACACACACACACACACACACACACACACACACACACACACACACACACACACACACACACACACACACACACACACACACACACACACACACACACACACACACACACACACACACACACACCACTGACCTATTTAATTGAAAAAATGATCACGCAATACATAATCATAATCACAGAACCAAAGAAGTAGCAAAATGATTGCATTCTGTGATTGCACGTGTGCGCACACACACACACACCTGTAGGTGGGTTAGCTCAATTTACCTCCGGCCATGGCTTCCCGAACACTTATTCTAACATAATCTGGATTTAATCTGCTGTTATCAATCTGGTGTAACCCTCTCTAGGATGAAGGGATGAGAGGATGACAGGGAGACAAAGTGGAGGGCAGAGAATGGAAGAGACAGCAGACAAGCCTGGTTTTCATCGCCTTAATTTTCTTTCCATACCGACATTCTTCTCCTACTTTTTTCCATGACACTCTCTGGGCCCAAATGGCGCAAGACGGCGCAAAGGGGCAGCGAAATTATCATTGTTATCATTTGACCGACGCAGTTGTCAATTTTACGGCTGGCGCCCATGTTGTAGATAACAAATGATTGATATTTCACCTATTTAGCGCCCATTGTCCAGGGTTTGTCTTAAAATTAGATGTGGTCTGGCACAATCGCACTGCTATCTTATGCACAGACTTTGCGCTAAAACCAGCTCCAATGTAGTCATGCTGTATAAGCCGCGTAGTGACGGCGTAGATATTCCTTACTATTTAGACAGCTCATAATTGGGATTAACATGCGTCTAGGTAGGTTCACAATGCACATTGCAATCAAAATCCATCCGATTTCAACAGAACACTCACGTTCAACAATTTAGGTGATATTTCTGACAGACTACGCAATGAGGGTGAAATACTGTAATGAATTAATTGGGCCGTGCGCCAACCTTAATGCCTCGATAATGTGCCGTCTAACTAGCAAGATTAGCATGGACACACAACTTGTATTCTGTGCCGTGAGCCGTGAGAGAGAGAGAGGGTCCAGGGCCCTCTCTCTCTCTCTCTCTCTCTCTGTGTCTCTCCTCTGACAGAAATGAAGTGAAATAAATAACTAATACTAATAAGTAAAATGTACAGTGATGTCAAATCAGTTATAGATGGATGCTTGACAGAGCATGGTTGATGGTGAAGAGGTAAAGAGAAAGAAAGCGAGAGAGAGATAGAGAAGGGGAAATCAAATAAAGCCCACACACACACACACACACACACACACACACACACACACACACACACACACACACACACACACACACACACACACACACACACACACACACACACACACACACACACACACACACACACACACACACACACACACACCTTCACATCTCTGTGTTGGACATACCAACACAGATTTTGACCTGTACACCCCCTCCTCTCCAGTCTATGATGAGTAATCAATCAAATATGGAAATATGTCCGGGTAAATGAGGACAGGCAGTGTGGTGGGGGTGGGGGTGGGGGGGGGTGGGGGGGGGGGGGGGGTGGTGATGACATTGTGGAGTTACATTACATGAAAGAAGAAGGAGAAAGGGGAGGGCAGATGAGGGAACTTACGAGGGGCCCACCTCAGCAATGTGGTTATCAGAGAAACTGAGAAGTCAGGGTAGAGTGTGTGTGTGTGTGTGTGTGTGTGTGTGTGTGTGTGTGTGTGTGTGTGTGTGTGTGTGTGTGTGTGTGTGTGTGTGTGTGTGTGTGTGTGTGTGTGTGTGTGTGTGTAACCGTGCGTGTATGAGAGGAGGAGCGTTCAGTGGGTGACACTGTTATCAGCTGTCACCCATATTGGGAGTTGTCCCCCAACCGAGCAGAAGACCATTGGTCGCTATAGAAATGTGAAACACCCCGTGATCTACACACACACACACACATTGTGCATGCACATCCACACCACCAGGTAAGGAGTGGAGAAAAAGCAACCACACAATCTGTTATGTCTGTATACTACTTGCCTACGTGTATGCATGTGTTTTAATAAATTGAACAACAACAAATTTCTAAATTATTTTGAATATCTACAAGCTCACAACCGTGAACAGTGATTTTTTAAATCTATTTATAGTCATTTTAACCAACCATACCAAAGTGGTTATGAACATGATATACATGGTAGGAAATGGCTGATGAGCCAAACAGGGAGACAGAGAGAGAAAAAAGAAGGCAGACCTGCACTGCAAGATTGTACACATGCAAACATGCATGCACACACACACACACGCACGCACGCACACGCACACGCACACGCGCACACACACACACACACACGGGAAGGTAGCAAACTGGGAGAGTCATTAGACATGCCCAGCAACTACAGTCCTAAGAGTCGTACACTGCCTCCCTGCCCAGAAAGACTTCCTGTCCTCCACTGCCCATTTCCTGTTTGATATAACAAGCCACATCAATTGTATTGTACTGTATTCTAGACTGTAATTATTTTAAATTCATAAGGCCTGCCCCGGGGAAAAGAAAGCAGAGAGGAGGAAGAAGAAGAAAAGCAGCAGATTGGGGATCCGGTGCCTTGCTCAAGGTCCCGTCGGCAGATATACAGTATGATGGCCGCTGTACTGCAGATGCAATACCACCCAATGTGTCCGCGTGCAGTTAGGGAGAGAAAAAGTGCTAACACAGAAGAAAAAAACGAATTTGGTGAACTAAAAGTGGCTTCTATGCCAAGAAGTTATCTCAGTCGCATGGGATTTTTCTTGTGTGCACATGTGATAGAGTTCAGCAAACAAGTACATGCCTCACACAAGCCCTGCACACACAAATGTAAGAGAGTTGTTTGCCCGCTGGGAGTTTTTGTTTTGCGAGTGTAATATGTGCAGAAATGCAGTGGTATTTTGTTTTGCTGTTGTTGTATCCACTCAATCAAAATAGTACACCATGTCGGAAAAAACTTTAGGTTGTTAAGTTGGTTGTTACAGAAGCATGCACTTGCACACAACGAGGTAATGATTCCCGAACACAATGTCAATCTGACCCCCAGGCTGTGTCTTGTAATCAGTGTATGAGACATGGCAGTGATTGTTTCTGAGATGGTATCAAAGGCTTGGCCCCTGCAGACAGCCAAAAGAGGAAGTTTCTCTTTTGGCTGTGTGTGTGTTTGTCTGTTACACACACGCAGGCAAAAGTATACGTATGCACACACACACACACACACACACACACACACACACACACACGCTCACAAACTTGGACACTTGCAGACACGACACCCTCTCACACGCAACCGCCCACCCACCTACACACACACAAACCGCAAAAACTCATCATCATAAAGAACAGTCCCATTCTTAGGTCACGTTTCTCGGCCCAAACCTTTGTGATTTATAACCAACAGCCTGTCATGGCTGGGCCCATATATCACAACGATAAAGCATATTGGCTTTCTTTTTTTTTTTAACCACCGAAACAATGTCACAACAGTGCAACCCGGCCAATATGTCACCCAAAAAAAAAACAACAACAACCAAAACTTCACGATTGCAGTTAACGTTCCACAGAAGCACGAGAGGGAGTGACATGTCAAGCAATGGGTTTGGAGACAAAAACAACAGGATAGGGCCAGGGACCAGGCCAAGATTTATCACCATTCATTAGAGGCCGTGACAGACTTGAAGAGTTGTGGTTGTGGGAGTGCAGAGCGAAAAGCTACAGGAGGACGACGACTTGTGTTTTTGTTTTTTTTTGCTCACTAAAGTGTTTTACATCTACAGAAATAAGGGAGCAGACAGTAAAATAATCAGGGGTGTCCTGTGAAAAAGAGAAAGAGAAAAGGGAAGACAAATAAGGGAGTTAAGAATTATATGAGAGAGAGAGAGAGAGAGAGAGAGAGAGAGAGAGAGAGAGAGAGAGAGAGAGAGAGAGAGAGAGAGAGAGCGAGAAACAGATAATGTGAAAGAGGCTAAGCCTTCAGCCAAGAACAGGCTCTTAAAAATTAATACAGTGATCTGAAATTAATCCAGAGCGTATTGAATAATTGAGAAGCAGCTTTGAGGAGAGCAGATCATACAGCGTATGACATGGCCGGGGCGGAGAGGACGAAACGACGGGAACGCACGTGAGCGAAATGCTAAAATCTGCTATTTTCTCCTTCCTCACTGGCCCCTTTCCCAGTCGATTTAACTAAGGCAGATGGGAGCACAGAGAGAAAAGTGCAATACGCATGCATAGTATGAACACACACACACACACACACACACACACACACACACACACACACACACACACACACACACACACACACACACACACACACACACAAAGAAGTGGCTTCACATACAGAAGAGTCATTGGTAAACATTGGCCTCTTTCCTTATCTGAACTATACATAAGCATGAATATGACTAATGACTAATGGTTCTCACTCTCTCTAACCTCCTGTTCCAGGACACAAAGAACAGACACAAAGAAAAAAAGAGGGGGGGGGGAGAGAGAGAGAGAGAGAGAGAGAGAGAGAGAGAGAGAGAGAGAGAGAGAGAGGGAGAGAGAGATGAGAACACTTGCTAACATCGTTTTCAGATGTAAAATGCAAATGCAACCGAGATCTGGCTCCTCAGGCATCCAATTAAGAAAGAAGAAGAAAAAAAAATAATATAAAGAAAGAAAGAAATTGAAAGTCCATTGATTGAAAGTGGAACTAGAACAGAGCCCTGGGGTATTCCTCCAGCCAGAGGGTGATGGTTCAGAGTGACATTGCTCAGAGTCAGAGGGGTGCCTGAAGCCAAGGGGTTCCCATAACCCTACTGCCCTGTAGCTTTGCACACCAGCGGACCTCACTATGGGGAATCACTGCCAGAGGGCAGCTGTAATACACCAATTTAGAGCAAAACCTGTTAATTTACTCCCTCAGCTCCCCTCTCCCTTCCTCTGTCCTCAACCACCCCCACCCCCTTTTATTGCCTTTTTTTGCTTCAATTCCTCCATCTTGGCACAGTGCCAGCTCTGTTTGAGAAGGCCTCTGGGATTACGCTCTTAGAACCTGCCTGGGTTTATGTGCGCACAGGCACACACAGCCATATATGCACACACAATAGAAAAATAAAAAACTTAAGTGGAATTATTTTGTATAAAATAGTCAATGATTAATATGATGATACAAATGATACAAATAAAACACAACATCATTTTCATGAATACAAAATATAAGTATAGGGCAGAATAAATATGAATCAGTGTAAGTGATTATTATTTTTATTTTGTTAAATAGCACTATATTCCCATAGTAATTATTTGCTATAGTGTTTGTTCAGTAACAGCTCTTTAGTAAACAGAAAATACATTTTAATATAGCAATGATTACCGTCACAATATAGAGCTTCAACTTTGAATCAATAAACCTTTTGTTTTAAACAAATAATATCATTTACATTCAGCACCTTTAAAAGCCAGGTTTTGAGCTTCTTTATAAAACTGGCAACTGAGTCTCCTTTTCTAATATTTTGTGGGAGTGTTTCCAGAGTTTTGATGCATAAAAGCAGGAAGCACTTCCACCACTCTTTTTTAACCTGCTTAATCATAGGTGCAATAAGTAAACAACTCGTCAAACAACAGTCTTTTACCGGATGCACGGTTCAAATAAAGTACAATAAGAATCACAAGATGACCAGCATTCACTTCAAAATCTTCTGCTTTTTTTATATGGCACGGGCAGCAATGGTACATGGAGGCGTTTAGGTGAGAGCCTTTCTCAGTGTGTGAAGAAGGCTGAGGAAGGATCACGGCAAAACACGTTTGTGTACCAGTGCTGCCCATGGTCTGCAAGTGGTGCAAATGTGCCTTACAGTAGTCTAAGAGCAGCTAGAGATAAAAGTGTGTATCCAGTTTTTAAAGGGTCTTCTTCTGTTTCTTAGGTGAACATTTTTTTGTTTTGGTCACCTTGTCTTTGTGAGATTAAAAATTTTGGTCAATATCCAAGAAAACTCTGACCTTAGAACGCTCATGGCATTTAAGTCATCTGGCTACAGCTGCGTTTCGTCAGCATAAAAATGGAAATTCACATTGAGCTGCTGGATGACCTTACCTAAAGGAAGCATGTACGTACAAGGAGAAAAAAGCGCTAGCGGTACTAGCTTAGAGACATTGTCACCAAGTTGTACAAAAACTTCTATCGTATTATACACACACACATCCAGGCACGGATACACGCTTGTGCACACACACACACACGCGCACGCGCACACACATGCACACGCACACACACACACACACACACACACACACACACACAGCGAGTTTTGTAGCTAATCTTTCATGTATGTTTTTTAAGGAAACTTAGTATTTTGATTTACTTTGTTTCCTTAAAAAAAAACTTACAGGCTGATCATCTCACATATCCATGTTAAATGTAAATTCTATCTGCTAGTCTTAGGCTGATACATGGTTGACAGAATGACCTTGTCACCTCACAACCCACTCATGCTGTTCTTCACAGTGAGACACAGATGATAAAGGACTAATGGTTTTCGCTTGGCCCTCCCCTTTTGTCATCCACCGCCTTGTCTGATAGGAACACAAATTATCCAGCTCTGAGGCATCAACGCATTCAGCATGCTGGGCTATTAAAATGATAATCAACTTCGCTGGTGGCTTTATGTGGGGCTGTTTTCTATACGCTTGCAGGCAGAGCCAAAAGGAAGCATGCAGGGGAGGGTAGAGGAACAGACTGGTGGTGCATATATGGGGGACTGCACTCGCTCACTTGAACCCCAGCATCCCCATTCTGGGGGAAACGTTCGCCAAAAATAGCCGATCTACAAGCTGCGTTGCGTGAGCTTGTAGATCTGCTATTTTTGGTGAAGAGATTTGGTTTAGATCAGAAAAACAGTGTACCGAGTACAGTGCAACTCCGGTCCATAAGTACCCCCAGTCCTCCGCTTCTGTCATTCATTTGATGCAACAGATCAGATGAGCGAGTGTGTATTCAACTCTAGCGCAGGATTCATGGTAAATGGTTTGGCCAAAGGCAGGATGAGCATAAAGTTCCTACCTGTGACCGGGGACCAATGACCATGATCGGTTACATGAGGACAGTGAAACTAATGTGCTACATTATTTACCATTGGCAGACAGTGATGGCTCCCTGTTTCAGCACTGAGGGGGCTAAACAAAACCCTGGTGGTGCCTCACACCATGCGCTAACACGCTGACCTGACAAAGACATGAATCACAATGCAATTAACACAATCATAACTATCCTAATCCGAATTTAAAAATAAGTTGTGCGAACTGGCCGTTTCAGACCTCCATAAATGAAGAAATATGATAAGTTTGAACACTATCTGGAAAACGCACCGCATGGGTCCATACATGCCTGTCGGTGCTGGAATGTATATGGATACTGGTTACACATGAGAGGACCTGAAGCTATATGGGTAACATTCATCTTGATTGGCGGTGTTGGGTTGGTGTAGAAAGAGACTTATGTAATGTGTGTGTGTGTGTGTGTGTGTGTGTGTGTGTGTGTGTGTGTGTGTGTGTGTGTGTGTGTGTGTGTGTGTGTGTGTGTGTGTGTGTTCATGTACAGTATGGTTCCACAGTGTCATAACTGGGACTTGGCCTGTGACAGGCAGCTGTTGAGAAGGGCAGCACTGTGAGCAGGCAGCCTATTACAGCAGTGTTAAGTAACACTTGAGCACAAAGTTCACTAGAGCCAGGAATACACACACACACACACCTACCTTAATCTCCACCTTACTCAGACAAGAGACACAAAAGCTAAACACTCACGCGCACACGCGCACGCACACACACACACACACACACACACACACACACACACACACACACACACACACACACACACACACACACACACACACACACACACACGTTAAGGCATGTTTACGGGTGCTATTTTGGGGTCACTCCCGCACCAATCCCATGCTACTCTTATAGCACACATTTCAGCACCTAGTCCAAAAAAACGGACCAGACCCTCCAGGACGTTGCTCGCGCGGGACAGCTCAGACACGGGCTGCTACTGGATCTACTACAGCACCACAATAAGACACACTGCTCTGGCACTAAGCTGATGAACTGCGTATTGCCAGAGAACAAACTAGAGACTTTGTTTTGACTCATAATACAATGGTTAAATTACTGAAAATATGCATTGCTAAAACAAAAACTAAAAAACTGAAATGGCACCAAATACATTCATATTTTAGTCTCTGTTAACCTAGCTAACATCTACTATAGAAGGCAAGGCATTGGTTAAATACTGTTATATTTGTGCTCTAAGAATATAACAATGGCCTTAGGGTGCACCTTTGTCGAAATAGTGGCGTGTGGTTACGAAAGACACCCTGAGGTGACCAGGTTATGCTGGCCCATCTTAACCTACTTTTTGCCGTGGCCTAACAGGTAACTCACAAAGATATGAACTAGAATGACGTCAGTGGGAACCTGGGAAAGAAACCCAAAGGGATTACTTGGATTTGCTCAGCAAATCTCCCTAACAAAGGTGCCCTCCCTGCATGCATGAGACCTTAGGTGTCCAGGCCCAGGGCAGAGCTACGTGAAACTTAACAGTCACTGAGGATGAAGTATAGATGAGATGAGGAGAGATGAGATGAGATGAAGGGATATGAAAAAGGTCCCTTTACAGAGGTGGCCCTCTGATAATTCAACACTGGGTATTTTATTGTGTACATGCCAAGGCTTTGATGTGTGACTTTCATTTCATTAAATGAGCGGTGTGCTGTAGCTGTCTATTATCTGAAATAAAACCGTGAGCCTCACCTTATGTAAGGTGTCTGTACAAAGTCTGTGTACGACCTATATTCCTTTACATAACGTTGTGGTGCTCCTTACACCTATAGCCTATAGCACTCTTTGTGTGGTTGTGTCCAAATATAGTCTACGGCTTCTATGGTATATGATGATGAAAATGGAGTAGGAATAGGAATCTGGCAGTCTGGCTTTACACAAGAATCTGTAACTCGTGTGTGATAAGAAACCTATAGAAGGCATATGCTGTGCGCTCTACACTGAGATTTATTGATGGACAGTGTAACATTATAGCCCCAACAGCTTGGCCCTCGTGCCCGACATTCCATGTGCAACAGCTCCGCGGGGTGACAATGACCACGGCCTTGACTTGGTCAACGCGATCCCCCCCACGGGCTACAGCCTACAGAGTCGCCCCTGGACCATATCAGATAGCCTAACTCGTAAAAACCGTGATAATTTACGGCCTGTGGGCTACTTGGTCAACAGGGATGCTTCTCCAATCTCAGTATTGAGCTCTAACCTCTGCTCTTTTAGCCGCCTGGCGCGCCTCCCCGTTTCACTCTCATTTGTCCCATGTGTCTTCCATCTAGCTGGCCCCATAGTGACCATAGCATTCCCTTTAGGAGGTGAAAATATATCCCAACTGTTCAACCCTCAGTGGCATCAGATCGTTATGTAATCCCCAGAAGGCAGGAGGACTAACAACCTTGGCAGCAGGCGAACCTACCTGACCCCAGGAGACAAGCCTGTGAGCCAAGGTTTACATAACAAACTGCAAATAATAAGACCACGTTCTTACTGCTACATGAAGCCAAGTCTATTTAGTTGTGTTTTGTGAACCTTGATTGCTAAATTGTTTTGTTTACGCTCAGGATTAGTCAGTGCAATGAATGGATTATTGGGCTGTTCAGTACATTATGTAATTGTGTCATTCTTTGAGAGTCTTAACTAAGGGGATTGCGTCATTCATGCTAAATAGGTTACTATGTTTCCAGACAAACTGGTTACATAGTCGCCAATTCTGTTAGCTCTAATTCAACCAATGTCTCAGATATGTTACAGCCCCCATTAAAAAAAAATGGAAAGAAATTATGCTCGTTGGCGTGCACGTATGACGATCCACGTGTGTGTGCACGCGTAGGCTGAGGTTCACGCGCGCAATGCAAGAAAGAGAGAGAACGCAAGCCACATGTTTCTTGTTTTTGTTTTGGTGGGAGAGGGAGGGGGAGGCGCAGCGTTGCCAGATTATGTGAGAGAAACAAGGTACCAGGTCTAAGAAAACGAGCCCAAAAGAAGACTATGGGCCACATTAAACATTATGCATCGGCTATTTTTGCATTGGCAGATTCGAAAAAAGCAGATCTACAAGCTCACATAGCGGTTGTGAGCTTGTAGATCGGCTATTTACAAATAAAATCTGTCAAAACGTTCGTTGTGAGCTTGTAGATCTGCTATTTTCAAATAACATCTTGGGGGGAATCTTGGAATATTTAGACAACGCAAAGAAACAAGCCCCAAATAAAACAACGTACACTTTAGAAACAAGCCCAAAGAAGAATATTTACAAGCAACTTAACAGATAAACAAGCCCCAAAAAGTCGCTTATAATAAGCGGACATGGCAACGCTGAGGAGTAGATGAAGGAGGAGGGTGAGGGGGGAGGAGGATGTTGTTAACGCTTTTACCTTCCAGCCTGCAGAACTGTTGCTGTCGCCTTTGTCTTTGAAGTAGGGCACGCATCTGACCATCCAGTCGTAGATCTGCGACAGGGTCAGTCTCTTGTCCGCCGTGCTCTCTATGGCCTTGGTGATCAGGTCGGCGTAGGACAGGTTTCCCCAGGCGTTGCGACGCGACGACGACTTCCTCGGGGTCTGTTGTCCCCCGATGGCCCCCAGCGCGCCCCCCGACGAGGCCGATGTGGGGGAATGCGAGGAGAGCGGGGAGCCCCCGTTCTCCTGGCCGAGCGAGGAGAGCAGTCCATCGGCCACGGGACTGCTGCTGCTCTGGTCCTCTAGTGCCGCGCGACTCGAGCCATTGACAGCGATGGGGATGGCTCTGGAGGTGGCATTGTTGTCCTCGTCGTCGTCCTCCTCCTCGGGTATGATGTCCGACGTGTCGTTGCTCTCGGGCTTGGCCGCGTTGGGATCGGGTCGCGGCAGCGGCCAGGTGCACGATCGCGGCCGCTTCTGTGGCTCGAAGTCGGGGTCGATCGCCACGTCGTCCAAGTCCGGGAGAGGATCGGGGGCTGGAACCACAGCCATCTGATCTCCTCCTATAGTCACAATCTCGACCCCCCCCGCTTCCAGTAGTGAAAAAAAGTTTAGTAGATAAGAAATGAAGAGCTGTCAAAGTCGCATTCCATGAATGCGCGCCCCCCCCGTTCTTTGTTGCTGTTCCAGACCAGCAGCGAACCTAAAGGCAGCGATCAGATCAGCTCAGAGTTTCAGATTAATGACCCCTGTAGAGGAAGACAGAAACCACACAACGGTATTAGCTCCAGTCTCTCCTTATACACACTAACATCTTAAATGTTGTATGGCTAGTTTAGGCTCTGTGTGCTATGGCTGTCAAAATGACACAAGTTCAAATTTAGCAGAAATCCTCACATAATTAAACACGGTATAGGCTACAGTCCTTACAGACACCACTTGTCCATCAATAGGCTTATTATTACGCGCTGAAGCCCATGCAGATCTCGTCCTGGTGGTATAGTTACAAGGCAATAAAGCATATACCTACTGGAGATCTACTTGTAGTTACAAGGTAATATAGCCTATACCTACTGGAGATCTACTTGTCAATGTAGTTACATGGTAATATAGCATATACCTACTGGAGATCTACTTGTAGTTACAAGGTAATATAGCATATACCTACTGGATATCTACTTGTCAATGGTAGTTACAAGGTAATATAGCCTATACCTACTGTCAATGGGGAGATCTACTTGTCAATGGCCACGGAGAAAGTGCTCAAACGTCATCCCACAGGAGCAGCAAGTCCCCGGGAATAATCCTGGTCGGTAGGCTCCTCAAGTAGCCTAGTGTCTTGGATATAAAACAACTTGCACAGACTGTCACTGCGCTCCGTGCGTGACGTGGTGCCAAAAGAAAGCATTAGATCCCGTGGAGCCCACAGCCTCGGTCATTTGCCTTATTGACACGTTTTGTCTTCCACTCCCAGGTTGTACAGAATGTATGCATGTGAAGCTGGGCTCCGTGTCAGTGTCGATGTGGAATAAGAAGAACGCCACCTCACTCTTGGTTACTGTATCTCGCTTGGTCTGCACAGTGCTGCGCACACACGTACACACACACACATACGCACACACACACCAAAGTCGATCAAGGGCCAGCCCCCTGGATCCAGTGTGTATGGGATCGCCTTTTAAAGAGACACTGCCCCAGACCAGAGCACAGTCAGGGTTGCCATGTCCGCTTATTATAAGCTACTTTGGGTTTCCTTTTATTTAAAGTTGCTAGTAAGAATTGGTAGTTGCGGGTTGCGGTTTGTTGGGCTCGTTTCTAAAGTAGACTTGCTTATTTAGGCTTCCTTCCAAAAGAAATATTATTTAAACCAGTGGTTCTGAAATATTTTCATGAAAATGTTTTGTGCCCAGGGAGCATTTGTGTTGTTAGAATGTTTCACAAAATATTCCAAATATTCCACATTTTATTGCAAGAGCTTTTGTAAATAGCAGATCTACAAGCTCACAAAGCGTCGCATCGCAACTCTTCGCGAGGCATTGTGGCCAAAGTTGCTTCTTTTGGGCTTGTTTTCCTAGACTAGGTTGCTTATTTCTCTCACAAAACCTGGCAACACTGAGTACAGTATGTGCAGAGACATGCCGCGACACGTCCAGGCATGTTGATGTGCACACAAATAGAAAGACACATAGACAGACGCAAGAACAGCAATAGAACAGGTTACTGTCGGGAGCAAACCCAGGTATAGTTACCAAATTGAAATGCAGGCTACCTGTTGGCATACGTTAATTGCAGAAACTCTGTAGGCTAAAGACGCCACAGGTTAGGATATATTATGCTATATTATGTATTTGATCAAACGTGTTTACTGACATGGGAATTGAAATGAATGTGCTTGGGACATGATGTCAGTGCTTTTGCTGTTTACTGTGCTGCAACTTCTTTGCACAATTCTGCATGCTGAAAGACAATAGAAATGAAAAACATATAGCATATTTATGCTATGGATTTTCCGGACTTCCTAACGTTGCTTCTCTTTGTCCTGCAGAGCAATGTTGTCAATCACTTGTGTCCATTGAACCCCCCCCCACCCCCATCCCCATCCATCTAACATGTCGTCATCCTATTTATTAACAAGTCGATAGGAAGGAATCCGGTTCTTCTCCTCCGTCCTGCAGGTGATGCTCTGGTCCCCTCCCTCCTTCCTCCCTCCTCCGTGACACTTTCATAACAAGCACGTCAAGCAGCCTCCTCCGTGTCTTTGTTCCACTGAAGCTGCCTTGAAAGGTGCACACGGTCCAGCTGCGCGCTCCCGTGAGCCTTTGTACAGGAATGCGCGCGCGGCACACGTACACACCAGTGGCGCGCATAGTGTGTGTATGTACGATGAGTGCACTGCTGCACACAGCAGACTGTAAACATCTTTTCCATGTGTAGTGGTTAGAGATGTAGGCCTACCGATATACCTGTTTTTCCTTAATCCCGATATATCGATTCTGATCCGATACCAGTGTGTAATTTAAACAAATCCAGGACAGTGGTTCTCTAGGGAGTCTAGGGGAGAGTGTACTATTGGTTCCATTTGTACACACTCAGAGTTATGATGGTCCTTGAAAATAAAAAGTTTGAGAACCACGGATCTAGGAATAAATAAAAAGTCCATTATTCATTATATAGTTAAAAGTGCAGTTACAAGTTATTAAAATAATAATGTAAATAGTACAGTACATAGTTTAAAACAATCGTGCAACATCAACTGAAGCATTCAAAATATCACTGTAAATGACATATCATGTGATACATTACGTGGTATCGGAATGGCATAGACTGGCATACTCGCCGATACCGATACCAGCATTTTAGGCAGTCTCAGCAGCTTTTACGATACTGGTATCGGAACAACTCTTGAAGTGGTCTGGTACTGACTGTGTTATTGGACCATTCCGTTCTGCTGTCCGGACATTCAAGCTGACAGGCCACTGAAAAGGATGAAAGCAATGATGTCAAACTGAACCAGGCAGGGTGAGTCTATGCTAGGCCTATACTATTATAATATACAGCATGTCTCCTATATATATATATATATATATATATATATATATATATACACACTGTACACACACACACATTGTGAGCAGTCTTTGTTCCTCTTATATCAAAGAGAATGCCTGATGCAGCAGTCTGGTCCCTACAGAGAACTAGAGTTAACTCTTCGCTGGATGCATGGAGGAAGTGTGTGCGTGTGCACAGGTTTTCCTCTGTAGCGACAATTCTTTTTATATCCTTAAATGTCCTTAAGTCATACGAAGCAGAGTAAGTAAATTATAATGTACTTGAGCCATTTCCATAGCATAGTGGCTTTATCTTGTGTCCTTGCTTACTGTAAATCGCTCTGGATTAAGAGTGTCTGCTAAATGCCTAAACTGTAAACTGTTAACTGTTTGATCATACAGCAAGGTGGGGTGGCCTTGAAAGAGTATGGGTAGAGAGCCCGCCAGGGAAGCAGAAGGTGCCAGGTTCGATTCCCGGCCCGGCCAAACGTGTCGAGGTGTCCCTGAGCAAGACACTAAACCCCGCTCATCGAGGCAGTGGCACTGCCCCTGCAGCACCCACTGCTCCTGATACTTAGGATGGGTTAAATGCAGATATGACTGTGATGGAATCTCTCAAGGAGCAAGGCACCCCAAGCAATGATGACAGACCAGTCCGCATGTTCACTATTTATTCAGCACGAAGTACATGTTACAACATTCTAGGTTTAATCTAGCACACGCACAAGCAGGTGGCGGAAGTGGGCTGCCCCCATGTAGTTCCTGGGTGCTTATATACCATCCCACTCAAGCAGACTCTAATCTATTCTTACCTACCACTCACACGGTGTTTCTATATGAGCCTCCTGCCTCCATCATCAGAATTCATGTTGCAGTCCTAATTATGTGCCTCTCATCTCTATTTGAATCACAGACCTTTAGACACAAGTGTCATTGGCTGGTCATTGTGACATGTCATGTATCATGTTTCATTACTCTTAATATAGCATTTCAAGCAGACGGTGATAACGAAATCTAGCTATACGCCTGAAGTCTATTGACCAATAAATAACCTTATGTCTGAGTATTCACTCAATTACATACACATAATGTACACTGTGTATCATGCTTATCACCACATAGTATAGAAATTCCCTAACACGACAAATACCGCAAAGGAGTGCGGACCAAAATATTATTATTAAATTACTGTATGTAATCTTCCGAATAATCTCTGAAAACTGGAACCCAATTCACCATGGACTGCTTGTATTGTGTTTTCCTTTACATATTCTGTATAATGTATATAACACAGTGTTACGGCCCTTCAAACCTGGCTTGAACACCAAGGGCTACAACATAATAATTGGACAAAGTCAGGTCTCTCTTGCATTTAGTTTATTCTAAATGAATAAAAAATATATCAAGAGTTTTTATTTTTGCACACAACAAAACAAATAGCTGAAAATGTAAATACTGTAGAAGTGGGACAAAACTGAGAGCTAACTAAAATCCTAACCAAACAAAGAAATGGATGGGCTGGCCAAAAGCAAAAGTGGGGAGTCTGGTGAGTATGTGTATTATAGGGCATATTCATGTACTGTATGTTCAACATGGGAAATAACTATATGTAATACGCAATGTCCAAATAGGTATACATGTTCATGCATAAGCATATTTTAACATTTAGGCCTGTACTTTACTTTGCCCGTAAGTACATCAAATCAAAGTAATAAAATCCTACACAGAAGAAGCCTCATGTCCTCATTTTCAACTCTTGAGGGTGTATAAATGTGAGTTGATTTAACAGTGCAGTTGTGCTAAAGGCATTTTAGGAATCATGACTTATCTTGTGCCGGGGATCATGCTGCTGAAATGCCTGTGCACTGGCATTCAAGAAAGACGCTTTCACCTTATGTGCACCCCCCAAGACTAAAAGAGGATTGCACAAACGGCTGGCACCTCCCAGAAACAACATAAACAATTCAATTAGAGTGACCCTCCCAAACAAAGCCCTGCATTTACAATATAGGCCAAGGAAGACTGACACACATAAACCACAATGTTGTTATTTTCCCCACTCCCTTCCGCCACACACACACACACACACACACACACACAGTTTGTTTCCCCTTTTAGGCTGAGGTGGTCCAAATAAAGCTTAGGTCTCCTACTGGTCTGTGACCCTGATTGGCTAAGTGCACCAGGACAATAAGCGGAAGTCATAAGCAATATCCAATTAAATGTCACCTAAAATGACATGTTCTTATTGCACTTCATTGGCCTGTTCCTACCCGCCATTCACTCCTTTAAGGAGTGCTTTAAGGCAGTGGTTCTCAACCTTTTCTGGATCAGGGCCCGCTTGACAATCTAGAAAGCGTTCACGGCCCACCCATCTGACTTCTTAACACGGCAGTCATGTTACAAATGATTGTGTTCTGGCTTGGATCAATGGTGATATCAGTATCACAAAGAAAACTTATTTTCAAGGTTTGAAGGAAAACATACCATGACATGTTTTTTTTTTATATATATTGTTAAATATTAATGTTATATTATCATTAAAAAATCTTAGTGTTTGGCCAATTATTTGGGGGCCCACTTGTAATATCCGCCCCGGCCCGCTGCTTTAAGGCATCACCTGAAATCACTGCTGTCACCTGAAATCACTTCTCCACACAGTGTGAGTTCAGGTGAAGGCAACAGCAGGAATACACTTAAATACTGTAAGTAGACTGACAGCATAATCAGTTCTAATGCGTTCAAGGACTGGAGCCAAAGCAGCAAGGCAGAAGCTGAACCCATCATCCTTGCACACACAAGACCCGTAGGCCTAAAATATCAACAAATACCAGGTAAGTAAATACAAGCCAGAGTGAACATGGTGCATTTCAGTTTTTCCTTCAGAAATACAAGTTTTGTTTAATTTCCTTCTCAGCAGTGGTGGAAAGAGTACTCAAATGTTTTACTTAAGTAAAAGTATCAATACTGCAATGTAGAAAAATAAGTAATAAGTAAAAGTCTGGAATTCTAAATGTATTTGAGTAAACGTACAAAGGTATTGGTATCAAAATGTACTTTGTGCCAAAAGTAGAAAGTAGGCTACTCATTATGGAGAAAGTCCCATTTCACAGGTTTCAAATGTATACAACGTATAAAAATCTTTTGAAAATAGCAGATCTACAAACTCACAACGCGTCGCATGCAACATGGTCCTCCACTACAATTATACATTTTTAAATAATTGTAGTGGAGTAAAAGTATAATATTTGCCTCTGAGATATCGTGGAGAGTATAATTAAAAGTATTGAAAATTGTAAATACTTCAGTAAAGTAAAAGTAACTAAAAATTGTACTTAAGTACAGTACTTGAGTACATGTACTTAGTTACTTTCACCATGCAGGCTCACCAACCACGGTCAGTGAGGTAGCCTACCCACGGGCGTGCTTCGGAGGACGCGAGGACCGCAGCAACCACCCCATTGTGCCAGCGTAAATCATCCAATTAAGGCATTCACAAAAGAGGGTGGCCCATCTCTGTTTGCGTCTGATGTTGTCCCGAACGGCGTAATACTCTGATTGGATTAGGGGCCTCAGAATAGAGCGTGATTGATTTTTCTTTCATTGACAAGTTCTGGCGGCTGGGGGCTTCACAAACTAACAGACAAACTTTTATGTTTCACACACACTCGCGTACACAAACAAACACAAGCGCATAGGCCTATTTTCACACACAAATGCACATATTTCTTTGCCTGTTGTTGGCCTTTGTGTCCGTTTTTGTCCCTGGATGTCATTATGTAATACATCTAATCTGGCATTTCCTTTCTTGAAATGTGACGCTGGCTGCTTAGATACAAGTAGGCTACCTACTATACCGTAGCGTACGTAATGGTACATCATTTAAAAAAAAACACAAAATAACCACATAAACCGGGAAAGCACCTGTGTCATTGCAGATTGTTGCGATGGATGGATATTCAAAAATAGCAGATATAGGGCACGGTGGCGCAGTCGGTAGCGCTGTCGCCTCACAGCTAGAAGGTCCTGGGTTCGATTCCCGCCAGGGACGCTGTGGTCCTGGGTTCGATTCCCGCCAGGGACGCTGTGGGCGCTGGGGGCGTGTCTCCTCCTCCACGTCATCAGCGCCCATACCCTAGGTGGGGTTGGCGAAAGGGCCTACTCTGTGTGGAGTTTGCATGTTCTCCCCGTGTCTACCAGGGTAGTTAATACCCTCACAAAAACATGTAGTAATCCTGGTCACTATACCGCCTCCCCCCGACAGCCGGGGCGCCTGATGGAGGGGAAGGGAACTGGTTGGAATAACGTGTTCCTTCCACGCGCTACGTCCAACCAGGGAAACTCTCCCCTGTCAGGTGACAAGAAGGTCAGTTGGCTCTCATGCACTGAAGGAAGCATGAGCTCGGCCCTGGCCTCCCTAGGCTATGGGGGACTGGTGTAGCGCTGGTGTAGGGCTGGTGTAGTGCCCAGGATCACTTAGGAAATTGACACCGGGTGAAAAAAATGGGTTACAAAAATCGCGGGATAAAAATTATAAGAAGTAAAAATAGCAGATATACAAGCTTGCAGCGTGTCACGAGCTTGTACATCTGCTATTTTTGAACATTTCTGAAAAATCTTGAAAGTTGGAATAATTTAGATTTCTTTAAACACAAATCTTCTCTTCCGGGGGTCCCGGCCTCGCACAAAGCATTTTCAGACGGGGGGCCGTGGCCAAACATATATCAATTTGGGGGTCCTTGGCACGAAAAGGTTTGAGGACTATACTGATTTAGAAGGCGAATCGTCCTCAGGGCTTACTGGGTTAAAACACACCCATCACGACCACATCAAAACATTGCCCGGGAATGTGTCATTACAGTACAGAGGCCCAGCCAAGTATGTGATCATGTAGCATAACATTTCTAATGGGATGCTTTGAAAATGCCACTATGTTCTGGAGGCGCTGGTACCACTACCTACTGTGTCTAAGGCAGTGGTTCTCAACCTGTGGGTTGGGACCCCCACATGATATTTTGGGGTTCGCCAGATGACAGTGAAGTGACAATTTAAGGACTGTTTTTAATACCTCAACAAACAAAAAAATTGAAAGAAAAAGACCATTACTGCATCAAAAGCAATAAACAAACTACTATAAAAATTGGTAAAACATTGGCCAAATTGTCAAATAATATAAGAAATAGGCAAACAAAATAGCCCATCTACAAGCTCACAATGCCTCACAACGATCTGCTATTTTCACAATATTTATCGTGGAACAGAGTCAAACAAAATGTAATGCCTCAACTGCTACAATTCCAAGTGCTTGTCAGGGTGGTTATTGTGGGGGGTCGTGGCTTGAAAAGGTTGAGAACCAATGGTCTAGGCTAGGGCCTGGGATGACGGAGACAAGCTGGGCTGGGCCCAGCGTCCAGCCTGGACAGGCAGAGTGGTGCACTAGAATGACCTCATCTTTAAGAGGGACGCAATAACAAACCCTCCTGCGATCACTTGCCCTCTGCTGCCACCTACAGACACTCATGAAAAGTTCTGTGAAACAAAGTACAGTACACTCTGCTGGAGATAATGAAATGCATCTCCTGAAGCCCCACAATCAATTTATACGCATTTTAGAGAACATGCTATCTATGATTTTGCTATGCAGTGTTTTTTGCTATTTTACTTATTTCTGTGCATTTTTGTGTAATGATTTTTACTTTGAAAGGCGCTTTATAAATAAAATGTACCTCACCTTACCTATATTAATCACTAAATCATTGGTGTGCTTTTATTTGGGGGGGGGGGGATCTTGGTTTCAAGACAATGAACCACTAGACCAGAAATTAGGCTTACTCAGAGGATAGTATACGTGTATTTATTAGTAAGCACTAATAATGAAGAACAGTGACAGTCAATAAGATCCAGACAGCAGTACAAATAGAGAGAATGAGAATGAACATGCTTGCAAATGAGACCATGTAAAGTCCAAATAAGATAAATAAATCAATTGATTTTGTGCAATCAATGCATCAATATATCACAATAAAACGAGTGTCAGTGGCCAAGACAGAGGAAGAAGACCAAATCCAAGTGAGACTGGATCAGAGACATCCACTTGCACGATACAGCCCTGACAATCTAATAACAATAATAATAATGTATAATTTTCTATTTATTTATGAAAGTAATTAAAAAGAACTATTTTATGGAACTGTGAAATGTTTATTAAAGGCATGTTAGGCTAATCTTCAAATGTAACATTCAACATTTTGCACACATTTTTGTAGTTAACCTTTTATTCCCTTCCAACACACAGTGCATACAGACAAATCTTCTGTATGCACAGCTCTGTATGTTCTGCTTTTGTCCCATTAAAATAATAAATCTTGACTATTATTTATATGAACTTCTATCTACATACATCTGGAAAGGACTGCTCCCTGTTCACATGGTCAGGGCAACAAACAAACAAAAACGTCAGGGGACATGACATGTGTGGAATTAGTTATCTCTCATGTTTCCATTTCAACCACTAGAGGGCAGCAGTCATCTTCTGTGGAGGCCACTTGTTGCCTATTTTCTCTGAACACCTGTAAGCCTTATGTTAAACTGATGTTAGGAACTATTCTATAGAAATTATGTATAGCAGCTATCCACAAGAGGAAGAGAGCAACAGGAGAGTTAAGAAACCATTTTAGCAGTTCTCAGTTTTTTCTTTCTTTTTTAGGGGGGTTATTATTTTGGGGGCTGGCTTTTTTTAGCCTTTATTTTATAGGTACAGTGGAGAGAGACAGGAAACAATGAGAGAGAGTCTAGGGGAGTGACATGCAGCAAATGGTCCAGCCGGCCAAGAATCAAACCGGGGAATAGCTGTCAGGCATTCGAGCCCATGTGGTTTATGTGCCCTAACCACTCGGCTATCGGGTCTCTCTTTTATGCTTCCCTCTCCTGGGGAGGGAGCCTTACTGCCAAAGACTTAACAAACTCAAAGAGATCTAGATCTCAGTGTAGAACTAGATTTACACTGCAGACTGCTTTACATTTTGAAAGCCATCCTTTATTTAGGATTTTGAATGATCTTAGAAGTACATTCTGTGTACGAATGTAGATGATGCCTTGTTTCACAGAGAGGCTGTGGAGGTTCATTGTTCCGACTGTTGTCAAGTTTTTAAAAACATTTGTAGTTCACGGTTAACCTTTTTGTGGATGCTGTTTCTATTTCTTTGTCTATGCCTCAAAGGTTCTCGTATTTTCAGGTAGTTTTTGGTTTATAGTAACAGTACAGATTGTAGTCTTTACTGTCATATTACCGGTAGTTGTCCATACTGTTGTATCTTTCAGTGTGGTTAGGAAATTAATTTCCTGTCCATGGGATTAATACAATTAATCAATATGCTGTATTAAACTCAAACACTGTGACATGATGTGAAGAAAAAAATCCAAAATAAAACCATGGCCACCACCCATTATTTCTGCAGAGATATCTGGTGTCCATTAGACACGTTATCTTCTATTCTTACTCAGTAAAATCCTGAGTGTTTACTTAACTGAGAGTGTACAAACACCTGCAGAAGCAGGATCCCATATGTTCCCTATCTTGCCTGTGACTGCTTGGACTGAAATCTGATCATTATCTGATCTCAGAAAACATGGTGGTTCATGAGGTACAGTATTATATGCCATTGCATAATGTGAAAATATACATAACATGTACTGTATATGTGCACACCAGCGGAAAACATGGTGGTTCATGAGGTAGAGTATAATATGCTGCCTATTGCATAATGTGAACATATACATAACATAACACCGCATATGTGCACACCAGCAGGCAGAGGACATTATGTGTCTGAGTGTGTCTTGCCGTGACTGCGGTCTCCCTGGATCCAGTACATTTCTGACTGCATCTCCGTCAGTCTGGAGACGGTCCTCTGAAAGGCAAAAATCTCCTCCTCGGCCGTGAACAGGGTCAGCACCTCCGCTGCCGTCTAAGGAGAGGAGAGAACAGTACAACAGGGCTGAGATCAATGCATCTTCTTTTGTTACAACATTTAACTGAGAACTAGAGTTGTTCCGATACCGATATCAGTATCGCAAAAGCTGCCGCAAAATGCTGGTATCGGCGAGTATGCCAATCGAATACCACGTCATTTATCAAGATTATATTTCATTTACAGTCATATTTTGATTGCTTCAGTTGATGTTGCTCAACTGTTTTATACTCTTACTGTACTATTTACATTATACATTTACTAACTTGTAGCTGCACATTAACAATTATTAATGGAATTAATAAGTTATGGGTATCAGAATCCGTATTTTTTATCGGTACATCTCTACTGAGAACATAGTAGCATCAGAATCTCAAGAGAGCTTCTTCACACCAAGTCTCACACAACAGAGCTCAAGGTACGGTCAAGTGTAGCAATTTCAATGACAGGGCTTTCTTTAAAAAAAAGTATGCTGGATTAATTCCCCTACCCTGCCTTCCATAAAAAAAGGTTAGGGAGTTTCAGTTCCAATTTCCATTTTGAAACGCAGTTATTTGCAAATTACAATTTAGGCAGTTAGCAAACACTCTAATCCAGAGCCACCTCGTAAGCACCATGAACCTTTGTCAACCAACAACAGGGTCAGTTCTCCACAAATTAAGAGTGCTAAGGAAACAAGCATGCGCTAGTAAGTACCTAGGGTATAATAACAAGTAGTACCTTGTAGTACCTGCGGTACCTGGAACCACCTGGACGTCTCATGTTCACTGAACAACAGTCTGTTAGGAGGACAGAACTGGGGACGCTATTCATTTACAATAGCGGCTACCGTCTGCTGTTTCTTTGCGTTCTAGATCACTATGTTCTGATGCAGACTGTGCAGTGTTAACCACTTAAAGCTGCACTCTGTAGCCTATGCACAACACAGTGGAATACTTATATATAACTTCCCCATTACATTTTAAGGATGACCTAAAAGCATGGCTCCTTGGACATTCAATTTGGACTCCCTCACCCAGGGTTGTAAACGTCTCACTCCCTGTGAGTGACGTCCTCCATGTGTTGTACTTCCACCTCCTTTTACTGTATGTCATTATCATGAATTTAAACTGTAAGTTTAGATTTTCTATATTTGTGTGTAGTTTTTGTATTGCACTGTTGCACTGTCCAGTTGTTTGAGTGTTGAATGTTTAATGGACCACAATGGAAACAAGCCATTGGGGCTTTTTGTGTCATCCATTTGGGGTGTTTTTAACTTGTGTGCTGTCTGTACCTTTAAAAAATGGTCAATTAAGCAGTCAACCAATCAAAACTTACCAGGGATTCAAACTCGGGTGCTGAAATGTTTACCACTGAGCCAATAGAGTTGGCTGAGACGGATACCATTAGAGTTGGTCAAAATAAAATTATATTCACAAAAAAAAGTGAACTAGCTTTACGACTTACAGTATATACTTTGTTGTATTACGAAGGCTGCACATCACGACACGTTCCGACAACTTCCGAGCATGTAGATGTGCTCTTTTTGCTATATTTGAAAGGGCCTATAATGACATGCCCAAAATATGCACAGCAGGTTAAATGGCATGTGGTCACAGAGGTTAATTTACCCCTTTGAGGCCCAGGTCATCCAGTAGCAAACGGTCCCTCTCATCTTCCCCTCCAGAACGGACGAACAGGTGCTCCAGTGGAGCCGCTGCCAGCAGGACCACCCTCACCTGGGACAGAGACATTTCAAGTTCGTTCATTTGAGGGTATTTTAGAGTTGATTTAACCTAAGGTGCCTAAATCTATTTTATTCCCTTTTTATTCAATTCTATGTTTAGGTTTTATTCAGATTATCAATTGTGCTATACAAAAAAGTTATTATTATTATTATTATTATTACAGTAGAAGTAGTAGTAGTAACAGTAGAAGTAGTAGCATTATATCATGTTTTGTTCCTGGACACCCACTCTCATCTTTATGTTGCTGAACAGGAGAAGTCTTTAAACATTTCTACATTTTCTGTTTTTCTGATAAATGTTTAACACACAGCAACAACTCCTTTGTAACCTGCTTCAACCTGCAACAGAGTTCCAGGTGTTGCTTAGCCTCCTTGAGATTATATTTTCTGTGGATGCCTAGTATTGTATAATAACAAAGGGACCTCCAGCTCAAGTACCTTGCGGTCATAGAAGTTATCAATGAGGGTGATAAAGCGTCTGGCCTGGTCCTTCAGTGTCAGAGTCAGCATGGGAACATGGCGGATGAAAACTGTGTCAAAGACCTGCGCCATCTCAAGATAGTCACTGGCACCCAGAGGCTGGAACACAACAATCAGGCAGGTTAGCTACCGCAGATCATCGATACACACTTGTCTATATCTTAACACTCAAGACACACTTGTCAGGCACTTTGTTGGCCGGGGGATGCTAAAGCCCGGCCAAGAAACATAGTATACTGTAGGCACCGTCGAAGTGACTTATGCACGCATATGCACACACAAACACTCGAGCATAAACAAGACAGACATGCAGACATACATGACTATTGATCCATTAAGGGAAATTCAATTATCTTAGCAGCTAGTAAGGATAACAACATAAATGTATTGTCAAATATAAAGTCAAATATGTGTGCAGAGAGCAAATTGATTACAGTGAGTAAAAACAAAAGGTATTAAGTCCCAGATTAATAGCTGTCCAGCAGTGCTATGATCATTGATCATAGTGATAAAATGAATAATGACGGAACTTTAGTCGATCAGTGTTAATGTACTGTGGGTGTATGTGTGTGTGTGTGTAGGGAACGGCTCGTCCTTACTATATATATACGTTCCCTCGCTGCTTTATTTTAGTCTCGACTGGCAGTGCCATTTGTACAGAGCAAAAAGAGAAAAGAAAAAGAACCGCCAATAGACTGTAGCTCTTTGACGCTGAGCAGCACAGGGACGTGTGTATTGAACAGGAGTGGCCATGATGCAGTTTGAGAGCAAGAGGTGGACAGTAAGTGCTTGGAAGAGGACAAAAGAAGCAAGAAGGACAGCATGAGACGAAAACAATGTGAGGTGGAGGATACAAATGGAGACAGAGAGATGTGGTGAATGAAGCAGGGACAAAAAGAAGGCAAATTCAGAAGCAGAGGGAATTCTTTGAATGTGGGTATTTTTGTTTAGGAGCATGTAGAAGTTTTGGTTTACCAGTGTGTGTGTGTGTGTGTGTGTGTGTGTGTGTGTGTGTGTGTGTGTGTGTGTGTGTGTGTGTGTGTGTGTGTGTGTGTTTGCGTGCGCATATGTGTGAGCACATGAGGGACGAGCATAAAATTCTCTGTACGGCAAAGCAATCCAAAACATCATATTTATTATGTTCATAATCTACAATTATAATATGTAAACTATAATTTGGTATGTGTCAACGAGTCAAAACTTATTTTTTCTTCCAGTGATGCCATCAGGAAGACACTTCCTTCATTTCTTTCAAGTGTTAAATACAGCTTTTTAGGAATTCAAATTTAATCAGAGCATCCTCTCAATTAATGAAATAAACTTGAAATAATGGTTGGCAATCAATTTCACTCAACCCAAGGACAAGATGGTGTTATGTGTTAAGTGCTCCTTTGACTGACAAAAGCATGTCACAAATGCAATGCTCCTGGGAGTGCAAACCCTGCCTGCATCAACACCTTCCGCCGAAGTGACAACTTGGTTGTTTGGTTGGTTGGTTTATTCAGTGATTGTTTTACTTTGGTGCCTGAGATGTGGCCCATTAGGTCATTTTGACCATGACCTTTTCGACTCAAAATTGAATCATCCCTTATTGAATCACCCCTTTGGAGCAGACTACTGCCTTCATTGCCGTCAACTTTCCTGAAAATCCAGCCATCCGTTCTCTAGTTATTCTGTTCACAGTCACACCAGGAAGTGATTACAATGTACAGCATAACCCTGCCACACATCAGTGAGAATGCGGTGTGTAGCTTGTCAGAATAACAGTAACATGTAACCATATGCATGCAGTGTTTCCATGGGTGTTTCATGAAGATGTATGCTGTTAAAGGAAAAGCAACTGCTGCACAGTTAAAGTGTTAGCAGTGGAATCACTGGTTAATTGACACAAAATAAGGCTGGAAGCTATGAACCATATTAACCTGTACAGGTGACAAGTGGCATGTTCACCTTGACACCCCCCCCCCCCCCTCGCCACACAGGAACCAAACAAACCTGAATGAATAAAATCAAAACTCACTCTATCACACAGCTCATGGAAGGTGCAGTCTGCGATGGTGCCGCAGGTCTTCTGCAGCCTCAATTCTCTACCCTGTACTGTGAGCACCCGAGGACCCGCCACTATGGAAGCACAACGAACACATACACACACACACACACACACCAATATGACAGCGCTGCTTGAAGGCCGCAACTGGTATTTTGGGGGATGTACATTTTGAGTTACTAAACTGCTAGCACAGAGCTATTCAGGAAAGATGCAAATAGGGAATGATGCAAGTTGGGAATGCATGCCCCAGTTATGCCACTGTACCCGTCTACCCGTCTGTGTCCCTTTTTTTTTACCTGCTCGAAGTGCCTACAATGACATATAAAAAATACGGTGAAGCAGCATTCTGCTTCTACGGACCAACAGCGTGGAATAAACTCCCATTACACCTAAGACAGGCAGCCTCTGTCGATAGCTTTAAAGCACAGCTCAAGACCTACTTCTTCACTCTTGCTTTTAGCTGATTTTTTGGTTGATTTTTAAATCTCTGTGTTGTTACCCATGACCTCACTGTATTGCCCGATTCACTGCCTTTTGCTATTATTTTAATGTTGTTTTATGCTTTTTCTTTTCTTTTTTTTGCTTTATTGTTAAATTAGTTGTAACTGTGTATTCTTGCTCTGTAAAGCACTTTGAGCTGCATTTCATGTCATGAAAGTGCTATACAAATAAAGTTTATTATTATTATTTTATGCCCATATATGGAGTTCCATGTCAGGCGTGCCCAAATATGGAGTCCAGGCCAGTCTATGACTTCAGTTGTATGACGTCATATGGGATATGCAGATTTATCTATATTTATTGGAGATCTGCTGATCTGACCGACTTCCCCCGCGGCGTATCACTCCCCCGGGTCCTTGCGATACAGTAACAGTACATACACCCAGTTTGAAGTTGATTGGTCTGGATCTCCCGATATATAATCTAATGAGTAGACGGAGATCTCCAATAGTCTGGCTATGCAAGACTAAATGGTATAATGACGAGCCAGTTAGCGCTACCCTGCATGTAGTCAATGCATATAGAACCTGTACATTGACCACACATCACTCCATTCAACCCTCACTCTTTTACTTTATCAGGAGAGGTGAATTAAGCTCCATACCACTCTTTTGTCTCAAGGCCAGCTCATCAAACAGATCATCCATGAAGGCCTCTGCATCGGGTTCACTTGTGCTGCACAGAGACAGACAGACAGACACACACACACACAGACAGAGTGAGAGAGAGAAAGGGGGAATAATAGAATATGAAATTAATACTGCTGAAGTAGCCACATCAAACGGTGAAAGCGACGTGAGCGAGGGAGGGGGGTACTTAGCTTTTCACTCCGTCAGTAAAGAACAGGATGTTAGACTCTAAACACAAGCATCAGACTGTGAATGCACATCAGAATTAGACTGCAGTGTGTGTGTGTGTGTGTGTGTGTGTGTGTGTGTGTGTGTGTGTGTGTGTGTGTGTTAACTTCAGGTAAAAAGAAAGTATGACGTGTTCTATTTACATACACTGAAAAGACGAAGGCACTTGAAAGCTCCAGCAACAGCAGCGTTATTCATACTCTCTGTGTGTGTGTGTGTGTGTGTGTGTGTGTGTGTGTGTGTGTGTGTGTGTGTGTGTGTGTGTGTGTGTGTGTGTGTGTGTGTGTGTATTGCGATGGGAGAAAAACAAAAAAGTAGCTTTTTAAAAGGTGAACCATTGTCTCATACACTATTGATTCCTGTTTTATGATTCTCCTGATGGTTCCTACCAAGGTAATACAGGTCTTTTTACGTGCTCCTGGCTTCTTCTCACCATTTATATAGGCTACTGTATGTGTCCCTTCTCTTTCAGCTGTTGAATACAAACTCTAACAAATATGGATAGTCCATGTACATCTGTGTGTGTGTGTGTGTGTGTGTGTGTGTGTTTTCAACTATTATAAAACACCCTTAAGTGCACCCTCTCAGCTTAGCTAGTAAACAAACCGGGACACAAATGGGAGTGTGTGTGTGTGTGTGTGTGTGTGTGTGTGTGTGTGTGTGTGTGTGTGTGTGTGTGTGTGTGTGTCTTACAGGTAGTACAGACGCCCTGCTCCAGCCTTGTCTAGCCTTCTGTAGTCAATTCCGGAGTCTAAACAGATGGTCTGGCAGTATTCCTACAAACACATAAGTGCACACAGGAGCAATTAAAAGTAGTATGTGTAGTTAATTTGTGTGGTTATGCATTGGCTTTCAGAATTTTCTTTGATTACCAGGAAACGCACTGGAAATTGCAGATCTACTAGCTAGGTATGTGGCAAAGTATAATATAGAAATATGAATAACAGATTATTATTGAATACTTTGTCATTATGTCGAGTGTTCATTTAACTGTGAGTTGCATTAAGACTTTGGATTTTACTGTGATGGTCCTCTTGCTGTCACCTCATTCAATAAGTTAATTAATTCCAAACGAGACCCACAAGAGGGAAAAGGGAAAACACTTCATCCAAGTGTAACCCAGTCTCTTGGGGCTCTCTGGCACTTTGTGTCACTTCTAAACATGTTGTTGAGCTGATCTAGTAGTCGAGTAGGCTAAACCAGAGTGAACTTGTGATACAGAGTTCAAACTTTCTCATTTGGTGTAAAACGTCAACAGGATTCATGTCAGGGAGTAAAGCGCAAACTATAATCATCAGCTCCTCCATTCTATCAGAGCAAAGAAAAGAATTGCTATCATCCCATCCAAACCAATCGCTGGGCAACTGGGTTATTCACTGACAGCTCCAGCAAATTATGAAATCAGTGAATTTCTGCCACCGGCCTCGTTGAGCTGGAGGATAATTAGCAATCACTACAAAGCAAGGGGACGGAAATACTCCATTCTTCTCTGCTGTCAACTTTTTATCTCTGCGTCCGCGCAAAACGGGGTTCCTACTCCGAGCCAATTGGCTGAATCAGGCTTTAATAACAACCTGACAAACTCTCCCTCCCCCGCGCACAAAAGGGAGGTGTCATTTCATCAGCCATACCGTGACCTCATCACTGCCACCAACGGGTAAAGAGTCCCTTTAAAATAAAAAAAACACAACAGTTGTCACCATCACCGCCACGTCTTAAGAATCCACGCTCGTCTTTTCTTCTGCCACCCCCCCCCCCACAGACCTATAGGCAGCTGATGGGGGTTATGGTCTCGATGTGAAAATAAGAGAGGAGAACGAAGTAGGACGGGAAACATAATCAGCAGTGATGATTCCATCGACTATTTATAATCAGATGAGGCAGAGGGTCATTACTTGATTATTCATCTTGAAGGGATTGTCAAGTTCTCCCTCCTCTGGGATTTCATCCACCTATATTCTCTAGTCTAGTGTATCCCCCAGCCACCACCACCCCACCCCCCCACAGCCCACACACTCGACTCACAGGCCTGTCCGTGTAAATCTACTTTGACATCTCAGCCCTATGCCTATCTACGTCTTAACTTGTCCTTTTCTGCAAACTTTTATTTCAATTTCATATTTATTTCAATTTCATATTTTTTTTTATATACAACTTAAAAGCCTAATTTGAAAGCCTTACAGAAAATAAAACAGTATGAATGTGCTGGTAGTTTCCCTACATTCTACGAGTACGATTTGAAAACACCCACATTCGTTCACAGACATGAACACAAACGCAGAGGGACAAACCGCGGGAGGCTCGTCAGGGTGCAAGCAAGAAGACGGATGATAGACATGAGAATCACAGTCTCTTTAGAAGAAAGTCATCGCAAACACATGTAGCTCCAATCATGTCATTGTCCGAGCTGTCTGGACAGCCGTTTACCATAAAAACGGCATGCACGTGCGTGCACGCGCACACGCACACACACACGCACACACACACACACACACACCCTTCGTACCCTATATTTCTCTATCCTTTTGCTTCTCAAAAAGTTGCTTTTGAGTTTTTCAAAGAGCGCGGTGCCATTGAGCTGCTACAAAAGCCAAGATAGCCGACTATTGGGCCCTGATGAGGTCCACTCCCTCATTACTTGGCAGCAGAAAACATTTGATGGGCTTTTTTTTTTCTTCTTCTTGTTTGGCCCAGAGAATTGACCAGGGCCTCAAAGAAACGCAGGGTGGGAAGGCTGAAAAATAGAAAAGGGGAAAAAAAAGAGAGATGGAAGGGGAGGGAGAGAGAGCATGAGGGGAGGGAGGGAGAAGGGGAAAGGTTGTCCTTCATTCATCCATGTGTGTCTTACAGGCTTGTGAGGAGAGACAGAAGAAAAGAGGGAGGCAGTGATAGAGGGGTCGAGAGTAGAGAAAAGAAAAGAAAAAAGAGAAAGCTTAAAACAGTGCCTTTATGCTGCCGAGTCCTGGAAGACTCTTCTGACATCAAAGTGTTTTCAGTAACTGGGGAGCTGGTGTGTGCATTTGCGTGTGCGTGTGTGTGCGTTATGTGTGCGTGTGTGTGTGTGTGTGGGGGGTGTATCTGGTGTATTCATTCAGTCTTGGGGAATGGGGTGGGGGAATGGGGGGGGGGGGGTGTAACAATGTGAACACCCTAATTACACCTAATGATCTATTCCCTTAAAGTGTGACCGCCTTGGGCCAGGGATGGTTTGTTCTGAGGGGTCGTTCTCACAACCTCCCCTGCCTCGGTTGCTCCTCTTGGGGAAACATCTTTTTAGCGCGGGGGCCCCGCCTTTCGTGATCCTGGACCCCACTGAACCCCCCCCCCCCCCCCCCCACCACCACCACCCCTTTTTGACTCACCATACTAAAACATAAGTTAACCACTGTGCAAACAGCCTCAGCTGGGATATTGTGTTACCTACACCTGGCCAACAGAGGGCCTCGCATGATGTTAGTAGGAGCACACTAAAAGATCACATTCAATAACTAATGTGGCTAATATGGAGGTAGCTCAACATTAGGGTATTTTATCCACCGGAAATCTCCTGTGAGTCAGTTTGTCAACAGCTAATCTCCAGCACTGTTGAACCGATCGGCGTGAAACTTTGCACACACACTCCCAGTAGGCCAAGGAAGAACCTCTGCCCTAAATTCTTCAAATTGGCCTCATGCTATAACAGGCCTTTGGCCTGTAACTCTTGAACCGTAGGTCATACAATGAAAATCTGTCTTTCTCCACATATAGGCCCCGACCATTTGTGCCAGACTAGATTTCCAGATTCTTCAAAACACACTTTGCTACTACTCCTACAAATTGTGTCCAAAAGTCTGTACATCTCTGTCATGTGATCAAGATGTATCCATCAGATTTAGCTGATTCCATTCCAATTGGCTATGACTGGCTTGCACATTTTGTGGGCCCTGGGTAAGCAACCCAGCCTAGCGGGGATATGCGCTCAGAGGAGCGCACTTTTTTCGTTTTATACATAATTCTTAATTTTTTCATAATAATTCTTATTAATTTGTTATTTGTAGTTATAAACCTTTCAAGGTTAAGTAATAATTGAGGTGCTATATGTGAGTGGAGAGGTGAAGAATTAAAACTGTTAGAGGTGCAAAAACATTTGAGACAGATACAATTAGTGTGGCACAATGTTCATATGCCATATATTGAATAGAATACGTTGATAAACATGTAATCTAGGACTTCCAAGGTGGCTGTCACACATTGACTTATACTGTACTAGTACATGCATACAAAAGAATCTAACGACGGCTGGACTTATATACCAACATTATTAATTTGAGGGGAAAATGCGTATTTTCTGCAGGCATGCAGTGTACACCATTATGCTCCTACAAAATGCATCAGAGGACAATAATGATCAAATATCATCAACACCATTTCGACAGGAGCTTGCAGGTTTCGCCTACATTTTCTTTCTATCTCTTTCTATCTATTTATTTTTCAGCGAAAATTGAAAGTCAGGTTTTCCTGCAGTGTTGCCAGTGATTGCTATCTAAACAAAGTGTATGTGTGTGTGTGTGTGTGTGTGTGTGTGTGTGTGTGTGTGTGTGTGTGTGTGTGTGTGTGTGTGTGTGTGTGTGTGTGTGTGTGTGTGTGTGGTGGTTTTATTTTATTTATTCATTTCGACAAGAGCTTGCAGGTTGCGGCTTCATTTTCTTTCTATCTGTTTAATTATGTGTGTGTGTGTGTGTGTGTGTGTGTGTGTGTGTGTGTGTGTGTGTGTGTGTGTGTGTGTGTGTGTGTGTGTGTGTGTGTGTGTGTGTGTGTGTGTGTGTGTGTGTGTGTGTGTGTGTGTGTGTGTGTGTGTGTGTGTGTATTGGGGGGGGGGGGGTTGCGGGGGGGTCACTACACGGCAACCAAAACACAGAGACCTGACCTTGGGAAGGTAAAGCCAAGGCACAAAACAGGAGAGTGAGACCAAAGAAGAGAGGGGTTGGAGGCATCCAGAGAGGATGGCCAATAGAAGGTGGAGTGGAAGAAAGAAAAGAGTGGAAAAACGCACAGCTTTACCAAGAATGGCGGAATGAACAGGCAAACATGCTACAGTCCATCTGGTACTTATATTTAATACAGTTTTTTCCTGTCATGGCTTCAAACTACAGCTTATGACACATTGTCACCTCACTGCGCTGTCCTGCCTGTTTAATGGCAAACATTAATATTGACAAAACATGAACTGATAAGTGATAACTGTGTTAAATAGCTCTATATTCCAATAGTATTCATTGCTATATATTGTTTATTCAGTAACAAGGTTGTCCCCACCTCTCAGCTTTTTAGTCAACATAACATAATATTTTCAGGTCGGGATTTTATCCAATCAGGACAGAATGAGTGAAATTGGAAGTGATGAAAAAAACTAAACAAAAAAAAAACAGCAGACAACATTGAAACTGGAACACTAGAACATAGACTCTGATAAATGGGCTTCTCTTTCCTGATTAGATTTAGATTAGAATGTATTTTCTGTTTATTAAAGAACTGGAGAGAAGGTGAGACCCCTGTTAATGAACAAACACGCAATGATTGCAATCGGAATATAGAGCTTTAACCTTTTAACAAACACCTAGGATTTAACTGTGTGACTAGGGTTAATTTGGAATCAGAGCATATACGGTAGTAGTATGGGAGGCCACAGCATGGTGGCAGAGGGAGTCCCGTCTAATCAGAAGTCAATAGATAAATAAAGACATCAGCCCTGGGGGACAGAGTGGAAGGATTAACCCTTCACACTCCAGCTCAGGTGATGGGGAGGCAAGGTCAGTACGGCTTTTACTTTTTAACTCCGTCATTCATTCCCTCACTCACTATAGAAAAAAACTCACTCCTTTCTTGTGCGCGCGCGCGCACACACACACACACACACACACACACACACACACACACACACACACACACACACACACACACACACACACACACACACACACACACACACACACACACACACACACACACACACACACACACACACACACACACACACACACACACACACACACACACACACACACACACACACACACACACACACAGGAGCGCCCTAATCAGTGGTCCCCGCAAGCTTTAATTCAATTGATTAAGGGTCAGCTAGTTAGCAAGATGACCCCACTAAGGCATACCTAACGTTACAGAACAGGCCACTATAGACACCCCCAAGACCCCCAAACCCCAAACCAGATGGCCTCACAAAGGAGAACATGGGACCCTGAAAGAGAGGAGGCAGCATGGAGCAGAAAGGGACAAGAGGCATTCAGGGCATTGATGAGGGTGGATTAGAAAGGGCAAGGGTGGTGCTTTGTGGGGGGGTCACTTTGGAAGGGGGTGACTTGAAGCCACCACAGTTCTACAGTGGTAACTTGTGCACTTGTATTTTTGTCTGTGCATGCTCATACAGAGATGTGTGTGTGTGCGCGTGCGCCTGGTACCCCTCAACCCGCAAACCAATTTACAGTATGAACTAGATATGAGCTAGTTATTGCGGGCTATGAACTGAACCATTTTTGTTCATGAATAATCATGATCAATCAATCAATGTGAACTTGTAGATCTGCTGTTTTTGGCATGGGACACCGTCATACCACTAAGAACAAATCAGGCTTAAATATTACCCTGGAGTCCTTTACACTGTCGATAGGAACCATCCCAACCTTAGAACCGGTGCAGCTCTGCAAAACGTAATTTGTTAAGAAGTGATCTACATATTACAGAGAGAGTGACTTTATTAGCCATTTGCACGAATGCATAGGAAATATTAATCCTTACCTCAAAGTTACCATCTCAGAGCTCTGGATCTGTCCTGACCTGCACATGCACGTTATGTCATAATTTTGCATGAGGGCGCATGCTAAAAAATAACAGATCTACAAGCTAACAATGTGTCGCATGTTAGCCTAATTTCTGTTGCATGTAGCGTGTTGATAACTTGTAGGTCTGTTCCTTTTTTCGCATGTGACTACAGTACCTCCTACTATGTTGTTTGACTGGGCAGCAGGACGGACACACACCGTGGCTCATTGACAAATGATGCAGAGAAGAGAGAGTGCTTTATATATAGGTCAAAAACTAATTGCATTCATTGTAACACAGTAACGCAGCATTACTTGTATTAATAACTGCAATATTATTACTGATGGCAAGCAAATGTAATAAGTTACACTACTTGTTACTGGGGAAAAGCAATTATATTGCAGTAATATATTACTTGGTAACGCGTTACTGGCCAACACAGATTTGGCAGTCCACATATCTATTTGTGCACGTCATGGAGTCAAAGTAGTTCACGGAGTCCACTGGTCTAAAAGCCAACTAGCGCGTATCTAGGACCAGCTAATCTCCCCCACATGTTTTGGACTTTCCCACCCTATCTCTATTTAGGAGTGCATGAAGCACTATAGCGTTATGCTATGTGCTCTTACACGATGAGCCACTGGGGAATCTATCTATCTATCTATCTAACTATCGCTACTTAATTTTTACAACAAATAATGGTGCAATTATATTGAGTTGTCAATGGGCTAAACCTTGTGAGACCCTGTGAGAGCGACGGTCCTCTTTTGCAAAATGCATGACAACTAAAAATTATTTATGTAAATAATCACTCCAAACCCATCAATAATCATTTCTGCTGCATACTGACAATACTCCCGTCTGCTTTTGCAAAGTCGTTTCTTGCCAGCAGCACTAACCTATACCTCCACTCCTCTGCTTTCATCCCCCCACACACACAAACTTTTGAAATGCAATTAGGCTAGTTCAGTCGCTTAACTTGCTCACCTGTCTCTCTTGCATTTACACAGTGCTCTCTCACTCACTTTTCATCTCTCTCTCTGTTTCTCAGAGTCTTTCACTGTGTGCACTGGCATGATCAAAGAACATGCTTGTCCAGGTACTATCAAACCGGGAGCGAGATGGAGGCATATTTGAAAAGGACAGAAACACAGAGTAACAGCGGTGTGTGTGTGTGTGTGTGTGTGTGTGGTTGTGTGCTTGCGTATGCATGTGTGCAAGTGGGTAATAAACAGATGAATAAATTAACAGGGGGGGGTGACTTTGTCTCTACCTTCAGCACATCGATGAAAGGCATGAAGATGTCCCTCTGAAGTCCGTTTTTGTACAGATCTGAAACAGAGAGGGGAGCGCCTGTATTAGCACTGCTGTTTAGCCTCCTAATAATGTCATTCTCCCGCCACAGATTGGCAGATAAAGTGGCTATTGACGAGCTGAAGGATGGGTGGGGAAGGCAGCACAAAAGGGTCCGGGACCAGGGGAGGAAAAATGGATTTCTCTACCGGCAAGCGGCGGCAACATAAAATTCATTACATTCCCAAACAATGGTGGCAGGAGAAAAGACCGACGCCTTTTCAGCGCGGACAATGTCCGTAGGGGCTTTCTGAATGGAGGTTTCAATTAGCTCGGCTGGAACAAATTACATCTGAAGTAGCATCCCTGATAGATAAAACAGATAGGGATTCACGTGCAGAGGTAGACACACAAACACATGGGCAGACGCACACATACACTGAGGCTTAAACTGTTTACAGCTGCAAATGCAAACGAGTGGTTGTTAAAGGTTTGGGGGGTGCTTACCACAGTATAGGATCTAACAAAGGAATCATACTTCTGGGGAAAATTGCTATAGTGTGCTGAATTGTTCCTGTTTGGGAGACAATTGTTGTAAGTAGCACACGGTCTATTTTTTTGCTACTGCTTGTACAATCTCATCATTGACATAAAAATGTTCTAAGACTTAAAATAATTGTTTGCACAAAACTACATTCTGGTAAGGAAAAAACAGAGTATAACTGATGTTTTTGTAAAAAAAAAAAAAAAAGGAAAAGGTTTAAGCTCTATATTCTGATTCTAATCGTTGCTATAGTATAGCAACGAGTATAGAGTTCAATAACAGGGGTCTCCCCACTCCTCTAAAGCTTTTCAATAAACAAAAAATACATTTCAGTTCGGGATACCAATTGTATCCAATCAGTTAAGAGAGCCCCACATAGATCATGTATCAGCTTCAATTTTGATCCAGTTTATCCAGTTACAATTATGTCTGCTCATATTTTTGTTTTATTTCATCAATTCCAATTTCATATCTTGTAACCTGTATGAGTTCTCTCTCCTAATTGGATACAACTGCTATCCCGACCTGACCTTATTTTGTGTTTACTGGAAACACAGGGAGACCCCCGTCACTGAACAAACATATTCCGATAGATATTCTATATATCGGAATATAGAGCTATTTAACACTTATTTTAACAAGAAAATATCACTTGCAGCTTACTTTAAGGATGCATGCCATGTCACCTATACCTCTACAACTAAATTCACAGTATGATGAAGGATAACTCTATTAAGCCCTTAAAGCAGCATGGGAGAGCGTTCATACTTAGCTGCCCAACGTCATGAGAAGTAACCGTTTTGATAACTGTGCCACTGGTCGTACCAGACCACTGAAGCTCAGTGCATTAAATGTACAACATCTAGTGGGGTGATCTTGTACGGTTTTAATCCCCCGTGTGATTTAGATTGATAACACTTGTATTTTTTCTTAAAACATTACATAGTATAGGTTTCAAAACAGTTAATTGAAGTGAATGGTGAGCCTTCTGCTCCTAGACCACCCTCATGCACACACACCGACACCCTTATACTCTTCAATTTAATCAGTATCTATGAACACCAATATACTGAAAGCCACATCAAAACTGCTACTTTAGCAGTGCAAGACAAAACTCAAAAATCACTCAACCCACACCAAGGGCCTTTTGATAGCGCTGTGTACACACAAATCATTAAAAATAGAATATGTGTGCCTTTCATGTCCTGTTGTCTCTTAAGGCTTTTAGCGTTCCATTAACCGTGTAATTAGAAGCAAGCAGGCTCTCTATCAAGTTTGCACGGTTTGTCGCTTTGTTCTTAATAGCGGCTAAATGTCAGTGAAGCTGGTCTTTGTCTGCGAGAGCCATCTTGCCGCCATCCACCCCGGGCCCACTCAATGTTTCAAGATACCAACGTTCGCCGTGGAACAGAGGAGTAGGGGGAGGGAGGGAGAGAGAGGGAGAGATGGAGAGCGAGTGTGTGGCCCGGAAAGAGAATGACTGAGATAGATGAGAGCGTAAGAGCATCGTCGTTGTCGCCAAATCATCATGCATAAATCTCTGCACCTTGCAGTCCCTTATTCTGTTGTCTCCACCTAGCTCCTGCGGTACTTCACTGTAAATCCTGAGTGGTAATCTAACTCTTCAGAGGGTACAAGATGGAACCAACTGAAGCCTTAAGTCACAGGTCCATTTGGTTCTATTAAACTCTTGAAAAATGTGTAAGTGCAGTTATGTGTGCGTGTGCGTGTGTAACTACTGCCTGCCGCTGTTCAGTATCAATTGGGCAGTGGAAATTGGTGGTCTTCTTTTTGTAATATGTGGCTCCAGTATTGATAGCAATGCTGCCCAGCAAGTGGACCTCTCCTTGCTCTTTATGTGATCTCAGTATTGGAAGGACCTAATGTTTCCTTTTTTATTTAAGAGGACCACAAAATCACCTTCACTGCTTGATGACTCCATTTTTTTTTTTCGTTCTGCGAAATTTTCACAGTGAATTGAATAATTCACATCGGACTCAGTGTGCAAGCTTTCTGTGTGTACTGATTTTTATCGGATGACAGATAAACGGATACGAAAAATACAGACTCAGCGTGCAAGACAGTGTCCCTCCTCATGTCTCCTGGTGCCCAAGCAGTGGAATTCTATCTGCAGTAATGTTAGGACAAAGATAGTTGATATGCATAGAAAATAAGCACACAGGATATGCACACAGCACAGGCCACTCCACACAGGTCATACTGTACGTACCATCAGGCGGTCGGTTGGATGTGGCCACCACCACTACCCCCGTCTTCAATAGCGTCTCAAATAGCTGCTTCAGAATCATGGCATCAGCAATGTCTGTCACCTGACCAAACAGTAGCAGACGAGAAGAGAAATTAATTAATTTGCAATTCATGTCTATTTTTTTGTCTGTGTGTGCGTGCGTTGCGAGTATGTTTCCACAGGTCAAACCTTGCCAGAAAAGAATCATCACTCCAGTCCATGTTGATTAGTGTCATTCAGGTGTGCTCATTCTACTCTTTCTGTTTGGTCATGGCCACACACACACAAACACGCATAATCCACTCTAGATGACTGCAAATGGTCACGAAGCGGCTTTCTGCCGAGGACAAGTAGTCGAGGAAAGGCAGCGAGGCTGAGCTAATCAAACTGAACAGAGGGTGAGCGAGCGAGAGCACAAGAGAAAAGAATAATGAAAATGGAGCGATATGAATTCAAACAGAGGTCACAATGGCAGACAAAGCCTGTAGCCCAGCTGGCCATATAAAGGTAGAGACTGATGAAATTGAACTGTGTGTGTGCGTGTGCGTGTGCGTGTGCGTGTGCGTGTGTGTGTGTGTGTGCGTGTGTTGTCTCTAAACTAAGCAGAGCCCATGAAGTTATAATACACTGACAATAATCAACTGTCTGCTACCCAACACACACACATAGCATTTCCATGACTGCACAATAAACCGGGTTCTATGAAAACACTGAAGCTAGGACGTTGGTAGTGAAATGAAGAGGTTCACTACTTCTATTAGCAATCCAGGGCACTCGCGTTTGTTCTTATCCTTTCATTTACTCTCCTCTCTCTGTTGAGTATAGAAAGCATGTTACCCTGAACTACACGCTACATTCAACTGAGCGCCTACATTATTATGTGCTGTGTCAAGCACTGATTCAGTGTCATGACTGACTGATGAGAACTGACCACCTTGAAATGAGAAACCGACACATTTGTCATTGAAACGTATTCAGAAAGGACAGCATTATAAACACAATGTGCCTTTTCTCTTATTTAATATAGAAATATCCAATTCAGTGACAGAATTTATTCATTTAATTTTCTTCCAAAAGAGACACACACAAACTGAAAGAATGGACACCTAACAGTACTCATGCCAAATCAGAGGTCCATTATTTAAAGACCCTATACTCTGATAAAGATTCAATTGTGTTTTTTGTTGTTCTTCTTTTTTGTTTGATAGTTCAGTGACACATTTCCAAAAAGTATATAAAACTAGAAAAATGTGCTCCTTGGAGCACAGGTCTCTGCCAGGCCAGGTAGTAGGAGTCAATCTTAGCCAATCAGGATGAAATATGAAAAATCGGACTGGCACGTGTTGATGACATGACTATAGAGATAATGTGGACCGGCCTAGCGGTTAAGGTGCATACCACATCTATAATGCGAGTCGCAGGTTCGATTCCCGATGACCTTTGCTGCGTGTCACTTTCTGTCTCTCTCTACTGTGTACTGCGAACTACTGAAGGAGGGAGGGTACCTGTGCTGAAATATCAACTACAACAAAAATGAGATAGTGTACCGATTTGTGTGATATTTGGGCAAAATAATAATTTTGTTAAAAACAGCCTCCTGGTGGTCAATGTGAAGGCCAATGTGAAGTTTCACGGCAATCGGATTTTGTTCAAAATGGACCACTCCTTTAGATACCAACCTTAGACCAATCAGGATGTAATAAGACAAATCTGACAGATCCGTCTTGATCACATGACTATAGAGATAATATGTACCAAGTATATATTATCTGCGTGAAGCTTGGACAAAATCTGTAGGAGAAATATAAAAAAAAAATAGTTTGGCTATAACAGGCCGATGTGAAAAATGTGGGTCAGGTTCTGCTCTGGCCTCCAGGGAGTGTGTGTGCACAGTTTCACCACCGATCTGTCCAACGGTGCCGGAGATTAGCTGTACACAGACGGACGGACGGACAGACAGACAGACACACAAGGACGAACAGACACGGACAAACACACGGATGGACAGTATCCGCCAGGCCGAAGACAAAAAAGTAGATCATTTTGAAATGACAGCTCAGATAACATTTTTTGATGAGCTTTCCTTTTCTTTAAGTGTCTCACATGGATGGAAGGATCAAAGACGTCCTGTCTTAAAGAAAAGGAATGATTTCCAGTCGTTGGGTGTTCCGCCCCCTGCTCTTACCCCCTCTTACCTACCTTCCTGTGTAAAACAGGCACTTCTGGGGGCCATACCCACAACATATGCTGCTTTTGATACACTGGAGAGTCCTCTGCTTTTGCATATTAGCCTCGCTGCCCTTGTCAATGCTCTATTAACATTTGTGTGGAAGCCTTGATTTCACTAAGGAGAGGTGGCTCGGGGCATCAAATGAGTATGTCCAGGTACTGTACGTGTCTGCGTAATGAGAACCAACAGAAAGCCAAGTCTCTATGTTCCACTGAATGAGCTCCCCTTTCCTCTAACCACAGGATTTTATTTTCATTTCAAAAGAATCATTTAAAAATGACCTTTTATACAACCTGGATTTGTTTATTAATGTGCCCTCAACGTGGGCATACTCACAAGGGCTTCATATTGATTGCTGAATGAGCAGCAGCAGGAGGGGTTGCGGCGGGGGGAGTGTAAAGAGAATAGGTACCTGAGAATGAGAAAGGTTGGGGGGGGGCTAATGTACTACACTTACGGAACACAAAAATAACGGCGTGATCTCCGCCTGTCAATGGCGATATTTAAATGAGCATCCAATTACTCTGGCGGGCGTCAGTTTGCTGCGAGGCGCACGGGTGCCAAATTAAGCCTCTTTGATCCTACACCTCTTTATGTACACAACCTATGAGCAATTTCACAGGGCCCACAGTGACTGGAACCCTGAGACAATGTCGCTGAAGCGCTTTCTTCTCACCCTTCTTCTCGTTTTCCGTCTGCACCCCCCACCCTTTTCCATCTTTCCATCTTGGACCTCTCAATGGTGAGCATTCATTAAGCGAACTGGGGGGGGGGGGCACAAAAGGACGGAAGGGGGCTACAAATTACTGATAATGGCACAGCGCTAATGAAGAGAATGGAGAAATGTCATTAGCATTTAAGAGGATAAGATCCATCTGACCCGCCGCCGTTGCCAGTCGCTTTCTAGCTCCACTCAACTTAAGGAACCAAGAGAGTGCGACTGATACCCAGAGCATCATTTGCATGGCTGAGTGGAGGAGGATACTGATTGGTATAGACTCCACACAACCCCTCCCCTCTACGCCTGCCTCCCCTATCTTACAACCTCCCAACCTCTTGTTTATGCACCACAAACACCACACACACACACACGTGTTTTCCCCCACCCCCATATTCTCAGGCAGTTGCAACAGTTAAAAAACAACAAAACAGGCAATGCTTAACAAAACGAATCAATGAGAATTGAACCGTAGTTTAAAATGTGAAAGACAGGGATGAAAGGAGCAGCTCTTGATGCTTGCAGCCATAATGGTTAGAGAGAATAACCGCACCTTCAGTGACCTCTGACCTGCTAGTATTAGCTCATAGATAATGATATCTATGAGCAGTATGACTCTGAAGGACTATAGCATATTACAAACATAAATGGCAAAGACATGAGCATATTATGTCTGTCACTGTTGCACTGAATGACTGACTCACTCCAAGATCATTGTTTGCAAGCAGCACCACTACTGGCTGCAGGGCTGTATTAGCCATTGGGCCGCCCACTAAATTGAAATGTATAGGTTAATCAAATATCAAATGTGTGGGCCCCTCCTCTGTATTTACAGCAGTGATTCTCGTTGGGTTTGAGGCCCTGACAAGAGCTCCCGGTGCCCTTCAAGGGCTCCTGGGCTCCAAGGCCTTGTGGGGCCCTTCCATATATGATGGAATATGATTAAGGATTTCATATCATACACACCATACCTGTAACTTTCACTAGCCCCCCCCCCCCCCCCCCCCCCACCAAAAAAAAAAGATTTAAAAGAAAAATAATTCCAAAACATATTTTTTTAGGGGGGGGCCTAAAACATTGCCGGCCCAGGGGCCCGTGTGGGGGTTAATCCGTCCCTGACTGAATACTGCGCTAATAAAGCATTCTGCAGTACTCCTGCTTTTGTTTCCAGTGAGAGAATAGTCTGTTTGACTTAGCCACGAGGACTCAAGAATCAACTAACTTGACTATGAGTAGCGTGGGAATGGGTAACTGGTAATACTCGCCAGTGGGCATAGCTTGCTCAAATACACAGGATATAAGTGGTACAGGTTAAACCTCAGAGATGTATGTAACATGTCACACATTTCATACACTGTAATGTCTCTGTGTTCCTAATCTTGTCACCCAACATAGCTGCTACATTTACACTAGCCACTAGGTGGCCCCAGACCTGTTTCATGGGTTCAAGTTCATCTGGAGACAACAGAGACATGATGGTGAATGGAGGTTAATAATACTGCATGTGGAATGTATAAGATCCATGGTCAATATTTCCCTCACAGGTCAGGTAACAGTATGTTTATGGCAACACTAAAGGCATCAGAAACATTATCACTGTATCATTAATTTATGGTATTTTTTGCAACTGATATATAAGACACTGATATGGCCTTAACAAATGTCATAATACTTATTCTTATTGCAGCTACAGGGTAGTTTGCATGCACCTGCTTGAAGAGAGTCTCTCTCTCTCTCTCTCTCTCTCTCTCTCTCTCACACACACACACTCACCTGAAACTCGTCAAAACACAAGAGGCAGGTTTCATTGCTTATCTCCATGGCAACTGGCGATATGGGGTCATAGGTGACCATTTCCCCTAGCCTTCGTTTAGGCAGGCTTTGTTTCCTCTGATGGATCCCTTTAAACGGTACACAAACGTCAGGAAAATCTTAAAGAACACCTGCATCGGCAACCCGAAGCCCCCCACAATACACACTAAAGCAGTAATTTTACATATGTGCATAATGGCAGACAATTAGTGGCACTGCTTCAGGACAAACAGAGAGGTAAATATACACAGTAAAAATTCTCAGTGTTAATTTATCCATTTGTGACTCGGAGAGTGTACAAATGCAACACAATGCACCGGTTACATCGGTTCTGCAACTTCCACTAAGTCATGCCAACCCAGTTAGTTAGTTCGGTTTGATGCAGAAGGAGTAGATTGCATACTAACTTTTATGGATGTCCAACATGAAGCCGTTGAAATGGACCCTCTTTTTGTTGCCATTTTCCACATGAGAGTAAAACATATCCATTAGCATGGTCTTTCCTGTGCCTGAGAGTGCCAGAAATGAAAACAACAAAGAAAACCATTAGAACTGGTTACTACTAATTTTTACTGGTTACTACTACTTATTACTGTAACTTAAAGGGAAACTTTGCCAAAATGTTTTAATGGTAAATGGTGCATTTATAAAGCACCTTTATCTAAAGCGTTTTACAATGTGCATTACATTCACCCATTCACACAGACGGCAGAGGATGCAACCTTGCAAGGCAGCAACCTGCTCCTTTGACACCAACACAGGGGGAGACCGGGATCGAACTTGGAACCCAAGCGGCGGCTTCACCTCCTGAGCCACTGGCGCCCCCTAAATCCTTTAAACTAAATCCCAATGTTCTGTTGTTGATGAGATCATATAATAAACAAAATGTGTTAAGTGTATGCCTGGCCTAGGACCGATGGTACGAAATGACGCGACGCATACTCCCGATGACACAAAACGGTGCGTTTGACATCAAAACAACAGAAATACACAGAAGCCATAGGGTATTTTTCCCACACAGTACTGAATATGATCTTTTCACATCAGAACTATGGGATTTTGCTTGAACATTGCTTGAAAATCAATTCCTGTTGTCCTCTGCAATGAGGGCAGATTATCTTTTAGGAAGAAATAGTGTGTACGCCACTGCATCTTCTGTGCTATACAGACTCAAGGTCCAAAAGCAGTTGATTCTCGCACACAACACAATAGACAATGCAGTGGTGATAGCTACACTGTAAACATCATGTCTTTATGTAGTAGCATATACATACCAACATCTCCACAGATATAGAATCCCTTGGGTGGAGGAGGTGGAGGAGGGGGCTCCTCCTGTAGGGAAAAAAGGAGAACAAATACAGCATTTAATTTTCATAAGTCCTGTCATTATACACAATCATTGAAAACAAGAATGGTAGTCCCTAAACAATGTGAAAGGAACAGTTCAGATCTTATCAATGAACATTGAGCATACATTACTCTTCTATTAAATCACATAGGACACTATAGGCTGTGTTCAACATAAAACTGTATCAAATTCATTACCATATAAGATTGAATCGTCGTTTAGTAAACAGTATGTCAAGGCATTAAGCCACCACTACAGTGTGAGGTTTCACATTCTCCAGACTAGCCCACTGCAGGGGAGGAAGACAAAGGGGATCTAATCAACAAGACAAGCCAGGGTTCCCACGAAAGAAAAGCATCATCAGAGGAACAATGGGGGGATTTGTCAGACAAAACGGGGAGGACTGGATGAGGCTCTATACGAGGTGGAGTGGACTTCTCCACAGAGCCTGTTTAGCACTGCTAATTGTGATACGGTGCTGTTCCATTGAGGTGCTGCTGGAAGTCATTGTGCTGCCTGCCTCCTATCATCAAAAGGGCCAAGCTTCAAAAAACACTGTTTTCCATGTGACCAGGCTCCGAGACGTATTGAGAATTTCATAGCAAAGCCAAATGTGGTAAAAGTAGGTCTCGGCTACTTGACGTTATCCAACTTTTAATCAAGGGACAATCATTTTCCCATCTTTATAACCCAGCAAAATGTGATCATTTCTAAATTAAATCCATTTATAAATATATAAATATGAATATTTCCGACTTGTCCTCTTTCACTTCCATGCAACACTTGACTCTAGACAATGATTCATGAACTATGGTAAAAAATGCCATCCTATGATCCTAGACCTCTTTCTAACCCCCACCCCCGAAACTGGTATAACCTCCTCCATCATGTGGCTGTCCTGTCTGGTGCTAGAGGGAACTATGGAGGAGAAAACAACTCTCAACTGTCTGCTTTGGCATACCAGTGTGTGACTTCTCTCCGACTTCCCAAGATACCCTCTCCTATGGTGGGCTCAACAGCTACAGTGGCTGGCAGCCATGTTGCCACGGCAGAGTGCAGAAGGACAACGTTGTCCCCTTAGGCAGTTCAACCAATGAGCTCCAGGCAGTCTGTCTAGCAGAGCTACCCAGCTTTCATCTCACCTGGTAGAAGGTAAAAGACTGGAAGACGGGTAGAAAGTTCATATGCCGTGTTGGCCACTATGGCCTTTTTCCACGAGATCTAGCTCCACTCATATCCCTTATAAGAAAGGTTAATGATGATGACTGTCTCCTCAGTTACAGTAGGCCAACTGATAAAACTGATCAGTTTGAGACCTATACAGGAGAAATCCATGAAGCGAGGCTCACTTGAATTGGGTGGATCTTCCCAAACAATGGCTCATTGTTACTCGACCACCCGCAAAACCACGCCACATTGGGTCAATATTAAGTCAAGTGTGCTCTCCTCACAGACTTGGTCAGTTAGTGGAGGACAATGGCGGCACTTTCACAGGGAGAACAGACACTGAGAGGACAGTGTTATGACCTGATTCAAACCAGAATAATTGCATAAGAGCCCCAGCCAGTCAGAGAGTGTGTGTGTGTGTGTGTGTGTGTGTGTGTGTGTGTGTGTGTGTGTGTGTGTGTGTGTGTGTGTGTGTGTGTGTGTGTGTGTGTGTGTGTGTGTGTGTGTGTGTGTGTGTGTGTGTGTGTGTGTGTGTGTGTGTGTGTGTGTGTGTGTGTGTGTGTGTGTGTGTGTGTGTGTGTGTGTGTGTGTGTGTGTATGAGACAGGTTGAAGAGGAGCGGGGGTGCTGGTGTCGATTTGGCGGAGTCCGGAATCAAAAGCAAAAAAAGACGAGAATGTTCCGGACAATGGGGATCCCCTCATTACCGCATAGGACCGGTGAGAGTGAGAGGGCTGCTGGGACAAGCTCAGCGGGAGGTCTGTCCTGCTGCCTTCCAAAATCTCTCCCGAACACCGTGTGTGTGCCAGACAATCCACAAACTCCCACCACCAGACAGTCAGCTCCCCTGACCTAAAAACAACAGCCCCCCAACACTGTCCCAAAACCCACACGCACACACACACACAATACACTTCCCAGACCCCTACCCTCCCTTTGACCTGAGCCCCATGCCCACTATAAGTAATACATGCATTACAGTGCCATGGGTTTGCTAAAGTGTACTGTACTCCCATTCTGTTAAATGGCGAAGGGGCTCTATGACAGAGGTTCAGATGCCACTCTGTTAAGTGTAAAAGTGAAGCCATGCATAAACACAACCTGTCTATTTTTGATTACAGACGCAAAGCACAGTGGAACGACACCTATATCCCTCTCCCTGTTATAAACGAGGCACTGAACCAGCGTATAGCCCCAATGATACACCATCATCAAAGAGAGGGAAATGGTGGGCCTGAATGAAAGCAGTCTCATTCAGAGCTCCAGCTGGCAGTTTTGAATGCGATACTTTTTTCTTGTTTTTACAGTTACACTAACTTTAAGTGTTTACTTCCTATTCAACAGGAAGGTTGTGTGCATCATGTTTAGCGAGAGAGATGTTGCACACTGTGCAGTCCCTCGTGCAGTCACTGCAGACAGGAAAGCCCACTGAAATTACCTGCAATGTGGGGTTCAACAAACCCTTCCTAACAACATACCCATAATGAGCCACAGCATTTAACATGCACTTAGTTAAGAGGTGCATGTTCACACTAAAATAAATTGAAGGCACAATAAGCTACTAAAGGCTCCTGACCCTTAAGAAATGCAAAATAAACCACTTAATTAGTTAAAAGAGATGAATAGTTTGTGTGTTATGGCATACCTTTTCTTCATTTTCAGTTTTGCTGGACCTGGGCTCCTCCTTTCCTTTATGAAGTTTACTTTTATCACCCTTTGGTTCTACCTTTGGCGTAGGTGGCTTCAAGTATATACTGTTGGAGTAGCTTTTTAGTGTCCCCTGCAGTTGACTGAACTGGTGTAGGACATCTCGTTGCTGAGGATCTTCCACCAGGGAGCCGCTCTGAGTGAGGTCGTCATAGTGTCCAATCATTTTACTAGAGGTGCTAACATTTGAGTGTGTCTTTCTCACGAAGTATGTAGTAGATGCATCGCTTGTGCTCGAGGAGTAACCTAGACACCACAAATCACCATTAGTTTAGCTATCATCAAACATATATAAATCAAATAAATGCAGACGGGGTCATCACCATGCTGGCTTGTGGTGGACATTTTTGTTAAATTTATATTTTTGCCACGGAAATACAAATGAGCAGACAATAATATTACCAAATAGAAACACATAAAGAGCTAGCCCTAATTATACTGTACAGTGGTCAAGGGATCTTCGGGGTTCCTTGAAGGTGGTCTGTAACTCTGAGAGTGTGTTTGGTTCCATTGTACACACTCAAGAGTTATGGGGGTCCTTGAAAAGTCTAGAAAGTCTGTACCAATGGACTCCTATATGCCATAGTGTCATAGTAAATCAGTGTCATATATATTCTGAAGAAACCCTAGAGACTGATATTCAGTAATTGGGTCTTATGATCAAAATAAGAACATTATAATGTTATGTAAAAACGTAACATTTGCACGGACAAGGACGAGTCTGAAGTCTTTGCCACGGACACATTTGTCCTTGTACGGACACTTGTGACGACCACTGAATCATTGTCAATAGTAAGGGAAGCCAAAACTTCGAAATTGTGACCAGAAATGCCAGAAGTGCTGCAGTGCATGAAAGCCACGCACGCTGCATAATAGCTAGCCATTGATCACACGACGCTCGTCCGTCACGACCGTCATGGCTGAACTTCAACCTTTGTTTTGCATTTTCTCCATTTACAACCCGTACATCTACATTAACGTTCAGATTTCAAATATAAAGTGCTTTCCCCATGGCCACGGATGTTACAATTCTACTCCGGCCCACATAAGTACCCGTATCTTACATATTGTTCAATAAAATAGCCTTTTAATCCGATCGGTGGCAATGTTCTACATAATGCTTTCAAATACGCCTTACACCTCCCGACCTTATCGGTTGGGAGGTGTATTGCACTTTGATACATTATAATTATGAGAAAATGGCCGCCGATCGGACTAAAATATGTTTTGAACAATACGAACAATACGGAAGATACGGGTACTTATAGCCACCCGAAGTGAATTGTAACATCCGTGGCCATGGGATAAGCACTTTATATTTGAAATCTGAACGTTTATGTAGATGTACGGGCTCTAAATAGAGAAAATGCACAAACCAGGTTGAAGTTTCGTCATGACTGTCATGATGTAACAGTCATGTTTCAGGGCTACATAACAGCCTGCAACAAACCAACAATGAATGACGTGAACAATTTAAGATTCCGAACAAAACCAAGAAAAGCTCACCTTTCGCGGTGTAACAGGAACGTAGACAACGCATTTTTTTTGGCCTCATAAGGGTGTATTTCATTAAGCACTTCATCAAAGTTCTAGTCGCCGAGGGCGACGCGTAAGCCGCCATGTTGTTTCAAAAATAATACAACTTTATTGATTCACCTGAGAGAAACAATGCATTCATAATCACAATTACATTTATGTATAGCAGCACTTGCAAATTGTCGCTTTCGAGTAGTAACTCCCAGTATAATTGTGCAATCAAATCATTTTGTTAAACAAGTCATTGATCAAGGTTCTTGAATAGGCTTCGTTTAGGTCCACATTCATTATTGCTGCAGTAAAAACAGCGCATTAGAATCTGATTGGTCTATATTTTCAACAGTCCAAATTTGAACCAATCATAAACGAATGCGCCTCTCTCAACTGGTTTGCAAACAAAACACAGTTATTTTCCAAATTGAAATGCGTTCTACAATGTATAGGTTTTTTCACGTTTAATGGCTATTGGTTAATCATCAATCCACGTAGACCTTCAGATGAGTGTTTTATTGGCATTTTTAAATGATTCTTTCTGTCACTGGTCCTCTAGACTGAGAGAACGAGAGCAATCCATGGTCTCGAAGGGCGGATCCAAACCCAGGCACCCGGAGCGGGTTTCCGAGGCTACTGGTCCTCTGGTCCCCTGAAAAAACAACCACGGTCTCCGAGAGTTTACAAATGGAATCATACCTAGGACCTGGGTCCCTTCACTGTCCAGATGACAGTGAAGTGACAATTTAAGGACTTTTAAGAGCTTTTTTTTACTGCATCAAAAACATGTCAAACATTGGCCAAATTGACAAATAATATAAGAAAGAGGCAAAAACTGTGAAAATAGCCAATCTACAAGCTCACAACAACGCCAGGCATTGTGAGCTGCTATTTTCTGATCTGCTACTTTCACAATATTTATCTGTGGAACCAAGTCAAACAAAATGTCTGGCAGAAAACGTGTGTTTAGTAAAATATCTCCACTTTTCCACAAGATGCACACGAACTAACTACATTCTCTCCGGGCGAGGGGGCAGAAATTAGTGCAGGACTGAACATTAGCCCTAGAATGTCTGTCATCTTACATATGTAAGATGACAGACATTCTAGGGCTAGACATTCTAGGGCTATTGACAGGTGCGTTGTTGTAATACGCAATAATAACGACTTGGTAATTAATCACACCACCTGTCAAGTGTATGCCCCATACAATTTGTGCTTCCCAAAGGAAGTTTTGATAATGTTCAGTCCTGCACTCATTTCTGGCCCCTTGCCTGGACAGAAAGTCGGCCGTGTGAAGCTCGTGGAAAAGTGGAGATATTTTACTAAACATACGTTTTCTGCCAGAACTTTCAAATGGATATGAAACTGGAGGACAATCTGACTCCAAGTCTTAGGAATTAATTATTGGGTGAGTACACATAAAGCGCTGTAAAGTTTAATGCAGCGGAGATCAGTCCTGGATATCCCCAGTTCACACATAATTATTTGGGGGGTCCCCAGTTCAAATATGAATATTTTGGGGGGTCACGGCCTGCAAAGGCCGGGAGAGCCACTACTCTGTGGTTGTAAACAAAAACATGCCGCAGGTTGCCAGAAGCGTCAGCTGAACGTCAGCTGATCGGAAGTGTACTGTTGCAGACCAGTGTGTGTGTGAGTGAGAGTGTGTGTGTGAGAGGGTACGATCAGAGCGTGTATGTGTGTGTATGTGTCGGTGGAGGAGAGCAGCTAGCAGCACTAGCACAGCAGGGGGGGTGTAAAAAAGGCATTCAACATGATGGCTGATACCATAGCTGATACCAGGAGGCTATTCACCAAGCCTCAGAACTTAAACGACGCGTACGGACCGCCGAGCAACTTCCTAGAGATCGACGTGAGCAGCCCGGAGACAGTGGGGGTCGGCCGGACCCGATTCACCACGTATGAGATCAGACTGAAGGTGAGCAAGCAGCACTAGCTAAATACATACAAAGTGTAACACTAGCTTAATACATACAATAAAAAAAAACTGCTTTTACACTTCGTCGTACGACCGGTGTCGTGCACTGAAAATAGCCGATCTGCAAGCTCACAACGCGTCCCATCCTGGACGCGTTGTGAGCTTGCAGATCGGCTATTTTCAATTGTGTTGCTGTGTTACTTGGTCGCCCCGAGCCTTTCGCTCGCGACATGACGGTGTGAAAAATAAAATAAAAGTGTCCTTACGCAAGTTGAACATCAATCACATCATTTTTTTGTGCGACACTTGTGGAAATGAAGCCATGTCTTGCAAATTTAGCTTACACACTTACTACTACTAGCCTGTGAGCTAGCTTGCTAACAACTTTTTTTTGTATGGGACAAAAAGGCAACTGAGTCAAGTGAAAATGAAGGCCATGCCATGTTAGAATAGATATGCATATGTTAGGGCTGGACGTGTTTACAAAGTCACAGCTGACAAGCTGGTAATTTATGCTCCCTGAATAACGGTAGCTATTATGCTAACGCTTGCTAGTAGCTTCTTAGCAGTGTTGTTGTTAGTGTTACCTGAACCCCAGTCAGAAATTCTGGCTTGCGAACATTAAATAGCTGCGATACGTTAGAGAAGATGACTTGGATGATGATTTGAGCAAGCCAAACATTACTCTGCTTATTTAAAGACAGCTAATATTATAACGATATGTAATGTTTTTCATAACCTGTAGCTAGCTAGCAAGTTATCTTTGCTGCAGCAGATCATTTGTTTACACTTGTGGCTGATGTAACAGACCAACTTCACTAAAAGTAACTACTAGCTGACAAGAAGAGGGGGGTAATAACAATATCAACCACCTTCTATCACCCATATAAGGTTAGATCACAGGTAACTTTGTTCATAAACGAAGTGACTTTATTTTCGAACCGTTACAGATGATGAATCCCAGCCACACCCTAAGTTACTTACTCACTGCAAAGGATAGATAATAGTTTTTGTCACACGCCATGACAACCTGATTTGAAGGGAGGCATATGACCCAAAAATGAGTTCTCTCTCCACACACTCAATATGGGTTAGTAACATGTGTGTGACACATGTTTGTGTCATACTGACTTTATTATTCCACTACAAAATCCTGGAATGCTGTCCAGCATGAGCGGTAAAACGCAACAGAATTGCCTTCGTCAGCTTGGCTGGAACTTTAGACAGGATGTTGCAAGCTCCCTGGTCCTTCCTAGCCCTGTCCACCCCCACTTCACATTTCCTTCCCCCTGGTCAACAGTTGAAGAGGATATAGTGTAGGGGAGCACACGTTTTCTCAAAGAAGATTAATACAATCCATAATGAGAATGTTTTTGCAAGGACCCAAAACCTTGCGTTTAATAATATGTATTGTGTATTGGTTGTTTTGGGACTCTTTTTTTATTGCAGAACACTCTTGTGTAATCCTACCAGTTACAATTTAACAACCCAAGGATTAGTTGGAGATACAAAATCAATTTGGGTCACTTTTTGACTCTGCCGTTACTCTATTAACCTTGCACCCAGTACATACAATAGGCGGGCCTCTTGTGTGTACTGTGATAGGCCTTGAATAAGGCCTGCCAAATGCAAATACTATTCAAAAACCTATATTTAAATTGTAAAAGATAAAAGAACATTCAACTATGAAAATTAGGGGTTGAATATAAAAAAAAGAAGTCTGCCTTGCAAGTTCTTGCATGGCTCAGTCCCCTGTAAACTTCGATCATAGTTCCATTCTAATCCGCTATATACTGGCAATACTGTAGCTGAGCCAGGTTTAACCTGGCGTCACCAGGCTTTTCGCAATACCTGTGGAGGATCACTGCACTAAATGCACAGCCACTGACAGGAATCACACAATGTCACTTTAATCGATTCAAAATTAAAATGTAGGTCAAGCTGAAAGGGCAATCTGTGTGGTAATAACAGAGTTTACCATTTTCAAGAAAAAAAAATCTATAATGGAGCTTCAGCTTACCACATGCCCTTAGTAGACCTACACAACGCAGCATCTGCGTGTTGTGAGCATGTAGAACGACGTTGTACTGTACATAAGTATTGTGCCAAGTGTTTTTGACTTGTTGATCCAGCCTCTCTTCAGAGTTCAACGTAACGTTGCTTTCGAAAGTAATTGGAAAATCAACAATAAAAGTTAAGAGGTTATAATCGATTTACAGTATGTAATCTTGTAAATTATTTGAGGGCACAGAGGCCAAATGCCAGGGCAGGAAGGACATCAGTTAAAACAATGATTTTAAGGCCATGGGGAAAAAAATTAAATGCATAATATAACTATCGGTGAAAAAAGCTGCTTATTTCACAAAATAATTTATTGGTATTTAAAAATTACCAATATTTGTAGAAACTGAGTCAAAAGTTCATACATGCTCAGCTGTGGACTAATCGGAGTCACTGAACTCATACTACATGCTATATACTGTACATAGCAACAAGAGCCCCAAAAGGGGCAAAATGGGTTTATAGCAACATACATTTGTTGTAATTTTTTAATAAATATTTGAAGTTTTTCAGAAAACCTAAGTCAGGATTTAGAAGGCATTTTTAGAATCGGCCTCAGGTCTAAATGGGTTGATAAAATAAAATCTTGTTTGGAAAAAAATACCTCCCTAACGATGATATCACTGGTAGCGGTAGGCGGGTTTCTGAACTGTCCTGAGCCCTCCTATGAGACACAGACAGAGTAGATTTCTTCTTACCATTTAATTATGAGCATTAGTGAGGACCAATTATATGAAGATGGGTGAAGTCGTCCTTTAATACTGTATTACTATGTTAAGGGGAGACATGAGGCTCATCCGGGCATTCAAGCTCTACATGTCGTACAGGTAGTAACGTCAAACATGTAAGGGATTATTCCCTTTATTTATCAATTGTTTCACCTGGAGACCGGCTGCCCCTTATGTACGCCCCTTATTAGCCCTCTATACCTGGCTTTTGCGTCAACGTTCTGATTGGTCAGGCTCGCCAAGGTTCTGATTGGTCAGGTCCGTCAACGTTCTGATTGGTCAGGCTCGCCAAGGTTCTGATTGGTCAGGTCCGTCAACGTTCTGATTGGTCAGGTCCGTCAACGTTCTGATTGGTCACTATTCATGACATCACTATGTTACTATTCATGACATCACTATGATGTCATGAATATAGAATTAGATGTCTATATAAACAATGACTAAATAAAGTTTTTTTGTATATATTTTTATTTTCTCATGCTTTTCCCCCTTCTTTTTTTGTATGTATTTTTAACGGCGATGGTCCTGCTCTATACCTGGCTTTTCCGTCAACGTTCTGATTGGTCAGGCCCGTCAACGTTCTGATTGGTCAGGCAAGGGAACTATTCATGACATCAATATTATATCATGAATACAAAATTAGATGGTTTATATAAACTGTAAAAGTCCGGAACATAAACACTCTGGGTACGGCTTATAAATTCGCTTCCAATGGCACTATTTAGTGCCACCGGAAGCCTTGAAATAAATTTACAGAGATTTAATATGGTTTCTCTAGTAGAAACACATATCTATGACAAAATAGATCAAAGGCGCCGCTACCTTCACACAGGTGTGATTTTTTTATCACATCACAGGTTTACAGGTGTAAAACAGTGGGTGAAATTCGTTTTTGTGCAAGCTCCATCGTTTTTGTTATTTCCATAAGAGAAAGGGGGGCAAGGGGAAGCGAGAGAGAGAGATCAATAACAAAGTATCTATATATTTATACATAGTACCGTATACCTATCCGGTGCAGTAAGTGCCTGAGGTAAGACATAAGGTGTGTGAGCATAGCAGCAGATATACTGTACATGATATGCTATGGACGTTAGTTAAGATGCGAGAAAACAAAACAAAAAATGCATGTTGTACATGGGATTAAGGTGCAAAGTGTCAGAGCGTGTTGACCGCATAGTCCACATAAGGTAACTGACACTGGTATAATCCGCAGGTAGGTTCAAGAGGTAGAGGAAAAGTCCAAGACCAGCCTGACGACGGGCGGTGATCATACCTTGTTCAGCAGTCTGAAGGTAGCTGGGTGGAAGCTGTTCATGAACCTGGTGGCCCTTGATACTGCGGTAGGCCTCCTTGCCCGGCCACGATCGCTGTAGGGGTTTGAACAATTTGTGGCTGGGGTGGTGCTTGTCCTTGATGATGTGCTGGGCTTTTACTACACACCGTTTCTTGTACAGTTCCTGGAGCGCGGGGAGTTTGCCTCCCATTATGCGTTGTGCCGACCGCACCACTCACTGTAGGTTTTTCTTTTCTCGGGCAGTACAGTTTCCGTACCAGGCCATACCACAGCCTGATAGAGGCAACTGAGCTGTTGTAGTACAGCCCGAGGATGTGGGGTCCTACTCCGAACTTCTTCAGGCAGCAAAGCCAGTACAGTTGCTGCTGAGCCTTTTCCCTCAAGTGTGTGGTGTGTGTCTCCCATTTGAACTCCTCCTCGATGTGTACTCTGAGGAACTTGAACTCGCTGACCCTTTCCACTGCAGCTCCATCGATGAGGATGGGCACATGCTCTATCCGCGGCCTCCTGAAGTCCACAATCAGCTCCTTGGTCTTGTTGCCGTTGAGGGCGAGGTTGTTCTCCCGGCACCAGTGTGCAGACTCGTCATTGACAATCCGGCCTATCACTGTCGTGTCGTGTCGTCCGCGTACTTGATGATGGTGTTGGAGTCATGTGTGGCTGTGCAGTCATGCGTGTACAGGGAGGGAGTAGAGGAGAGGGCTCAGCACTCATCCCTGGGGTGCTCCAGTGTTGAGGGTCAGATGTGATGCTGCATTGCTGCCCATTCTCAACACCTGATGTCGGTTTGACAGGAGGCCGAGTATCCAGTTTTTTTAATTAAAAGATGACAGGAATGCATTATTCATTGAAACGAAAGAAAAGGAAAAAAAGTTAGAATTATTATTTGTTATTGATAATACTTTTGAGTACTGGACCGCACTGCCCACACCCCTGCATTTCCACACAATTGAAAAGCAATACAAAATTACATCATATAAACTCCTCACCAAAAAGTTTGGAAACTTAACTTTGGTTGATTATTTCTCCCTTTCAATAACACCAATGGTTATTGTATATCATTTTTAATGTTGATTAGTCACCTTTACAACAAGGTATAACTTGTAAGGATTGTGTAATCGTGGAATGAGCAATACAGCTATGGGTCCTGCAACTTTGACATGTCTATACTTTGACATGTCTATAGTACCGTTGTGCAAATCTTGCCTGTAAATCTCTGGAAGAAAGCCTATGGTTCCTCAGTGAAGCAAGGGTGAGGGACTGGTCTTCTTGGGGCGTTGTCTTCCTTTGACCTTACCAGTCTCATGGAACTTGGTCCTATGTTTGAAAATGATACCAGGGCTGACACCAAATAATGCTGCCACTCTGCGTAACGGAACACCAGCTTCCACTTGCCCTATTGCACAGGACTTATCCTGAAGGGACAAACGTGGCATCTTTCCATGGGGGCAGTGTTGCTGGTTTGAGCATACACAAATTCACACAATACACAAAAGTTGCAGAACCCCTGCTCAGGTGCCAGTCACACACCTGACAGGTCGCTCAAAATAAGAGCCATTACTAACAGACCCCGATTACTAACATATTGGGGGATTTTGGCAATTGTTTTGGGGACGCTACCCACGCGTTTAGCTGTGCTGCTCATTCCACGATTGCACAATCCTTACAAGTTATACCTCGTTGTAAAGGTAACTAATCAACGATGAAAATGATATAAAATACAATACCAATTAGTATTATTGAAGGGGAGAAATAATCGACTGAATTTAAGTTTCCGAACCTTTTGTGAGGAGTTTAGAATGCATTGATTGATTGATTGATGTACTTTATTTAGTAAGACATGAGAACAGTACATGACAGTACATAACAGTACATGGAAGTACAAATTCACAATACAAGGTCTACTAAACTGGATAGCTCAGTTAAGCACGTAGCTTGTTTAAGATGAGATCCCCACGCACACAAATCATGATGACATATAAGAGACAGACAGATATAAGGAAGTGATGTGACAGCGTATTATAACCCAAGTGATTTTATTGCAAAAGGTACACGTCATTTATAGCTGCCTGCCTACCAGTCAGTCATGAACCAACACATATAAAACATGGCTTAAAAAAGTACCTGTGCTGATTTATGTTGTGTGTTTTGCAAAGTCATAACATTTAAAGTTTTGTAAAAACACGAGCCACATGTGGCTCTGCAGTGCACAAGCTGTCTGCTCGTGCATTGCAGAGTTCACAAGCCTGTCACAGGCATGCAGGCACGGAGCTCCTGGAAGCGTCATTCACTGCAGAATCACGCCTATTCAGGCAAAAACACTCGAGCAAAGAGTCTCACACCACTAGCACGACTGAGCAGTGACCCAGAGAATCTTGGGTAATGAATGCAAAGACATTGGCTGCCATGTTATTTGTGCCCAAAGTGGCCGCTGATACCCAACATTACATAGTGCCGGTTTAATGTTGAGTATAAATGGGCCTTTAGTCTCAATATCCCTACAGTTGGTAGTACAACACTGTTCTTCAGCTTACTTCACCTCTGGGTGAATTAGCACAGAATTTATGTACAGTATATTTGAAATCATTTACAAGCCTGAGTTTATAATTACATTTAGCAATCTATGAATATCTATGAATAAATTAATAATCATGAATTGATCTCCAACCCCGACCCTTATTAGTTTACAAAACCACTTAGACGGTAGAACAAACATGAGTTATAGTGTTCCATATTATTGATAATTACAATACGTTTCATGATTAGAGAAAAGTTTCTGGTCCTAGACATTTCAGGATTGCTGTATTTTTCATCAGTTCTAGCTGTCATTCAATCTTTAGTATCGATTGAGTTCTTCTGGGTAGGCCTTTATATTTTTTTATGTGTAGGTGGTGGCTAGGCGCTATGGAAAAGTCTGAGATTGTCATCAGTCTTCCCACTCTGTGTGATTGCTTAGGCTTTTCCTTGGTTGTCGTTTGTGGTGTGACTGACATCCCTGTGGTTAGTGGCCTGGAGCAATTCAATTGGTTAGCGCCCTCAAGTATTTATAGTTTCCTTACCTTTTTAAGGATGGAAGAAAAAAGAAGCCGTCTCCAGGCATTAGTGTTGAATATAAGGCTACTGTACTTGATTAGCGTGTAATAATTAGCATATGCGTGTAATCAGCATTATTGTGCGCCTCGTAACCCTCTGTGACCCTGCTTTGCATAAGAGCACAGAAGAAGAGGAGCATCCCTTACTTCTTAACAAACGTGGTGTCAACTTTGCTTCGATTCTCCTACTCCTCCTTTCTTCTCCTTTCTTTAGAAGCATTTTACTGCAAGTGAAAGTGATGGGCATGATACCTAGGACTGGAATGCGTAGCATAGGCTTTGTTTGGATTTCTGTTAAACCATGCTTCTAATATTGGGGACCAAATTTGAATGTATTTTCTTTAATTATGCCATAAAATTTCTGTTTTATCACTTGCTCCCAACCCCTTCTGCTCTGTTCTCACTGCACCCCACCCTCCCCAATCCATCCCAATTCAAGAGAGTCCTCACGTCCGTACTGAGTGAGGCTGCCTAATCCCTTCATTGAGAGGGGAGAAGAATGAATCGGGCCAGGGGGTGGGAGAGCTGGACCGTTTGCTCCCCATCGTTGTCTCCCCACCCATGGGAGGGCAGAAAGCCACCCCCCCCCTCCCCCCGACGGCCTTCATCTCCCTTCCCACTTATCCCCTTTCTCACCCAGCTGTGTGCAGTCAGTTGCCTTGTTTGTAGAATGGTTATCTTGGCCCCTGTGATGACTATATAGACCAGTCACATACAGTAGCACTCCTCTACAAGTGGAGGGTTTGTAGGGCTGTGGCTGTACCAATTATTTCTGGTAATGGTGGTAAAATAAGGTAATAAAGTACAAAACGCTGGTAATGCGTCTCACAAGCCATCTCCCAAACAGAGAAATTGATTAGTATGTTTACCCAGCAGTCAATTAGTTTTTTAATAATATGCACACAAAAAAAGACAAAAATAAAATCAATGGGGAAGTTGTAAAGAGCACCTTTTTTTTACATCAGTAATAAGATATCACTAACCTGATTTTTGTATTATATACATTTTCTGTCAATAAAGTCATACTGTGTTCACTTGTCCCTGCAGCGTAAATGTTCGAGTGGTACTTCCATAGATAAACTGTATCGACGGAGCTATAAGACAAAAATGAATGTTGCACAGTATGATTTTAATGTTTTTACCCCTACATTTTTGCACACCGTAAGAAAATCTTGGGTAATCTTTTTTTTACTGTGCAAACTCTGATGTTTCTCAAAGTTACCACTTAGTTTGCGGCACGGTCATTGAAGGGTTTGATGGTCATATGAGAGGCTTCATGGCCCACGGCAGTCATTTTATTGTCACATGACCAATTTGACACACCAAGGCCAACTGGTTACATAGGGTGTGATCTAGATTTCATGGTGACTTCTGGGCAGCCAAGCCTTCATTTGATATTTAAAATTAAATATCTTCGAAAAAGAAGGTAGTTTGAAAGTTTATTTAGAAAAACTGAATGATATAGCAGTTTTCAAACTGACATGCAAGTGCAGACTTGTTAATCGGAGGGTCTTATTGAATACTATGCAACATTTTGGTCTTGTGTTATTAGGGCTGTCACAATTACAAATTTAAGTTGACGATTAATTGTCACTCAAATAATTGCGATTAACGATTTAATTGTGTTTTTGGCATTGTTGAACATTGGAACATATTAATAAAATAAAAAAATCTGTTTGCCTTATAGGCTTCGTAATCAAAAATTGCACAGGGCAGATATGACAAATAACTTGAATGTACAAATAAATTAACATATTTAATATATATATTTCAATTTTATACAGGTAAAAATAGCAGATCTACAAGCTTACAACGCGTCACTAGCTTGTAGATCTGCTATTTCAGCTTTTTTTCATATTTGAAAATATGTTCAACATATAGACGATTTTGACGATTATACAATAGTAATTGCGATTATCTCAAATAATTGCGATTAGACGATTATGTAATTATTGTGACAGGCCTATGTGTTCTACATATTTTTAGGTCTAGGTTTCTCAAAGGACATATACTGTCAATCATGAGTAGCAGGTTGAATAAGTATTGATCCCACGGTTCCCACCCCTCCCCTTACCCTCCACTCGTATTTGTCATGCTAACATTTCACTCCTCGGAGTCCTCGCAGTGATAGTATATAACCTTAATGCATTTCTTTTCAGTTTGAGAGAGGACTCCACTCGTCTTTCTCCTAAAAGCATATTGTTTGTGTTGAACTCTGCATACAATGGAAGGAAAACGCATTATTGGGCGTTCTTGTCTTCTGCTGCTGGCTTCCATCCCCTCCAAAGGGCACACTCAGGAGAGCGAACTTTGGGATCTCACTTTGTTTATGGACAGGAGCACATAAAAAGCTCTTATAGTACTCTCACTCTCACCCCTCCTCTCTCTACTCCCATAGCTTCTCTCCTTCTTTCTCTCTTCCATTTGGGGGTGGAGGTGGGGGTGTTTGGTCATTAATAAAACGAGGACGGTTTTTTGGGGTAGGGGGGGTTTGGGGTGCTGTGGGGGGTTTGTCAGGCACAGTCAAGTGTAATCCAAAGTCTACAGCATCCTCTCCGACAACTATTTTAATGGAAATAGGGAACATATTGTATCAAGGCTACCATATCCTACTTGAAATGACAGTATCAAAAGTGGGAGTTGATACTATGGCAACAAAGCAGCTTTTTGTCAGCTAGTCGAGGGGGGGGGGGCTGTTGGGCTACAAGGGCCAGCTAGCCAGGGAGCGAGAAAGAAAGAAAGAAAGCGAGTACACGGAGAGAGAGTAGAGTGAAAGACCCACAGCCCCATCGCTTTTGTTCCCCCTGTATATATATTTTTTCTCCTTTTTTGGAATACGATGCAATGAGATGGCATTGTGTTGCCATTTTTAATACCATTATTCTGAAAGGGGGAATCATGGGAGGGGTAAGAAGGGGCCACGCGGGGTTAAGGATGCTCACTCTCAAACTTGACTTAATCCATCCTGCTAAAAGCTAATGCATCGCAGCATCGGCAACCGTGAACCAGTCTCACAGGAGACGAGTGATCTTGCCCCCCCCCCCCCCCCCCTCTCTCTGTCTGTGTCCATCTCTCGCTTTTTCTCTTCCGACACTCACTTTTTCAGAGGGTTCTTTTCAGCCTGTCCCTAATGAGCCATATAGTATTGTCTCCTAAAAATGATGAATCACCTGCTTCTCTTATGCAGGGTAGGACTGTGCCTGTATAACCAAGAGAACCCAGTAGAGGTCTGAATCTGATGTGGAGGAGGATGTGTATTTGGCAACTTTGTTGTTACATGCTCTCTCCCACACCTCTTATCACGTCATTTGTTAAATTAATTTGTTCCTTTTTGTGTTAGGTCTGTGATTATAGATAACTATGGTTTCATATTAATTTTTCTTCGTATTATGGGTCCATTCATTGGGGTAAATTTGTCCACTCTCAGAGTTAAATGAAAGCCGAATTTGTGCTCTGTCGCACGACAAACACGTTATGATCTTGTAGGTCTGCTATTTTCTATATATCTGCTATATATTTTTTATTGTGCCCAATGCGCATGCATGCTTAACCTCTTCTCTCGCTAGGGTTAGGTTTCTCTCCGTTTCTTCCTCTGCCTCTTAGCAAGTGAGTTGGACAAAGTGTGCCTTTAAACTGTTAAGAAAATGCCAAGACCTAGGAGGGGTGTGGGCTGGCCCTGTGTCCCCGTCACAATCAGTGCCAGAGCCGGTAACCCGAGACACCCGAGCCCTAACCTCTAACCAGCCGTGAAGGGAACAGAGGCAAGGGAAATCTGATCTTTGACTTGTAGATCTCCCACGCACCGCCTTTTTAAACGATTTCTGTGTGTGTGTGTGTGTGTGTGTGTGTGTGTGTGTGTGTGTGTGTGTGCGTGTGTGTGCGTTTGTGTCATACCGCTCCCTTTTCAATCCCACACTTTCGTTCCTCCCCTCGTCCTGTAATGCCAATCTCTTAATCATAGGCTTTTGACTGAGAGAGGGGATTGAAAGGGCAGGTGACTTATTCTCTCCTTCCAAGCACCTTTTGTCAAGAGATGAGTGGCCCAGACCTGTGTGTGTGCGTACGTGTATCTGTGTGTGTCTGTGTACGAGCATGTTCGAATGCAATGCAGCGTGCTATCATTTATTATATTGTGTTAACTGTGCGACTGGTCAAACGTGTATTACTTAACACCTGTGCAAGTGTGTGTCCGTGCATTTGTGTGTGCATGTGTGCTTTCTGGGTATGTACATGAGGGGATTAGAGTCACGGCGGTGGCAGATTACCTGTAACCATGATCTGTTGTCATGGGGGGGATTAACTTTGCGGTGCTCCACACTGCGAGGTAACACGACGCAGCGGGCCGGCCCACGGTGAGAAGAGAGAGAGGAGGTTTAATGCAAGGGTGGTGGGGCGATAAAGCTAAGCTTAATCCACTTCTCCTGTGACCTGAGTGAAGGGGCGGGGGAATGGGGGGGGCATTGCCGGCCTCGCCTCGGGGAGAACTCGACAACTTGAAATGAGAGGGGAGGTGGGAAAGAAATGAGGCATTAAGCAAATGTTGATAGAGAGGGTAGCAGCCTGTGTCAGAAAGACGGATGGATCATGAACTGAGGGCTACGTGTCTAAAGTTCTAAATCAGTCTAACAGCCACCAAAATCCCATCCAAAAAATTCCACCTATGGCTTGGTGATCACATAGGAATACACTGATCAGTAGAGTCACAATTGTGTCAAAAAGGAACCTAGGGTTGTTTTTACTGTTCTCTATTCAAGGACGACTTCGCCCATTTTCATCCCATCTTCATATAATTGGTCCTCACTAATGCTCATAATGTGATACCATTTTTGTCTACTCAGTCTGTGGCTCAGAGGAGGGCTGTGGACAGTTCAGAAACCTGCCTACCAGTGACATCATCGATGGGGAATCCAAGCTAATAGAAACTGCAGGCTTTATATTCCTGGAAAGTTAACATGCTTTAATGGAAGCCATTGTTCTCGCATTAATAAAAATCTAGTTGAAATCTTTTTTTTTTCTTATTTTTTTTACTGCCTAACGATGATGTCACTGGTAGGCTGGTTTCTGATGTGTCCTCAGCCCTCCTATGAGACACAGACTGAGTAGGACATTTTATATCATTAGTGAGGACCAATTATATGAAGATAGGTTGAAAATGTCGTCCTTTAAGGATGAATAATAGGTGCCTTTGGCATTGCAAAGGGCCTCCCTATATATTTTGCCTGGCTATAAATTAGCTAATACATATATTATAGGACTATTGGTTTTTGATAGTTAAAATTACAAATTAGTTTGATCTCCATCATTCACTACAGCTGTGTTTGCATCTGAAAGCAATAAAGCATGATACATTGCATTCCGTTCCCAATTCCCGTTTACACGATGTGTCATCGTCAGTAGTCGTGTGAATCAGGAAGTAACAAACAGACGAGAGAGTAGTGCCGTTTTTCTTTTTAATTTGTACACTTCGTTTTTAATATGACTGAGCCCGACCCGAATCCTGACCATCAATTAATGAATATGAGTCCGACCCTCTAGCAGGGGTGAGGAGGTTCGGATCCATAATTTGATATACTGAAGAGTGGGCCAAGTATAGAGAAGAGGGGGTTCGAGTTTTCCACATTGAAAATATTTTCAAGTAGACTCAAGGGCGACCATCTGACTTATTGTCACAGAGTGGGTGACCATGGGCAGTTCTGCCTACTGTTCAATTAATAATCCATAGAGCAGATAAAACTCCCTTCAGTTTTCTCTCCTCCTGGTCCTTAATGACTACAACCCAACCCCTGCTTCTCTCCTCCATTCAGCCATTTACTCAGTTGTCAAGTTAACATCTCTTTTACACACATTTAGTCTATCCATCGATCAGTCTACATGCATGCGCGCGACTCGCAGGTTGCATGCGGTTATTTCAGCTGCAGCACCCACTCGCTCGAGCACTGGGTGGGCACTTGTGGCTCCTTCTCCTGTGAATTCTGACCTTCTGTGATTGTGTTCCGCCAATGAAATGTTCTTTCGCTCTCTCTCTCCCTGCTCGTTTGTATATTGTCATCTGATGGCCATGTGCTGTCAAGACTCGTGAAGAGGTTTGGCATTGTGCTCTAATGTGCTGTTTGCTTCATTGTTCTCCGTCAATGTCAAAACATCTCCAGTTTTTAATATGAAATTCACTCTCAAGTGCTTGAAAAACCACAACTTGGAATTACGCACACAATTGTACATGGACACACACACACACACACACACACACACACACACACACACACACACACACACACACACACACACACACACACACACACACACACACACACACACACACACACACACAAGTGCATTAGACCTTGGTGAAAACCATACGAGAACCTTTTTTCACCCAAAGGTTTTTCTTTTCATTATTCAGTAAAGTTGTATTTGGATGGATTTGTGGGACTCTTTTTTTTCCCTTTCTTTAGTAAAGTCAGAGTGGGTCACACAAGGCTAGAAACAAACCGAACAAAAGAACGACATTTCAATCAGTTGACTGACTGAAATTGGCACAATCTTGCACTCCATGCTTTCAGTGATTTTGTGACAAAATGACCATCACGCATTGGTTCCTCTTTTCCAATATTGATGGGTGACCCTATAGTGCAAGGAAAGGTTCGGTTTTGAGTATTTGAGAGAAAAATAATACTTTCCACCATGTTTGAATGGTGAACTATTATGTTCATCAATGAATCAGTATCAGTAAGAACTATTTTCAACAACTTGTTTTGCCTAACTGCTGTACCAACTCAGATCATCAGAACCTTTTAGGGAAACATTACATTTGGGCAACTTATCCACTGTCAAACATAATGAGCCTAGTTTTTCAAATGAACAAGTGAACATATTTTAATTCCCTTTTGTCCATTACTCGACTTTGTGTGTTTGGACAGACCAACCTGCCCATCTTCAAGCTGAAGGAGTCTCGTGTGCGGAGGCGATACAGTGACTTTGAGTGGCTCAGAGCAGAGCTGGAGAGGGAGAGTAAGGTAAGCCATAGTTCATAGCTTTTCAAACATAATTATGTGCACACTGGACTTATGCTTGGCCCTCAGTTAATTCATAAACCTTTAACTGGATTTCTTTTTCAGAATTGACAGAATTAAAAAATGTTATGAATTTGAATCATTTTTAACCAAGCAAGTGACTGTCACTGTACTGTTATTGAATTACAGAATTGCAGAATTGAAGAACATAATTGTACTGTATGAGCTGTAGAGGGGCTTAAAGCCATTTAATGAATTGTCTCTTTTATTGTGCTTGGATATTCAACAGTTGTTTTTCTTTAGATAATTGGGTATAAAACAGTCTTTTTTATTTTACTATTCAAATAATGATAACAAACATAAACTGGGTGCTCAGGTGGTACTGGGGTAGTTCCTGCCCACCGCCGCAGAGACTAGGTGTTTGAATCCTCTGAGGTGCCTCCAGCTTGGCCGGGCATCCGTCCATACGAGCACAATTGGCCTTGTTAGTGGGAGGGAAGCCAGGGCAGGGAATGTAGTCATTGTCACTGCATCAGTGACTCCTACAGGTTGGTCAAGGGCTCCTGTAATTAGGGGTGTTGAACTGTGAGGAATAGGGTGTTCCTCCACACACACACTACATCCTGCCAGTGAGGCTCCTCACTGGCAGGGGAAAAGAAGCAGCAGGTGATTGTATGTGTATCGGAGGAGATATGTGGTTTCAATGCCATCCCTAGGACCAATCAGTTTGAAGACTAACCAGAAGGAGCCAGCAGTATCGAGACTACACAAGTGTGTGGGGAATTTGAGAATGGAATAACTACTAAATTGGGAGGAAAAGAGGGAGAAAATAAAAAATGAAATGAATAAGAAGAAACATAAACCACCTCTGTACGGCTCCTTGGTTTATTTTGCTCCAGGTTGTGGTCCCCCCTCTCCCTGGCAAAGCGCTGTTCCGTCAGCTCCCATTCCGAGGAGATGATGGAATATTTGATGACTCTTTCATCGAGGAACGGCGTTCAGGCCTGGAGCAGTTTCTCAACAAGTGAGTCAACTAACAACGTCTGCAAGTTTATTTTCATTCTAGCTTGCACACAAGTGCAGCATCTTGTCTCATCGAGACATTCATTTTCGGTTTGTGAACAATGAAACACTTTTTGTATAATGGGCAGCAGACAGACACAACTTTTTCACTTCTCTTCGTATTGTTAACAGACTGAACCCAAAGGGAAGGGTAAGCCTTCTCTCCCATTCTCCTCAATGCTCTTTCATAATTACCTCGCACAAGATGAGAACTGCTAAAGAGGACACAAGTGCACACCCCCTGCAACATAATTTTTTTCCCACATTTGTTTTAGTGTTGATGTGTAATTTATGATAATTGCAGCTCAAATTACAGCGCACGGTTCCTTGAGGGATGGTGTGTGCACCCCTGCTTATTTTTGATCCAGTATGTCTTCATTCTTCGCTGTCGAACAATAAAAGTTACAGTGGGACTGTAATTATTTGCTTTGATTGCAGACTTGGCCATTATCTTTGTTTCATGTGCAAATGCATCAGCGTTTCATGTTAGAATCTTAAGTGTGTGTAGACACTCAGTCGAGAAAATAAAAAATCCATAAATAGATTTCTTTTCAGTTTTTTTTTTATAGAAGCTGAGAATGTGTTGGTAATTAAGATATTTTCTCCACTACGTCCTGTGAATGAAACACTAGTGTTGATCATATCATTGTTCAGACTTAATAGCGGCCAAGCTGGCTGACGGTGTTGTTTAATCTGTGATTGAGAGCATTGTGAGGGGGAAATCTTTTGGAATGGTAAACATGATTATCGCCGCACAACAAATGAGGAGGAGGGAGAACTGTCACTTTTCAATTAGGGAGTTTAGACAAAATGCATTCTTCAACTGAAGAAGTTGTTTGCATCCTTTCCTTCTGAGAAGGTATAGGACATCAAGATCTGAAGTTGTCCTAAGGGTCAAAATTGCCAAAACTTATTGAGTCAGGTTAATTTGGTCCTTGAAGATGATGGTGGGTAAATTAAAATCTCCAATGAACAGACTTTCATGGTATGTGAATTGTGCACTGTACTGCAAGTGCCCCCTCGAGAGTGCTTTCCCCTGTCTTAAATATTTCCCATTTAAAAGTTCAGCTGTGTGTGTGTTTAGTGCTGTTCAGCCTAGCTATTATGATAGAGAGAGATTTGCTGGTAGGAGATATTTGCCATTATGAAAGATTTGCCCTTGTAAGATTACATCCTAAAGGTCTCAGGTGCACTGGTTCGGTCTTGTTATGCACTACTGTATCTTCAGATGGGAGCTTCTAAAAGCCTTGTGGAATTAGCTTAACAAGGGTGAATCCAATCCTGATTTCTTGGCAAAGTGGTATACATTTTTTCATACTGTCAAACAGTCCCCTACAATTATTGGGGTGTACTGTATTACCAGGTGATTCTATAAAACTACTTGCATTATGGCAGGAAGCTATAATGCAATTGTAATTGTTTACACACGATTCAATATGTATTTTCAAAACATCTAGGCTGTAGCCCTAAATTAAACATTACAAAATGTGTGAACCTTAAAGTACAGTTCCTACATAGTATTGAGTAACTTTAAGGAATGGATAATACAGCATCAAGAGAAACAATGTTGTACTTGCTGGTCAAACATGTAATGTACCATAGAAACAAAACTGTGAAATGCAATGGAACTGTGTTTATGCCTCATAGGCACAACACTTTTCCTGCTTTATTAACACACCATTAATCTCATCCTTGGCCAAATCCTTACCCTAACCATTTCCTCCTCACTGCATGTACCATAAAGAACATAAGGGGAAAATGCATGAACAACAGAACAATTTTCATATTGCTGTCTTTCAACTAGCTAATACAGAAGACATCTGCTGTAACCCCATTTGCATTGCATCACATGCTGAACTCTTATGATGGTATTGAAATGGATACGTCATTATTTTAGCTACTGAAAGGTGCATTATGTTATGTTTTTGTTAAAATAAGTGTCAAATACTCAATTATTGCTATAAAGTGTTTGTTCAGTAACACGGGTCTCCCTGTCTCAACTCTTTAGTGAACATAAAATGCATTTTCAGGTCAGAGGATACTCATTTTATCCATTCAATCTTTTATCCACAAAATATCACTTACACTACCTTTAAATCCTATATACTTTGTTGTACATTAAAATAGTATATCCACAAGTTTTTGTCAACTTTTATAGTCTCATACAGTAACAGTGTATTGACACATGCACTGAGCGGCACACTGGCTCCACCCAAAGCTTAACCACTTAAACCCTATATGGTTGACCGTAGTCCCTCAGGGCTACTAGTGTCTACTAGTGTCTTTTCTGTTATTGTGGCGAAAGACAATATAAACATGAGGCACCTATAGTGTGTATGACTAAATCCATCGTTTTGTGCTGATGAACTAAACTGAGGATTTAGTGACTTTTCCTGTCATATTTTCACCACTGCACATTATGAGCAAATCTCTTGCACACCTACTATACAGAAACAACAGGTGTGTCCGAGAAGACTTTTCAAATGCAAATAAAAGGTTTAATGGGAATAACAATGTTTTGGCCCGTAGACCTTAGACCTTAGATCAGTAGATCAGCTTGTCTGAGCCACCTACCCAGTCATGGTGTTCTGTGCATGCATTGCGCATGAATTTGGGAGATTGGCGTGATAAATTACAGACATCTTGACAGTTTTCTCCCATTTCGGGGGTATAATTAAAGTGCTTGGAATAAGATCTTGTTTTGAGTCAATATGTCCTTTCCCATGAGTATGATTTTGATTGACAAACGTCACTCTTTTCTACCTCACTGGATTGACAAAGGTTCAATACCATTATACAGGATATATTGTTGAATAAATCTGATTATTAGACATGAGACACTGTGTAGAATATACATAGTCTTTTTTTATCTCTTAGACTTTATTTTTTTCTTGTTTTTGTTGTCTACAAGTGGTCTGCAAACATGCTGCTACACCTGGATAACATAATGAACATGTCTACATGCAGTCTGCAACCATACTCATACATTATGTCACCTAATAATCATAAGATTTAAACTTTTCAGACCATGAAATATCACAATTTGTGTTCTCCTTTCAATTCTTAATATTATTTAGCTTGATGATTTTTAGGATGAGAGGATGTTGGAGATTAACTTTTGTATGCTTTATTAGACAGATGACGTGATATAAATGTGAGTAATGTTCTCCATGCTCTCTGCGTGGAAGAGGCAGGAAGACATAAAGTTGACCTTGCTTTATATTTACTTTTTACTTTTGGCTACTTGTTTTTCGATTTTTCCTCAGTCTGTTTTTTAAACCTAGTTCAAACTTAGATGTGTCATTGTTCAGTTCCAACATGACTCCCATGCAGCACACACAACATAATTGATCATCATCTACTCTGTAATTCAAACTGAGACTTAATAACTTCATCACTCCTGTGTGTGCGTATGCGTGTGAACTTACCTTTTTGCTCTCGTTTTTTTCAGAGTGGCCGGTCACCCTCTAGCCCAGAATGAACGTTGCCTGCACATGTTTCTACAGGACGAATCTGTGGACAAGACCTACACCCCGTCCAAAATTAGACAAGCCTAAACCTAACACGCTTGGCTTTGTTTGGCCTGGTGTGGCTTGGCTAAGCCCAGCTCAGCCCCGCAACCCAAAGCTATTTCTCAACTGCTAAAAGAATTCCTCTGAAACCACACAAACACTTCAATGATCTTCCCTTTTTACCAGGCACCTGTCCCTTCCTCCCCTTTTTGATTAGTGATGCCAACTATAGTGCTTGTTTTTCACCTTGTAATTTGATCCAGTTAAGAATGTGTGACATGTTATAATTGTGGTTGAAAATAATTTATAATCATTTCTGTTTTGGTCTGGAACTGCCACTAACATGGGTGTTTTATGTATTTATCAGTGAAGTATGTTTGTATGTATTCATTTATAGAGTAACATGAAAAGAATGTTCCACGTATGCAAACCTTGTGTAAAAGCCACAATACTTTACTTTCCATATAATATATATCCAACTGGAATGTTGCTCACCATAACTGTGACCTTAGCACACACGTCTGGATGGTCCCTGCCATGTAAATCTCACATTGTATTTGGCCCTTTGTTTAAACAGAAGCGTGTGTGTCTGTGTGTATGTTTGTAAGTGTGTGTGTGTGTGTGTGTGTGTACTGTACACCAACCAGCACCTCTCCTGTTATCCTATAATGATTTTCTAGCGAGTAAAAAAAAAACACAGAGGGAACCGCAGTATTTCTACTGGCTATGTGCATTTTGAGATTTATATACTGCTGTGCCATTTTTGTTTTATTTTGACAATTTTCCAATAAAACAGGTCAAATGCATTCATGTATAAGTATATAAGCTGTCATTGATCGATGATCCTCACCATCACTGTCCTGCATTGCATGTACTGCACATGAGAACTGCTACAGACACATACCTAGTCTTTTATCATGTTTATATAGAAGGATGAACATTTACATCTGTTGTCCACTCAGACTACCCTGGGAGTGTCAGCTTCAGAGATGGCAACATTGTCCTGAGTTGTTTTTCTTGTTATGTTTTCATGAGGTCATTGGAGCTGTTTTCAATTTGAAATATGTGATCATTTTTCATTTGTGGCACAAGCAAGGGTTGTCCCCCCCCCCCCCCCCCCCAAAGAATATTTGTTCTATAAAATGTGTTTCAACACAACAGTTTGCAATTTCATTATAGGTTATATTCAAGACACTTTAATTCAACATATTTAATGTCCTAGTACTTCATTACACTTTTCAAAGAATTATAACTTCCACTTTGTACAACAGAATAAAAATATTACAGCCCATAAAAACTGTTCCAAGTGCTGAATATCCAGTGTTAGTGTCTAACATGACAAAGTACCATAGACCTATACATTTAATGCCGTGTCTCTTCGGTGGGGCACACCAACACAAACATGAAAATAACCACTTAAAACACAGACACCACCTTCGGGTAATTTAAAGTTTCAGAGCTTGGGAGCCAGTGAAAGCATAATTCATATTCAGAATGTCTCTTCAGTTCCTCTTTGACGGCAGCATGCGTCCACAGCTCTCGCGTTTGGTTTCAGCACTGGGTCAGGTGGACAGCGACTCACATGTCTTGCTGCCCTGGCATCCATACGCATGCGTCGTCTTTTGGTTTCCTCCGTTCGGATTGAACATGGCGATAGGCTCTATGCACAGCAGCCATGTTGGAAAGAAATTGGGCCTCTTCCTTACTTCCTTTACAGGTCTTACTAATTAAGGCTCTGTTCCATTCTGGTCAAACAGGGTGCTGCTATTGTGCATGTTGGCTCACTGGAGTTGGGTCCAGGGACCCTTGTGGTTCCTTAAGTGGGTTCCAAATGGCCCCTTACTGGTGTTTAACTCTGAGAGTGGACCCATTTGGTTCCATTTGTACACTCTCAGAGTTATGGGGTTCTTTGAAATTAAAAAGGTTTAAGAACCACTGTGCCACACTAAATGGAAGAGAGCCTTCATTAGTATCATTGTTGACACCTGTGAAGGAAGTAAGGAAGAGGCCCAATGTATTTCCTATATGGCTGCTGTGCATAGAGCCTATAATAGATTGGAAGGACATTGGTCGTCAAGCTCATTGGTCTTACACTCGCGAAAAACTTGTGGGAGATTTAAGAGTTTCTTTGCAAAACATTCGCAGGTGTTCGCCTTAACATTTAACAACTTTATACTGTAGGCCATCGAGGCTTACACCAAAGATTGTAGTTCAACATCTTTAAGGGCACTAATATTATAAAAGTTACTGGGTTGGTTATCCTTAACTCTAGAGCAACTGTTAACCGGCTGTTGTACAGTCTTTTTCAACATAGCTCAGGCCTAAATCGGCCCTTTTCTTAAACCGTTTTTAAGAAAAGAAATGTGCTCATCAAGATTCAGCCCATGGTTCCACCTGCTACGACTTGGCACTGGCTGGACTGCTTGAATGTTGATTGTTGCTTTGCTTTTAAAGTCACTTCCATGTGCAATTAAATAAACCACAGGTTTTATTTTTTCATATATCGCTGGACTTGTACATGTCGGAGAGAAGCCTCGTGATCGGCACGTTGCCGATGGTCTTCTTAAAAAATACTTCTTCTATAGTGGACGGGCTGACTGAGCGGAGGGCGGGCAGCAGTAGGAGCAGCTTCCCAAAGCGACAGGGCTGAGTGGGATATCTGAAATATACACAAGGACTCAACGTCAGTTAAACCATATGACTGACAGTTTAATTCTCTCCAATATAATTAGGCTCGTCTCTTATGGTGCTATATATGACTGGTATACTGTCACATAATGTAGTCTATTGGGCTGTTGTCAAATAAATAGGCCCGTGAGCAGTGGTGGGAAAACACTCAAATGTTTTGCTTAAAGGGATGTTTCACTTTCAAAAAAACTTTGGGTCATTTTATCATCTACTCAGGCCTTTGTGAGCCCCCCAGACAGTTTTTAAGTAGCTTGATTCAGTATTTAGATATTTGATATTCCTTTAATCAGACACGCCCCCTTCCTATACAAACCCATTGTAACTTCAAACTCCATTTTAACCAAGTTAGATTCATCATAAACACCCGTCCTTGATTCCATGGTGACTCACCCTGCCCTCCTAATCAACTTGAAAACTGTCTGGGGGCCGGGCTCACAAAGGCCTGAGTAGATGATAAAATGACCCAAAGTTTTTTTGAAAGTGAAATATCCCTTTAAGTAAAAGTATCAATGTAGAAATACTCTGTTTCAAATAAAAGTGCGGGTAATCAAAATGTACTTGAGTAAAAGTACAAAGGTATTGGCATCAATTATAGCCTACTTAAGAACCAAAGGTAAAAGTACTCATTATGCAGATTGTCTCATTTCACAAGTTCAATGTGTATACAAATCTTTTGAAAATTGATCTAAGCTCACAACGTGGCTAATCACGACTTGTTGTGAGCTTGTAGATCAGCTTTTTTCAAATAGCCAAAGTATAAGGCTTATACATAGGTTATACACATGTATAGGTTAATGCATGTTTTGCAATAATAATCAAAATCTACAAAGTAACTTGTTAAGTTTTCAAATAATTGTAGTGGAGTAAAAGTAGCCTACAATATTTGCCTCTGAGATGTAGGCTACACTACTGGAGTGGAAGTAAAAGTATTGAAAATTGGAAATACTCCAGTAAAGTAAAGATACCTCAAATGTGTACTTGAGTACAGTACTTGAGTAAATGTACTTAATTACTTTCTACCACTGCCCGTGAGTTTTCAAATGAAGAGTAATATCGAGGTTGACTCGTGGCCTACCTGGTGTGTATATAACTGTTGAGGGTGAGCTGTGCCTCATCTTGTAACGCGGCGATGGCGCTGGCATTGCGGAAACTTCTTAATTCAGTAGCACCATGCGTTGGAACTGTGTGTGATAGTAGAGGCATTTTAACCGTTGCAGCATCGGCTATATCCTCTAAAAACATTTGTTATACTGTAGGACAGGGGTCTTCCACGTTTTTCAAGCCAAGGACCCCCTAGCTGAGAGAGAGATGAAGCAGGGACCCCCTCTATACATTGTTTACAATTGTGTTGCAGATTCAACTTTTTCATAGATTTCATAGATAGCTTCATTGACTATCATTAATGTTGTGTAAATTCATGTTTTTAGTTCATTTCAGACATTGAACCACTTAAACCCCCTACACCAAACCTCTTTGACAAAAATAGCCGATCTACAAGCTCACAGCTGAGCTAGTAGATCGGCTATTTTTGGCTAATGTTCCCCTCAGAATAGGGATGCTAGGGTTCAAGTGGTTAATGTAAAAAAAAAAATCATATCACACAAAGATTTGGGCCACCCTGTAGTAACTCTCAAGACCCCCTAGGGGTCATGGACCCCCTGTTGAAGACCCCTGCTGTAGGGCCTACATTGTAGGTGCTGAATTGTAACCGTGATAATAGAGGCCGTTTCAACTCACCAGCTTTGAATGTGACTATGCACTTCAAACAGGCAAATTCGGTGGCATCCAGACGCATCTGTCTGAAACGGGTAACAACCTCTTGCAGTGCTTGTATCTCTGAGATGATCTTATTCAGTCGCTGAGACTCGGTGTTATCCGTATTCATTCCTGTAAATGATTATAAAAAAGTCAGCATATACTGTACATAGCCTGTTTAACATATTTACGCACATTTGTTGGCATCTTCGAGTATTGGGATCCTATGGGAACTGGCTGACATCCCAGCTAATTATTGCCCAATTTGCCCATTATGCAGTGCACTGAAACGTCAAGGACCCCCAAATTGATATGTATTTGGCCGCGGACCCCCATCTGAAAACCTTTTGTGCCAGGGACCACCAATTTTTCAAAAATAGCAGATCTACAAGTTCACAATGCATCACTTTGTGAAGCCCCCCCCCCCTCCCGGACCGCACTTTCAGAACCAATGCTGTATAGTTGTATAGGTTTTTTCTCATGCCTGCAGCACACATACCAGAGACCGCCAGAAGGGTACTGGAGTCCACAGGAATGGCCCACTGAGCGATGCCGAGAACAAACAGCTCTCTCCAGGCATCCTCCAGAAGGATCAACTGCAAAACGGATTGTTTCAGTAATTAAGTAGCCTATCAGTGGTGGAAGAAAAACTTAAGTAAAAGTAGCAATACCAATATTTACAATGTAAAAATACTCTGTGACAAGTAAAAGCCAGGTGTTCAAAATGTTACTTGAGTAAAAGTACAATATTGGCATCGAAATATACTTAAAGTACCAAAAGTAAAAGTAATAGGCCTACTCAAATGTTTGAAAAAGCAGATCTACAAGCTCACAACGTAGCATCATGATGCATTGTGAGCTTGTAGATCGGCTATTTTCAAATAGCTTATGTATAAAATAGGGCTAAAGTGGTTAATGTATGTTTTATAATAGAATAATTTATATCTACAAAGTAACTAGTAGCCTAAGTACATTTTTCAAATAATTGTAGTGCAGTAAAAGTACAATATTTGCCTCTGAAATGTAGTGGAGTAGAAGTAAAGTATACTGAAAACTGGAAATACTCCAGTAAAGTAAAAGATAACACAAATTTGTACTTAAGTAGCTACAGTACCTGAGTAAATGTACTTAGTTACTTTCCACCACTGGTAAGTACTAATACTCCTATACTAATCAGTGAGTTTACTTATTTTTAACTAAAGAACAATATAGGACCGCGCCAATAAACGGGTTTTTCATATTACACACACACGCACACGCACACACACACACACACACACACACACACACACACACACACACACACACACACACACACACACACACACACACACACACACACACACACACACACACACACACACACACACCATTTAAATGCATTAATAATCAGTTCATAGCGTTTCTAGCTGTACCTGGTCAGATAAAGGGAGCGTGGAGAAGGCGGGCACGCTTTTGGCCCACTTGATGCTCATGAAAAGCAGGCGCGCGGCCGATTCGCACACGGACTCCGTTGCCACTTCGTACAGATACATGGGTGTACCACTCACTTCATGTGGGTACTGTAGGACATGGTATGATCATGATCAGTATACTTAATAGATAATCATATTTGGGAATATATCTCAGATTGACACACACACACACACACACACACACACACACACACACACACACACACACACACACACACACACACACACACACACACACACACACACACACACACACACACACACACACACACACACACACAAACAAATCCTAAGCCTCGAATGGGCAATATATAATTTGTGTTGCATATGTATGGAGAATTTTAGAGTGAAATATGATTGACAGATGTGTTGCTTGGTTACTGAAACGGGAGAAGAATGTCACATTTTACAGCTTTTGAACGTTTAGAGCAGTGGTTCTCAACCTGTGGGTCGGGACCCCCACATGTTTTTTGGGGGGTCCTCAGGTGACAGTAAAGTGACAATTTAAGGACTTTTAAGAAATGTTTTATACCAAAGAAAAACTGAAATCAAATGAAAAAAGACCATTACTGCATCAAAAGTGATCCTCAAACTATTCTATAAAAACTGGTCATACATTGGCCAAATTGTCAAATAATAAAAGAAAGAGGCAAACGTTGTGGAAATAGCCGATCTACAAGCTCACAATGCCTTGCTTGTGATCTTGTAGATGCTATTTTCACAATATTTATCTGAGTCAAGCTAAGTGTAATGACTCAACCCCTACAATTCCAATTAAGTGCTTGTCAGGGTGGTCTCCAGTTCAAATGTGATTATTTTGGTGGGTCACGGCCTGAGAAGGTTGAGAACCACTGGTTTAGACTATAGAGGATTGTGATGCAAGGCCAGGCAGGTGCATGATCTTTACCTTTGGGGTAGGCTGAGCCAGACCAACGATGGCTTGCCTCTCAGGCGTGGTGGCCACTGAGCTCATCTCCAGGTTGTGGGGCTCCAGCTGCGTGACCGTGGTGAAGAACGGTGGTCCTGGTAGAGAGGAACCCGGGAAATGATGGGTCGATGAGCCGTTCACCTCTTTGTGCCCCCTAAAATATAGGGCCACCTGTTTGCGTATGGTTGAGGTCCTGGGGCCCCTCTCGTGCTGCACGGCTGTGGAATGAGACATGTCACGACTCTGATGTACTCAAGTAGCCTATACTGTACCTACTAAGTACAATTTTGAGGTAGGCCTGTTTTTTGTTTTTTTTACTTTACTGGAGTATTTCCAATTTTCAATACGTTTACTTCTACTCCATTACATCTCAGAGGCAAATACTATACTTTTACTCTACAGTATATGAAAGCTTTAATTAGTTACTATTTACTTTGTATATTTTGATTATTATTACAAAACATAGCCTACATTAACCACTTCAGCCCTATTTAGCCTACATTTCGGCCAGAAAATAACCGATCTACAAGCTCACATTGGCAGGCGTTGTGAGCTTGTAGATCTGCTATCAAAATATTTTGTATACATTTGAAAACTTGAAACGGGACATTCTGCATAATGAGTACTTTCTACTTTTTATATGGTACATTTTGTCCGGACTTTTAGGCCAAGCTACTTGTTGTAACAGAGTATTTTGTATATTGCAGTATTGATACTTTTACTTAAGTCCACTGTCTGGAGTGAATGCGCTATCAAGTCTGTTTGTATTTAGTAGAGGCACAGTGAGATGAATGATTTGCTTCTCATGAAAGCGTTATGAATGCTGTTACGCGTGGTGTTGCTGCCTGCAGCTGATTGCGTTAAATACACTTTTCCAAGCGACAATTGGCCACCCCAAATCTAAATGAAACCACATGGCGGTCTGACTATAATCGAGTGTTGATTCAATTAAAATCCCATTTACCGTCTTTATTCATGTTCACTTCCAGACACTTTTTCAAGCGGCAGGCTCGGCATTGGTTTCTGTGGGTTTTGTCCACAGGGCAACCCCCCTACAACAAGAGAAGGAGAAACATGAATTATTTTGTATTATATGTGTTGTGTTGGCAAAACCTTGGAAAACAAGATGCAAAATATCACTAGGTCAAGTTCAAACAATCCCCTATGTTGTTTTTAACCAGATGCTGACTGAGTCTAAAAGGGCTCGTAGCCTACTCTGGATAATGTTAGAAGAATAGAAACATTGGCACCTTCTATAGATTTTTAACAGTAGGCCTAATGAATGGAAGAAATACCCATGTCTATGTTGTTTTTTCTTTTTCTTATTGTTATCTTTTTGTGAATTGATTGAATAATATATATTTGAGTATTTAAACATGTGATATTTGAGGAGAGGTTTTCTGTCTGTCTGGATGTATTTTGTTCTGTATAAAAATTTAAGAAAAACAACAAGAGGGAGGAAGAAAAAAAGGAGAGAGTTTTTTTTTACAGCTTCAGGCTGAATTTCGCGCAGCACTGGGACAAAAGCTTTCTTGCCATCATTATCTTCCTGGGACACCAATCTCCAGGTGAAAGATCATGCTATTATCATAGTGATCAACTTGCTCCCCTGCCGCTCCAAGTGCGGCCTCGTCCCAGCAGATAAGTAGCGTGTCCCGCCCACTGCTGACTAAATCCTGCGCCTTAGTGTCATTACATTAGATTGGATTACACCTGGTATATTGCAGCAGCTCTGTGTTTATAGCCCTATAGGTAATGATCCAAGAGATGACACAATTAAGGCGGTGGTTCTCAACCTTTTCAGGCCGCGACCCCCCCCAAAATAATCATATTTTGTGAACTGGGCAGTGGGGACCCCCCACCCTGACAAGCACTTGGAATGCAAGAGATGAGGCATTACATTTAGTTTGACTTGGTGCCACAGATAAATATTGTGAAAATAGCAGATCTACAAGCTCACAACGCCAGGTGTTGTGAGCTTGTAGATCAGCAATTTTCAAAAATGTTGCCTCTGTCTTATATTATTTGACAATTTGGACAATGTTTGACAAGTTTTTATAGTATTTTGTTGATTATTTTTGATGCAGTAATGGTCTTTTTCTTTTCTTTCTTTTTTTTCTTTAGAGGTATTAAAAAAGGTCTTTAAAGTCCTTACATTTTCACTTCACTGTCATCTGGGGACCCCCCCAAAATCATGCGGGGACCCCCCTGGGGATCTCGACCCACAGGTTGAGAACCACCGATAAGGGAGCGAATAAGCCCCAACTATAGGTGAACCAATTAACCAAATAAAACACCTTGGTAGCGGTGCGTAAAATGCGCAATCCATGGGCAAAAGTTTTTGGATCAGGTGAAAATAGAAATAAGGACCAATTGTGTTTTGAAGGGGAAATAATCACCTGAGAGCCGGATTTACAGACGTAGGTTCTATTTCTGCGGATGCTCCTCTTGAAGAACCCAGAGCAGCCATCGCAGGCGTACACGCCGTAATGTTTACCTGAGCTGCGATCGCCGCACACTTTGCATGGAATATCCAATATGCGACCTGTGAAATACACATTCAGACACATTCAATTAGCCTTCAATTGAATTCTAAATGTGTCTGTATTGTTCATATTTATAATTATATCAATCTACACAACTCTGGGAAAGTTTGTTTATAAGGATTTTCATGATTCATATCTGAGGAAATACAATGTCAAAGTTGATTCTCCTTCTAAAAAAAGTAAAGAAACGTCAACGTGTTTTCAAGTGAGATTTACTTGATAACCCTGTGCCTGCGTGCAGAGACTTGAACAAAAGATGCTCATATTAGAGAAAACGAAGAGAATACTCATGGATTGAAAGATATATGGTCACACACACGCACGCACGCACGCACACACACACACACACACACACACACACACACACACACACACACACACACACACACACACACACACACACACACACACACACACACACACACACACACACACACACACACACACACAGACAGCTTCACCGTGTCGCACACAGGTCGTCCTATACCATGGGAATCCACTGTGCACAGATATAGTCCAAGTAAAAGTTTCGGTGGGAAGCGTCATATCTGAGTTCCCTATAAGACAATGCACTGGGTCGCACAAAGGGGACATTAGGGGAAAGTGTTAACTTAATGATTTTCCCCATTGAAGCTCGTCTGACTGCCTCGATCTCGACAAGCTGCCAACTCCCCCTCATAATGGGACTCGACAGCTGCTTTTATCCCGCAGGTCTATAGGCCCGAGGATTAGGGAGTGACACGGCACCGAGAATAATGCGCAGCAACTCGTTTCACCAACTCAAATGAAGTGTATGTAAATCGACCCCGGAGTAGATGAAAAAATGTGATTTCTGTAAAGATGTTGTATTCAAATCTATTTAAAAGAACTATATTTGTATGCATATGAGGGAGTCTTTTTCTCTCGGGGGAAAGCCGTCTATGTAATTACACTGACGTTTTGCCACCTGCTCATTGATTCACCAGTGACCCGTCAAAAGGGGTAGCATGGGAATTCGGATGCGGCCCGCCGGTTAACTATACACAGCAGCGAAAAACAATCGACTTCACTGAGGGGCTGAGATTTCACTGGCTATTGAGAATCAGATGGTCATATAGCATATTAAACTGTGCTGTCTTGTAATAGGTCTAAGTTAAGAGACGAACATTCTACATTTGCACTTAATCAAGTCTTTGACATTTTATATAAAAAAAATCTAAAAGCTTATGGAAAATAATACAATAATAAATAGAACCTACGCCTAACGTATCAGCTCGAATGTGATTTCAAATTATAGGCCTAACTTAACAAAAATAAATGAAACATCTTAGTGATGCAAAAAAAAAGAGAGAGTTCCTCAGTTATTGAATGATATGCTCAAATTTCAAATTCACACACGCACTTTCACTTTCAAAAACACATTGTGAGCAAAGTGTGAATAAGCCAGCATCATCCTACTAAACATTACTAACGAAAGAGTCCAATATTTATATCAAATCATTTTTTGGTACATATTAGGAATGACTGAAAATGAAATACAGTTTGGAAACGTAATTATCTCCTCTCTGTTGTGCTCCCTCAGTAATTCGTTATATATGGCATATTAACGTAATTACATGGGAATTAAGATTTAGCTATTAGCCTACCTGCAGCTTGCATTTCTAAATGTGATAAAGTCCTGATCATCCACACCCATATGCATGGCATTTCTTTAAAATCAGTCATAGCCTTTTATACCGTGTCAAGTTTGTAGGCCCATATGTTCTGATATCTTTCAGTGCAGCTATAATAGGCTATATCAAAATGTGAAAACAAATCAAAGCCAGATTTATTATACAGATATAACATAAATTCTGCTAATGTGACAAGTCTTATTTTACAAAGAAAAAATACCATTAAAATCAATTTAAAATTAATGAATAGTTACAAAGCACAAGAACAGATTCAGCAGCTTTATTCAACTTAATTAACATAATCATGAATAATTAAATTAATTAATTAATGTGTAGATATATTTAAACGTTTCATATATATGTGTGTTTGTGCGCGCGCGCGCGCACACACACACACACACACACACACACACACACACACACACACACACACACACACACACACACACACTACACACTACACACACACACACACACACACACACACACACACACACACACACACACAACAAATAAACAGACTGAATGAGAATCATTAATTGTTTTAATTGTTTCTCTCTGTTGTATTTGACTCTTAAACGTAATACTTTTGACAATAATATTTGAATTAGATAGCCAACAAGTGAAACTCATTAGCTTAACTTTAAAGATGAATAGATTTGGAGTATAGATGGGCTATTTTATTTCCTCACTTACACATCACCCAATACACAAACGAGAGATTTATTAGATCAATTAAGGCAAACGCAATTCAATCTGCGTGGCTGTCCGCCAAATAAGCATTAAGCAAAATGTGAGATTTCTAATAACAACATTTCAATAACTGTCCACAGTAATACAATTTTCTATCTGCTTTAATTAGCCTATAGTAATGGGTAAGTTAGTAATAAAAAAGAAAAGGCTATAGTGACATGCCGCAGCTAGCCGGTAGGCTGCTGATTGCTTAGCCTTCAGGTTCCGAATAAAAATGTGAGCATTAGCCTACTTTTTTATCTGACACGCACTTTTTCTCAACAAACAGGATTTGTAAAGATCTCCATATCAACGTAATGGAAAGCGGGAAGCACTTACTTGATTTCACGTTCAAAATATCCAAACAGCCACTTGTTGAGCCGGCGGGTTTGCTCATCATGGAAACTATTATAGCCTACTTAATAGGCAAAGTTCGGAATCAAAACGTTCTTTCTGTTGTTGAAATCACGAAATAAGCAGCCTTTTTATAAAAGTCTTCACAAACTCATTGAGATGGTCCAGTTAATGTCCAGGAACCACCAAACGTGATGAAGTAGCTGGTTTCCAAGCACCGCAAATCAACATATCCGACTGCAGTCACTGCACATCGTCTGGTCATGGACAGGGGGTCCTGGGGGGTCACACAAGGTCCTTTACAGATGACAGTTAACGGGACCGACCGCAACGGACCAGTCGCTCCAGGGCGACCGATGCTCAAAAGTTGAGAAAGAAACGAAAAAGTGCCCGATGCATGCAGCGCACCTGACTTTAGTACTACTAAGCCAACGGAGTGATTCTGAATGAAAAACAAATATAGGCTATTATTCTATAGCAGACGAGAGGCTTGTTCAAACCAAGAGCCGATGTGACTTACTGCCGTGGAGTCCTTAGATAAAACCTTGGTAATATTTATGAGAGGAGTCAGGGGGAGGCGGAGGGTTCCTTCATCCACTTAGCTTTCCCTGCTTTCTACTCCCAACTCCCAGTGCCAGCATGACGTCACCAACTGGGGTGGGGGGGGGGGGGGGGGGGGGCTGCTATAAGGCCGTTTGTGCACAGGTTGCCTATCTCAGTGCGGTTCTCAAACTTTAAAATTTCAAGGACCCCCCCTTAACTCTGACAGCAAATGGGACCAAATGGACCCTAACGGGTTCATTTGGTTCCATTTGTAGGCTACACTGTGAGAGTTACAGACCTGTAAGGGTCAATTTAGAACCCCCTCCAGTCCCTGGCTGGACCCCACTTTGAGAACCACTGGCCTATATCTAATGAAGATGAAAAAGAAAATGCAGAGAAAAATTGATATGTTTTGGAGAGAATTGATCACAGTGGTGGTCGATCACTTTTCTTTTTGACCTGTTTCTTGAAAAATGATCATTGGAGCAGGAGTGAGTGGTGATTTTGTTGTTATAGGCTACTCCACCGCGCGTCACTAGAATGTTGTGCAACCTGTTGAGCGTTTTCAACAGGTTGAACATTTTCAACAGGTTGTAGCCCCACGGTCATGGATCAAATCTTCCTGGGCTTATCAATTCAAATGATTTGTTATCGATCGATGATAGCCTTGGTATACCTTCAGAACAGGTACTTCCTGCAGGGAGCATCTCTGTAAATGTGTTTCAAATTATGGGAACTCAACATGCAGGGTGCAATCCTCTGTGTGTGTGTGTGTGTGTGTGTGTGTGTGTGTGTGTGTGTGTGTGTGTGTGTGTGTGTGTGTGTGTGTGTGTGTGTGTGTGTGTGTGTGTGTGTGTGTGTGTGTGTGTGTGTGTGTGTGTGTGTGTGTGTGTGTGTGCGCGCGCGCGTGCAGTCTGTCTGTCTGTCTGTCTGTCTGTCTGTCTGTCTGTCTGTCGGAGCACCCGTACACCATTCATTGACACCCTGACCTTGACAGCTTGCTGTGCTTTCACCCGGTAACTCCAGAAATCCATATTCTGTTTTTAATTGTGTTCATTCCCACGGTACACTAGAGGCCATATGGACGTTGAAAGTGTCGATTTAAACGGACGAGGGTGGGGTAGAGAGGCGTAGTTAATTGCAATTAGCTATTGTTAAACCTTTCAACCTATTAGAGACTTTAGTGACACAGCTAAGAAGCATGATTTTTTTTAATTCATATAGCTACACATCTATCGTTTTATTTAAGGAACAGGTAGCCCACTAAAATATACCGTATTAAAGTTTGTAAAACGACGATGAAACTGCACCACGTGGTCCCTCTTCATAATTGAATAACTTCACTTTTTTGTTAGCGTGTGTGTGTGTGTGTGTGTGTGTGTGTGTGTGTGTGTGTGTGTGTGTGTGTGTGTGTGTGTGTGTGTGTGTGTGTGTGTGTGTGTGAGTGAGAGAGAGAGAGAGTGCGTGCGTGCGTGTGCGTGCATGCGTGTGTGTGGGTGGTTGAGTTGGTGGTTGGGCGGGTGGGGGTGAATGTGCGACATAATCTCCTTAACTCGTTCTAATCCTCGTCATTCACTGATAGCCTTTACACAAATATAACCAACATCATGGTTGCCCGGGTTGCCTTTTCACTTTTTGTATTAGTGACTCTGTTCTCCTCCAGCAGTCAATGAAATATTGTTAGAAGGACCAGTGGATTGTGTTTGGAGTATAGCTACTAGCTATCTGTTTTGTTTTCCCCAAAGGCATAGTCTATATTATGCTTTAAAATGCAAGAAGATTCCCCCCCACATGTTGCCTAAGAAGTCACTTGAAGTCACTGACGTGTGCTGCATGTGGTCAGATGTCTAAGATAAAAAAAATATAGCTTAATAATATGTTAAATCAGTGGGGGAATTGTTATAGTATACCCTCCAAAAAAATCTAGAACACACCATTTTTTTCCAACCTTTTCATATCACGGTCCATTATTTATTTGGCATTTTAGCCACGAACCACCATTTGATGAGATTTTGCCTCTCAGACCCAAAACGTGTGTATTGATGTTGGTACCAAAGGAGAGACGACAGGCAAGCGTTGATCAAAATAACAATTATTCTACATTCTCCAATTGTGAAGACTTCTTGTAAATTAACTAATGCAGATGTTTAACAATAATTTAACTCTTTGAGAGCGATAAATGAAACGGGTCCATTTGGTTTCATTTTACACTCTCAAGAGTTAAACATCTATAAGGGTCCATTTGGTTACCAACTCTCCATCATTTAGCTGGGGAACACCTGTAACCCCCTTAAGGACCACTGGTGGTCCCCCGGACCACTGGTTGAGAGAACCACTGTGTTAAATGACAGACACTAGGAGTAGGCGGCTAGGCGCGTATAGGTAACCAGGCGTAAACCAATTGGCTTTGGAGAGAAGTCACTTAGTGCCAGAGAGCAAACATAATGGCAAGAATTCAAGCCAACCAAAGGCGCAGCCATCCTTTAAAACTGTCCGGAGGACCACAGCACCAAGGACGGCAGGCTCAGGTACATGCATGCGCTTCAAACTAATTATATAGGCCTAACTTTATACCAAAATTCGATAAACGGTTGTTGCCGTGTGTGTGCAAAACAAAATAAGTGTACAAAAGCTACATTTGCTATAGTCTCACTCAGTTCACATTGCTCGTATTAACTGTTGTTTTAATAGGCTAATCAGAAACCACAAAATATGTTGGCATGAATTTCAGTACCACGGACAGTTCTTCAAACGAATTACAACATTTCTGGTGCAATTCAAAATGTAGACTGATCAATTGAAAATGTAAATCTTTGTTTACGAAATCTTAGCCAGCACACAATTTATTTTTGTTTTATCCCACCGTTTCCTGTGAGATTACAATTTTGCTGTGGCATGCAACAGTCTCTCCTTCAATTTGATCTGGATCACCAATAGCCTATGCAATAGAATGCAGTGGCTCACAATGGCAGCATAATCTTTGTGTATGCACCACCAGTCATATGCATCATGTAACCATAAGGATAATGGGCCCCATAGGCTCTAGCTGACAATTTGCAATAGCCAATGGTATATTGTTCAGGACCCCAGGAAGACTAGAGGCTCATTCATGTGTCTCTAATGGAGCAAATTCAAGTCACTCTGTCAACTTTTTATTGTGCCACATATGTATAGGTTTGTCTTCATCTAACAGAGCATGCATGCATGAATATAAACTTGTATTTGTGCATTGGTATGTAGTCTAAACACAGCTCATCCATGCGCACACGCACACACTGCACACGCACACACTGCACACACACACAGACACACACACACACACACACACACACACACGCACGCACACACGCACACGCACACGCACGCGCACGCGCACACACACACACACACACACACACACACACACACACACACACACACACACACACACACACACACACACACACACACACACTTGTTACACTCAAAGTGTACAAATGTAACCTCATGGACCCGCTTATGGGTCCATGAGGTTACATTTGTACTCTCTCAGAGTTAAATGAACACTCAGGATTTTACTGTGCAGTTTCAACCAGGAGGAGTCCAGGAAAGGGCTGGCCCTGGACCCAGATCCAAACCCAGAAGTCGGTGCAGTGCAGTGGACGCTCTGACAAATCTATTTGGGGCAAATTGTCAGTGAGAAACTTCCGCTCGAACTGCCTTGGACAAAACTGGCTGTTGGGGAGAGCAAATCCCGCTGCATGAGGGTGGGGACAATGGGGGCGAATGTGTTGATGTGCGGCCGGTGGCTAGGGAGGGACAATGAACGGATTAGTCAGTCCCCTGGCTGACTGATTTGAGATGGCTCCTCTGAGCCTCTCACCATGGGGAGTCCCATTGTCCTGGTCCTGATTCCCACTTCTCACAAACTCCAAACAAAAGTCAATCTCTTTCTCAAGGGGGGAAAAATATCGACCCGTGTTTCAGCTCGGGAAAGTGACTCAAAAACTTATTTGTGAGAGATGACTGACTCCCAACTCTGCTTCCACTTTTTGCCTACCCCTCCCACCTTCTTCTTCTTCTGCTTCTTCTTCTTTTTAGTGCATGCTGGTGGCGAATTGTGGGATGTTGGATGATCCTGGATGTGTCGGTTTTCCAGACTTAAGTGGTGCTGAGGCACCTGTTACAGGCTTAGAGGCGGCCTTGCGGCCCAAGTCATTAATATTAAAATATACAGAGATGCCATCACAGGCTGGTCTGAAATCAGTCTGATGTCACCCGTGGGTTCCCCTCTGGATGGACCTCTGCTTTCAGTCACTCATGAAGAGCCTTCCTTTCTCTTCTTTTCTTTCTTTTTTTCTGTCTTCTCTCTTTCTTTTTTCCCCCCACTGAAAAGATTCGTTAACAAATTATGACAGCTGAGTAGAGGGGCTTAGGCTGTTCACACCCGCAAAGACAAACATGTGAGAGCCAAGCAGCCAGGAATGCCACATTGCAGAGATTTGTGTGACTTCATCCAACCAACATATCAAATCCATGAAGTTCAGCCATACACAGTTTAATCCTCTGAGAGTGTACAAATCATTTGGTATTTGTATACTATCGGATTTATTAATGTTCCATTAACTTTCAGTGAGATTGACTTGATCAAATATTAGATGGCTAGAAAGATATATGGCCACACACACACCCAAACGCACACACGCACACGCACACGCATACACACACACACACACACACGCACACACACGCACACACACGCACACACACGCACACACACGCACACACACACACGTATATGAAGTATAATATGACACTACACATTTCAGTCACATCAATTGAGTTTAAAAGAAGTGCATAGCATTGTAAATGTGACAATATATGTCTCTTGTATGTAATTTATTTGTAATACCATGTATCCCTACATAATTAATTTCCTTGTTTTAAGAAGTCGAATAATACATGTGGAAAATAATGAAAAATAACTTTAACTTTAATGTTTACATTACTTCCAGAGTGATATAGGGGTTGTTTATTCATTATGTATTGATTTTGTTATACTTTCAAAGTATAAGTAATTTGAACCTGTCTGGAGTGCTCTGGAAAAGTCAGTTCAGTGATGCTTTAAAGGGATATTTCACTTTCAAAAAAACTTTGGGTCATTTTATAGTCTACTCAGGCTTTTGTGAACCCCCCAGACCGTTTTTAAGTTGCTTGATTCATTATTTAGATATTTGATATTCATTTTATCAGACACGCCCCCTTCCTATACAAACCCATTATAACTTCAAACTCCATTTTTAACATGTTAGATTCATCAAAAACACCCGTCCTTTTTTCTGGTGACTCTCCCTGCCCTCCTAATACGCGAGGGGGCCGTGTTTTTTCGATATTTTTTTTCATTTCTTTTTAATATATTTTTTTGAAAATTTAAAAAAGTAAATACAATAAAAACATTAAATAAAATAAATGAAAAAGGTAATCGAAAAAACACGGCCCCCTCGCGTATTAGGAGGGCAGGGAGAGTCACCAGAAAAAAGGACGGGTGTTTTTGATGAATCTAACATGTTAAAAATGGAGTTTGAAGTTATAATGGGTTTGTATAGGAAGGGGGCGTGTCTGATAAAATGAATGTTAAATATCTAAATAATGAATCACACAACATAAAAACGGTCTGGGGTGCTCACAAAAGCCTGAGTAAACTATAAAATGACTGAAAGTTTTTTTGAAAGTGAAATATCCCTTTAACCTTTGGTTCATCCAGCCAGTCAGTCAATACATAAAAAAACTATGCTTTTAAGCTCTAGAATAAGTTGAAAAATAAATGAGCGGACTGAATTGGATGAGTTTCTTTGTGAGCTACTGTTTGCCATAAGCTCACAGAAGCCCAAGAATGCACACACACACACACACACACACACACACACACACACACACACACACACACACACACACACACACACACACACACACACACACACACACACACACACACACACACACACACACACACACACACACACACACACACACACACACACACACATACCCACACAATTCATACAGATATACCCTATATGAATGGAGTGACTGTCTTTGGACAACAGTAGTATACTGTGGTCGCGGTCGTCAGATAGATTAGCCATAGAATGGCTATCATTAGCTCCCACCACAACGACTGTCGCGGTCATCCCCCCATGAAGTTCACCTGGAGTCACTCTGACAGAGTCATTCTCCTGCAATCTGCTGTACTGTAAGCGACTCTGTTTCGCAAGCAGTTTTCAGCAGTCAGTCATGGTCCCTCACACCGACCAGGGCAGGCCCCACAGGTCAGGTTCAATGGTCACGGTCTGGAGGTCACAGTTTCCCCTTGTCATTAACCTGCAAGGACCCTGCAGCACAGGAGCTGTCACTGGGAACCTCACACTCACTTAGTGGGTCTTAATACGCAGCCAAGCAGACAGCTGCACAAGGGACAGCAGTTGGGATAAACTAGCACCACCTCTGCAGTATCAAAATGGAATGTGTTACTTTTCTGGTATTTAGATTTGTGTGAAGAATTTAGACTTGTTTCTGGTGTGCTTTACGTAATACATATAAAAAGCATTTTTTTTAGTATTTCACACCTACTTTAATGCAAGCCATGATGTGGGTCTACACATACTGTATGAATTTGGTGCAGCTGTGTGTGTGTGTGTGTGTGTGTGTGTGTGTGTGTGTGTGTGTGTGTGTGTGTGTGTGTGTGTGTGTGTGTGTGTGTGTTTGCAGTGGGTGGTTGTGTGTTGATAGCCTGGAAACCAGACGAATCTGCCAGTGCAAAAAAAAAAAAAGAAGCCCTCATGCCAGGCTAGTGTGTTGAGAGCTACAGGTGTGCATAAATGTGACATTTGAGAAAGTGTGAGTGTAAGATTTCTATATGTATCATCTGTGTGCTATTATCACATGCCCGTTATAATACCGTTGTGCTGAAGGCATAATAAAGTTTATCTTGTATAATTTTCTGCCAGAGACAGCACCTCTGTAATATACTTAAGCAAATATAAGTGATCAGGCAAGTTAAGAGACACTTCTACAAAGTCTTCCTATAAATGTGAAATAATGTGTGCATGAAAATCTTACATTCTTCATTTTAATGATAAAACTAATAATTACAAATACATTATATTGGCCTGAGAACTGTAAAGATGTTGTAGTATTCTAGATCCAGTAGAATTTGTGCAAAAATTAAAACATTGAATGTTTAATTAAATTCATCTTTAGATCATTTAACTCTTGTATCTTACACTCACTTTTTTCCCTCAAGTCATTTCTGTGTGTGCGTGCACAAAATTGCACAAAGATGTGTTAATCACTGCCCTTAGTATACACATTACATCAGCAACCAAGTAGCAACCATGACTGCAGATTATTTCTTCAGTTCTGAATGTGTATACCATTCATTAATGACTTAGTGGCTGTGGGACCTTTTTTAATGCTTGAAAAATAAGTAGTGAAAAACAGCAGTTATAGGGTCTTTTAGAAATAGACTCTTAACAAAGATAAGGACAAAGAGGCACTCATTTTTTCCCTTCTCATATTCACTGCATTTTTCTCAGTCATCAAGCCCATGCACCGTCTGGCAGTTCAGTGCTTTCCCATCCTCAGATTCCCTCAAAGATTCAGATGCTAACAATTCAACAATGCCCAGATGCTGTCCTTTCGCCCTTTACCCCCCTCAACCTAGAGCTATCATTCATAACCTTTCTGTTGGGACCTGGGATTGAAAGAGGTGGAATAAGGGAGGGAGAGGGGGAGTGGAGAGCAACATGGCAGCTTATTTAGAAGACTTCCTTTATTGGAACATGTGCAAGCAGTTCACGCACAAAGGACTTAAATAGGATATTTTCTGTTCCCTATAGTTGCTTTCCCCTTTTAAGTGCCGAGGCAAAAAAAGTAAGTTTACAACTCCCTCCTCAATGGGGGCTCTTCACTCTCAGGTTGCGGGGACCTGAGTGACCTAGGAAAGTTAATTAGGAGGTGAACAAAGAGCGAGCTGGAGCAGAATGCCTCGCCTCTCCTCCAGCCAAAGATGTCATCCATTAATTAGGAAAATCTTTAAGGTGGCCTTATTGAATTTACAGAAAGCCCCATGGTTGGCGGGCAACAGTTTTTTGATCAAGCCCTGACTCAAACAATGCCTTTCTGGGGGTTAAAAAAGAAGAAGAAGAAGAAGGGAGGAGATTGGTCCAAGAGAAGAGAGAGAGAGAGGGAAAAAAAGTGGTTGTGGGGGGGCGGGGGTTGCAGTGCAGTACAGTTTAATGGGGGTAGCTGCCGATTGTGACAGCTCAAATTCACATGGGTATGGGGGGCATAGTTTGGGGATGATGTCATATGCAAAGGCAACCTGGGGGCTTGGGAAGTGGGAAGTGTGGGGGGTGGCACAGCGCTCGAGCCACAGGGGCCACTCAAAGTTAACATCGCTGCCTGCATCTGGGCCAAGTTCTTTTCTTCTGAGCCAGGAGAGGCTTTCCTGAGCACCAAGCCCTCCAGCATCTCTCCTATACCCTCGTTTACAAATCAGAGCTCACTTTAAAGCTAACTTCTTACTAACTAACAAGCTAACTGGCTTTGGAGACACAGCCTATAATTCAATTGTAGTATATTTCAGCTTTACTTAAGTCAATTTAATGTTTCCTGTTTATAAGAAATATGCAGGATATTTAGGTGAAAAGCCAGGTGCAGCATGTTTGATGTTTCTAGCACCACAATTATTCTGATTTCCATGGTATTAAGTTCCAGGCAGTTTTTGTTTTCCAGAGATTTCCATAGTTTCCACAAGAGCAAAGTAACCCAAAGCAACTTGGCATCTCCATAATACAGCATGCATGCCTTGTTATTTACATTCAAATTACTTTATAGTTTCACATACTATTGCCAAATTTGCCTCAGTGAGGCAGGCAGACTTTTCGGTAAAGGTGACTTATCACAGTATCATAAAAGTTGTGTGGTAGCTTATAGCCTATACCAAATATATAGGCATTAGCTGCCTTTTGGATTTGGATTTGGGGATTTTTAGCTGGCACTGATATTGGGGCATAAACTTTATTTAACCAGGCAGAACAAATTCGTATTTAATAATATGAATAATAATGATGAGAATATTAATTGTTTAACAGGTTGAATGTCCTTTTGAAACCTATGTCATCTTGGACACTGCAATCACGTACACATTTTCACTGCTCCGAATTAGGACTGGGTTATGATGATGTTGTTGTTGTTGATGATGATGATTAATCCCCAGTCAGTCCCCACTAGTTCTCGAAAGTGTCACATACATGTGACACGCGCGCGCGCACACGCGCGCCACACACGCAGTTGTCCCGTCTCAGGTCGGCATGACGTGAACCCGTCACCCCACCCCCCCCCTGCGGGCTAATAGGAGGGGAGGGCCCTATGTGTTTTGTTGCTTGTCAGAAACAATCACCACCCGGGCCATTACATTTACAGCACGTCGTACTTTAATTGGTGTAACGCACTGCGCTCTGAGAGGGGGAAGATGGCTCCGAGAGGCCAACAAAGAAACAACTCTCACAAAAATGAGTTAGCCACTAACAAGGAGCTGTACAACAAGCCTATTCTCTATGCCAGTGCTGCAGTCAAAAGGAAAACGCTGGATGTTTGGTACTAAATGATACTGAACTGCAGTGGTGGAAAGTAGAACTCAAATAGGTTAGGCTACTGTACTTAAGTACAATTTTGAGGTATTTTTACTTTACTTGAGTATTTCCCATGTTAAATACTTGACTTTTACTTATACTACTTTTACTTAAGTACAAAATGTGAGTACTTATTCCACCACAGCTGAACTGGCAGGACAAAATAACTGCCCCATGGGGTATTTGGGTTTCATGGAGTAAACCATTTTTTTAGGCAAGCGCTGGTGATAGCCATTGCCCGGCCGGGTAAAGTTTTCTTTTAAAAGATGCAAGAATTTGCCGAATAACAACATTTCTTGTGCGCTCTGCACCCCCCCCCCCCCTCCTCCCCTCCCTCCCTCCCTCCCTCTCTCTCTCTCTCTCTCTCTCTCTCTCTCTCTCTCTCTCTCTTGTTCTCCATCCCTGGCCCACCCGCCCTCTCGTTCTGTTTGGTCACTGGAGGTTGTCAGTCGAGGTTTATGTCCAGTTCACTGGAGCTGAGAGAAGTCAGCTTCGTGTCTTGTTATGAAACAAGACGTCTCCCATGCATCTGAGCTCCAGTGTTGCCATGTTGGCTTATTATAAGCGACTTTGGGGTTATTTTTCTGTAAAGTTTCTTGTAAAATTGGTAGCCTAGTTGAAGGGTTGCATTTCTTTGGTTTGGTTTCGAACGTCTACTTGCTTATTTAGGATTGCGTTCAAAAATAATAATATTGGTTTAAACCAGTGGTTCTCAATTGTATTCGTAAAAATGCTTGGTGCCAGGGAGCATTTGTGATTTTTTTTTTAAATAGCAGGTGCATATTACGTTTAAAGTGCTCATGTTTTCTTGTTTGCTTGTTTCTCTCACCACATATGGCAACACTGGCCGCCCCATAGAGGCGACCAGCAGTGAGGAAGTCAAAGCCGCTTTTGTGTCGCCACTGCCGGCTGCGTGTTTGTTAATTATCCTGTCTGTCTGTGTGCGCAGACTTGGGTTCCAAAGAGAGAGATCCAAACCAACCAGCCGATGGAAGAGTGCACAATATACCGTCAACAAAGATTAACTTCTCACAGTGCCACAGAGATGCTTGATTGGGGAAGACAGTCACACAGCAATACACAGTCTCATCTACCCCTCTCGTGTTAAATGCTGCCAAAGGGCTGCGCTGCAGCGCTGCAGCGCTGAACTGACTGAGTCAGACAACCTTTTCCATGTTGCATTGCAGCAGGCGAAGGCAACACTGTCTCACTCCCCAAAAGGCATATTGTGATTTAAGGCATATTGTGACCAAAATGTAAACATGTGCCTTGAAGGCATGTTCACTTTTCAGGACTTCCATGTTTAGCACTCCAGTTCTCAGTGTTTTTTAAATCCAACAAAAAAAACTGTTAAAACAATGGAGGCTCGCCATAAAGCGGACTTGAGCCACGGGAGGCATCGCGAGCGGGCCAAAGCGAGCGAGTCCCGTACCAAGCATGCATGGCGAAGCTTTGAGCCGACTCAGCGCCGCCCGAGTTATGTCACGAATGACGAATCGATAGGCACAGAATCGTAAATCATATTCCCGAATGTAATATTCTGACTTTTGTGCCCCCCCCCCCCCCCCCCCTTCAAGGCACATGTTGACGTTTGGTCAAAATTGTCTCAAAAAGTCAAAATATGACTTTTTTTGTGAGACAGTTGGCTGTCAAACAAGTTCCCCATGTTGCATTTCAGGCAGCAGACGAAGGTGACACACCAAAAGTAATCATCGATCAGCTAGGGAAGGAGGCTGTTAGCCAAACACTACCGCCACCAAGTCATCCCGCATTTAGGTCCATTTTATGATATTGACCTGTCTTTATGACAAAAAATAATTTGAAAGTATATAGCCTAAGGCCTATAGGCCTGCCTGCGTTTGCCAACTTTTGCCAACTTGTTTGGCTATACTAAAAATGTGCCTACTTTTAATTTCTGGGCATTTAAGAGTGCGCTTTCACGTTTGTGAGCGCTCTCACTGAAACTCGACTTGATGGGTCTCTCTTTGCACAGATAATTTCTTTTCAACTTGAAATAGCATAGAATAGCCTAGACCTGCCTTGATCTGCATTCTGCATCAATTGTCATCGCGGGTTTTTGGGGCACTATGGCCGCCAGTAGTGGGTGAAGTCAGGGCTAATCCCTGGAGACTGCTGGAGAGGGAATCACGGGGGAAGAGAAAAGCAACAATAACCAAGTCAAGCGTAAAAAATGAAAGCGAAATCTCTATTATCACTCTCTGCATTTCCCAGGAATGTGAAAATCAGGCTAGTTTGTTATTCGAGTCAGACGCGAAGGAAAAGAATATGGGGTCGCTGTGGGTTGGTAGACTCACACGATGAAGAGGGCAATATTCCGGAGAAAGGGGGCCTCGCATTTGGGAAAGCCCTCTCACATCCCGACATAACCATTAAATGCAGTCTGACTTTATGTTGTATAGAGAGGAGAAAACAAGAAAAGAGGCACAGTTCTCTGATGAAAGAATGAGGTTTTGGCGGATTAGGGACGGCCCGAAGGATGAAGAATAACTTCTGCATAACTTTACAGCTATTTTCTCCCCTTGCTGCATAGAGCCAAGTTTAAGACTGAATCGGTTTAAGTTAACCCTTTGTGGTATCCAGTTTCAGATTTTCATGAGCTTATAAGGAATATAGGCTATATAGGCTATATGCCTACTTTAGCAATTCCTTATAGGCCTAGCCATGGTTATAACCGCCAGACTATAGGCCTATATGCTAAATCGTTTTGGACACATTTTAATGGCGTGCATGATACTGTATGGGAAAATAATATATTTGTTTGTTTGTTGGCTTTGAGTTGAGCTTGCAGCTAACTTTCCGCAGGTGAGACCGTTCTGCATTTTGTCAAAAGCAATAGGTTATTTTTAGCTTCCAAATTATTTCCCCGAATTGTTCTTTCAAGTTCATCAATTGATAGGTTTCTTTCAGGTTTCGCACTTATGCCTACATAGGCTATACTTTCTTTCATGACTATAGGCTACTACCTACTAGAATATCATGTGTGCCAATTCTAAATGAGGATCGGAGGCTGTGTCCTCGTCACCCTCTTGAAGAGCTCTCGTGGCGACGGCCTCTCTCTCTCTGAGCCTAATTAGTGATTTTTGTCCTCGTCAGTCCGGTTTCACTATCTGGGCTGTAGGTTATCACGTGCTAATTAAGTCATTTGTTTCCTTCTGAAATTAACGGTCATCTCAGATAATGATATGCCAATTTGATTTAGTTTGTTGTTGATTAGCCTATATGCATCATGGTGGACCGTGGAAGAGGAGATCAAAGGCATCGTTTTTGATTGATTGAATATTTTATTAGGCAAAAGAATGTAAAACAACACATTTACATTTAAAATACTTTGTCTAACAGGTCCGTTCATAAAAGTCCTTGCGGACTTGTTTCCAATGAGGGCCTTGGTATTCAATTCATAGACATATATAGTGGCACCACAGTTCAAATATCATTACACAAAGAAAAAAAAAAAAAAGAAGAAAAAAAAAAAAAAAAAAAGTAGACTTATACAGCCTGAGCCATGAGCCATGATAAAATCAATTTCGTTTTATTTCCACATTCCACAATTGAATTAAAAAATATATATATACTGTTAAGTATTATCAGTATTTTATTATTTACAAATGAATTAAGTGACTATTATTCCTTAGTAGCCCATATATTTGGCCTACATCGTGCAAATTACAATATGATGATGATGATAACAATAATATTAATTATTATTTTTGTTAAATCATTTTTATATTTTGTATTATTGTTGCATGTAGCCTATAGTTTTCCCAAAGACGCGTTAATTGTTGCTTCCAAAATGTTTCCAACCAAAGTGAACCCATGGATACAAAAAGGATTTCAAAGCTAGGCTGTAATCATCTCTTTTTTTTCTTTCTTTTTGAGATGAGATGCACTGGTGGAGGAGGAGGGGGGAGAAACATCTGAACAATTAGGTGAACTCTGGACAGGAACAGAAGAGTTAACGAGCTGACGGTATCGAGTGCCGTGAGTGGAGTATTAGAGGCCAGAATCCATATAAAAACGGCATATTTACCGCTAGACTTGTGAGCAGTATTAGAATAGACCCTAATGCCACGCATGTTCTCCCCCTTATTTTCATTAGGCTCTGATGACTGCGGAATTGCTGCGGTCTGCGAGTTATCAAGAGCCACTAATTTCACATTAAAGACCATTGACTGCAGTGGTTTGATTCGAGGGCTTTTTGACAATTATCACAATCAGAATTTGAACCCAAATCATTTACCTTGACTCCGTGATTATTTGCTCAGAACCCCACGCACATTTGAAAATTGTATGGTGTCAAAACCGCCCTGTGGCAAATAATGAGTGGGAGACCATGAGCTGCTGCTATCTCCATAATATTGAGCTCTACACATGGTCATACTCCCATCTACACAGGCACTCACTACATCTTCTTTATACCCACCATCTCAATCCCCACACCGCCCCCCCCCCCCCCCCCCCCCCCCCACACACACACACACACACACACACACACACACACACACACACACACACACACACACACACACACACACACACACACATCTACTAAGTATTTGCCATTATTGTTATAATTCTATAGGTCAACATCTCTGTCTGTGCAATCTTAAATGATTCATGCCTTGTTTCATCACACAATAAAAAGTTATGTTATTCACGCTGCTAATGCTTAAATATTTGTTATCTTACCTTCTTTGTGATTGTGTGTGTGTGTGTCTGTGTGTGTGTGTGTGTGTGTGTGTGTGTGTGTGTGTGTGTGTGTGTGTGTGTGTGTGTGTGTGTGTGTGTGCGCGTGCGTGCGTGTGCGTGTGTGTGTGTGTGTGTGTGCGCGCGCGTGCGTGCATGCGTGCGTGTGTGTGTGTGTGTGTGTGTGTGTGTGTGTGTGTGTGTGTGTGTGCGCGCGCGCGCTGTTAGACTAAATATTAGGCCTCCTGACCCACCCAGCCTGAGCCTATACATGCACTGCACACATGCATGAAATAAATGAATACATACATGCACAGTAGTCTCCTACATACAATACATACAGTAGCCTACATACAGTACCCGTGTGTGAATTGAATTAAGTGTGGAGGGGGGGGGGGGGGGGGAGAGAGAGAGAGAGAGAGAGAGAGAGAGAGAGAGAGAGAGAGAGAGAGAGAGAGAGAGACACACACACACACACACACACACACACACACACACACACACACACACACACACACACACACACACACACACACACACACACACACACACACACACACACACACACACACACACACAGACTGTGCGTTAATGGTTGATGATCCAATGTCCAAGTTCGAGAGTTCTCTTTGCTGCGCGTCAACACTAGTGTTGCCATGTCGGCTTATATAAGCGACTCTGGGCTTCTTTTTCTGTAAAGTTGCTTGTAATGATACAAGAAAATGGTAGTTGCGGGTTGCGTTTTTTTTAGCTGGTTTCTAACGTGTACTTGTATTTAGGCTTGCTTGCAAATGTTTTAATTATTATTTAAACCAGTGGTTCTGAAATATTTTCATGAAAAAGTTTTGTGCTGGGGAGCATTTGTGTTGTTAGAATGTTTCAAAAATATTCCAAATATTCCATATTTTATTGCAAGAGTTTTTGAAAATAGCAGATCTACAAGCTAAGTGAACTTATAGATCGGCTTTTTTTTATAGGTTTAAAGTGCTCATGTGTGGCCACACATATAGTTGCTTCTTTTGGGCTTGTTTTCCTAGACCTGCTTGCTTATTTCCCTCACAAAATATGGCAACGCTGGTCAACACTCGCGAGATCTTAGCCTGCAGGCTATCACATGATCAAATCCTGAAAACAAGGAAGTAATGGACTCTGTGCCTGTGGCGTGAAAGAACACAGTGAAAGAAGACGAGTTAAACACCTCCGTTTTCCACAATGGCTCCGTTCAACGTGAACGTGTTTGTGATGATGATGGCGCTGGTAATAAACGGCTGGGCGTCCGCGAGCTCCGACCCAGCGAACCTCACCGCTTCAGAACCAACCGCAGAAATGAAACAAATCCCCGTTTCGAGCCATGATCTAGTGGCAGCCGTGTCGTCGCCCGTATTCAAGCCTGTGGTGGAATCCTACTTCTCCATAAACCTGCTCTCTGCGTTTCCAGAAGATCTGGAAATCAGCGATTATTGCACTGATCTCCTGCACCTCTTTGGAGTGCGATACGTCACCTATGTGAACTGCATGGTGCCCTCCGCGCGACCTGTCAAAGTGTGCCAGAACTGCTTCGCCAGCTATGGCAGCCTCGTTGACATCTATCACAATATATCGTCTCAGGTACAGTCAATAACTGGGTGGAAAACATTTTTACACCGTTGAATTTGTGTGTACAAACAATAGAGCCAGCATGCGTCAATTAGAGTGGACTAGTTATGTAGCTAGTACGCCCGCCCCTCCCCAGTGGTGGAAAGTAACGAAGTACATGTACTCAAGTACTGTACTTATAAGTACAATTTAGGTTCTTTTTACTTTACTGGAGTATTTCCAATGTTCTATACTTTTACTTCTACTTCACTACATCTCAGAGACAAATATTGTACTTTTACTTTTATTTGAAAATAGCAGATCTACGAGACAAGTGACGGTTGTGAGCTTGTAGATCTGCTATTTTCAAAATATTTTAAAATACATTTTATAACTTGTGAAAAGGGATATTCTGCATAAGGATTACATTTACTTTTGTTACTTAAAGTATATTTTGATGCAAATACTTTTGTACTTTTACTCATCTACATTTTTAATGCAGGACTTTTACTTTACAGAGTATTTCTATATAGCAGTATTGATACTTTTACTTAAGTAAAACATTTGAGTACTTTTCCCACCACTGCCCCTCCCCTATCTCTTCAGTCACGGGGTCATGTGATGCTGCCTGTCAAGCTGCTGTAACAGTGGCATGAAATATGGAATCATGCGACTTGTTCTCAAAATGGCATGCAGAACCATATTTCAGTTCACATGGTGGTGTGGTCATCTATTTTGGAGATGAGGGTCACAGCGTTTGTGATTGTACAGTAGGCCACATGTTGTTATTGTAGATGGGTGTGTTTTTGAAAAGACCATCAGTGGTTCAGACCTGTAAGGGTATCATTTGGAAACCCCTGAAGGAACCCTGAGGGTCCCTGGAACTGGAACCCACTCTGAGAACACCCTGGGCAAGACCTGGACTGTTGGTTGTCTAGGAAGTTGACAACCGGAAATGGTTGAATTTTGCGGAAGTACCGCCCAAGGAAATTACGTTGATGCTTTACAAATCTCTTAACATACTCCGTGAATGAAACGAGTGTTGTGATTGGTCAAAAATATTGTTTCCGGGGGAAACGGAAATCCTATCCACTCAGGACTTCCTAGACACTCGCTGCTTTAGGTCGTGACCAGGCTCTTCTTTTCGCAGATAAGTGAGGCTGGGACCGAGGTTACTCTGAGAACCACTGATCTAGATTCTTTCTTTCTTTCTTTCTTTTTAAAACATACCGCCCCCAGTACACACATGCACACACTTAACCCTGGCTCTAACACAACATACATACAAAGATACATGTAACAACAGTGAACAGTATTGATGAATAGAACCTTAGTGGCAGAACATTAAAAGTAGAATTAAGTAAACCGAGTGTTCTTGAATTTGCTTGTGTATCGTTCAGATGGGCCCTGGCAACGTGAGCTGCAAGGATAGCCTTCTACGGAGCGACCGTCTGATGCTGGTCTATCTGCTGTACAGTAACCTGGAAGAGATATGGGGCGACAAAGCAGCAGCCTGTGATCGTAAGCCGTTCTTGAATAACAAGCATGATTCAACCACCACATTACACACAGAATGACTAGGGAATTGTCCACATAAAGCCCAATCCACACCAATGATTCGCAATGGTGTGCAACTTGCAACCACATGCAGCATTATCCCAAAACTGCGCCGACCTGCAACGGGTCAATTCCGATTCAGAATCATTGGTGTGTGTGGACTGTGCTTAATAGTTAGGCATACCCATGTGCAAGAAGGGTCAGATTAGACAGTCTGCCAGGGGCTGTAGTGTGTATACTAGAAGTAAGTAAGGGTTCAATGTCTTGCTCAAGGACACTAGGGAAAAGTGTAGACACAAGTGGCCATTACAGGCACCAAATCCATTAATTTACATACTTTAACAATCTCCAGCTGCCCAATATCGGAACGTGTTATATCACATCTGCTGATTGTATCCAAGTACTATGAGAATGCATATCTAAACATATTCTGCATTTTTTCCATAATTGATTTTTTCTTTTTCAGTATTATGGGTCTGTCTGGAAAAAAAAGTCTTGTATTCTTGTTTTTAAGGTTGTGTCATCAAAGGATATAAAGGCCTGACCACTGACATGCTGTACTTCATGGAGATTCTCAATCAATCTCTCACCTGCTTTGAGAAGTTTCAACAGGTAAGGTGTGAATGTGGAAGAACCGGATCCAAAATGAAAACTCTCCAAACGTATTTTGTTCCTCTTTTTATGCACTCTGTTTATGCACTTTTTTTTTACATAATTGTGTGTGTTTTGTGACTCCTAATGCATTCATTTTATGAGCAACAGTTGCCCAAATTCCACTTATCTCAGTTCGAGTTCAGTTGCATTGTGTCCCTCTAAAATTGGTATGTTCTGTTACTTAATTAGGTTTAGGGTTATATTTACATTTCGGAATCATTGAATTTAGCTTTTATTTTCATTCCTGAGCTGGTAGAGGGCTCCATGTTGCAAAGATTCCACCATTCAAGTTCACCTTTTAAGCTCAGCTTCACTTGCAAAAGTGTGTGAAGAAGGCGGTCCATTCGCTGATGGCGTAATTAGCTGCTGCCTTAGTAAATCAGCCGTTAATTTCACACAGATTGCAAGTGCAAAATGCTTGACTGACCCATGTACATACTGTACATGTACAGGAAAATCTAGTCCTCAGACTCAGTATTATTAAGCTGCATCGTCATTGTATTTGATAGTAGGTCGAAGTATGTCATTGTTTAATTTTGCTTGTGAATATGGCATATACCGCATGTCTTTTAGATTGGATGAAAGTTTTTTTTCCCCCAGTTATGTTCAATATTGAGTTTATTTCTGCTGAGAGGTCATGTATATGGAGGATTGTTCTTTTTCTTATGTTTATTTCAAACAGGGAAACCACACAGAACTGTGCAAGCAGTGTAAGATCACATATAGGGAACTGAACGAGCTGTACAGTCGTATGGAGAAGAACGAGACTCTTTGTATCGACATTGAGGATGCGGTATGTATCTCTGCGCTTGATAATCGCAAAATGTTTTTTAATCACTTAAACCCTATATACTTTGTTGACCGTGGTCCACCAGGGGTCTGTACCTTTTTCCCTCCACACCAAATCTCTTTGCCAGAAATACAAGCTCACAATTTGTAGCTTGTAGATCTGCATCTGCTATTTTCACCAAATGTTTGCCTATTATGACATGCCCAGAATAGAGACAGGATTCATCTGGTTAAGACTAGAAAACAGGAAAATACACTAAAAACGGGGTGCTATAGGAAATTATTCCTATAGCACATATTAGTTTGATAAGGTTTTTTTTATGGAAAGAAAACACCAAATAAAAAGAATATTCTTAAACTTGATTGCGATATTGTCCCTTCACTGTGGTCATCTAAAGCATTGTTTGACACCTTGCCTTCGTTCCAGATGAACGTGACCCGCAGACTGTGGAGCAAGAATTTCAATTGTTCCTTTCCCCGCGAGGAGACGGTTCCTGTCATCGCTGTGTCCTGCTTCATGCTCTTTCTGCCCATCATCTTCTACTTGAGCAGCTTCCTTCACTCCGAACAAAAGAAACGCAAGCTCATACACCGTGAGTAACCAGCTTAATTCGGCCATTGTCGCATAGAGAGATTTTTTGACAGGGGTTTTGAGGGGTGCAGGAGTGTTGTGTCTTTTGTGGAGGAGGGTGGGTGAATTTAGTTTTGGGGGTCTAGCTGAGAGGGGTGTCCTGGGTAGCTCTGAAAGCATAGCAGGGTTGCCTCTAGCAAACCGCTGGATCATCAAGGTTGAAGGATTCCTTGGGTGGTGGACGAGAGGTCAGTGACCGCAGGGGTTCTTTTGAGGTTCCAGAGAAATACAGGGAGATTTTATATGGGAGGGGGTGGGTGTTGAAGCTTAGGTGGATGTTAAATCTAGAACTAATGGGTTTGGCACTTTAGACATCTTGCTAATTCAAAACTCAAGAACTAATGTTTGTTAAAGTAATGTAAGGGAGAAGAGGTATGAAAGAGTGGGTTAATTATTTAATTCAGTTATTTATTTATTTATAAATTCAAAATAAATCACAACTTTTGATTTGTATTACTATATGTATTAGCTGCCACTATCCAGTGATGTGTATTATCCAATGTAGTGCATTCTCTAACAGCATTTAGTCTTTCAATTACTTTTTCAATGCATAATAGGAACATTTTAATATTGAAGCATAACACATAAATGATGTATTTCCAACAGTTCTGTCTTGTAGTGTAACACACATTGTTCTCATTGATTAATCTTTAGTTTTTTTTATGGCCATCCATTATGTTCACATTCATTAAAGATTTGACCTTGACCTCATTAGGGGCAATGGAGCAATATATTTACAGTGTTAGAAAAGCAGGTCATACATTTTTCATATTGTTTGAGTGAGATTATTGTAGTCCTCTGACTGTGTCTGCCATGACGCTGTTCCATTTTAATTTACTGAGAGGTAACTAACAGATAATACTATGTGAAACATTGCTGTAAATGATTTATGGATGTCATACTTGTGTGTTAGTACATATTTAATGGTAATTCTCTTTCTGCAGCAAAACGAGCCAAGTCCAAGACCAGTCTTATGAATATTCAGGACAAGTTCAGCTGAGAAGAGGCAATACGGCTAAAATGGAAGAAAACAAGTTCCCGCTGCCATATCCTTACCTTTCAGTTGCTTTGTTCAAGCCTTCAGCTTGAAGAGAATTTTGAACTTTCACTCCCTTGCAACTGTGATTTGATCCATGTGTTTACAGAATACTCAACAATAGTATGGAAACCATGATGCCAATCCATATCACAAGAAATGTAAGGTCTAATTAAAACTTTGATTACATGAATAAAATCTTGAAATGAAGGTGCATTATAGCATTACCACAATAATAGCTCAGGCTTGGTGTGTGTGTGTGTGTGTGTGTGTGTGTGTGTGTGTGTGTGTGTGTGTGTGTGTGTGTGTGTGTGTGTGTGTGTGTGTGTGTGTGTGTGTGTGTGTGTGTGTGTGTGTGTGTGTGTGTGTGTGTGTGTGTGTGTGTGTGTGTGTGTGTGTGTGCGCGCGCGTGCTTATTACCTTTTCTGGGTTTGAAAACCAGGCTTTCTGCCTCTAATGTGAGTCCAGCAGAGAGCTGCATCCAGGAAGCACTTGATGTCCATTAGTGTTGACACATGTGAGCTGTAAGAAAAGGAGGGGGGTGCTTTTCATAGAGGAAAAAGAAGATAAGTAAATAAATAATAAAGAAACATATAATGTAGCAGCACTCCAAAGTATGACACTGATGTTACCTGTTTTCCTCCAACCAGTATTATTTTATTTTTTTGTGTGCAGAAGACCATTGTATTTTGTGTGTGCTTTTCCTATATGTTTTAACTTAATTTAAAGTGTTCCTTATGCTCATGATGGTTTGGGGTAATAAGGAGAGACAGGTGAAGAGATTGCATTGGTGAATTGAACAATTAGCAATGTTACAGTTTAAATTGTTTAGGTTGTTTTATAATTGGCCCCCCAGGGATTTATTTCAATATTTGTTTGAATACCCCCACCCCACAAATAGAAGAAAGAAGAAAATTGCTGATGGCTTAATTTGATATATGTATTGAATTTTATACTGTGGCATTAAACACTTGAATCCTATAGCATTCCCAAAAATAGCAGACCTGCAAGCTTGTAAATTGGCTATTTCCGCAAGATATTTAGTGTCACCCATGGAATATGCTCAACTATAGGCTACAGCAGGGTTTGAGCATAGTTATAATATATTGGGTTAAGTGGTTAATATGGGTTATGATGTTTGTTCCTCCTTATTCATTTTCCTCCTTATAGTCCATGGTTATTTCAGGAATCATGCATTTAATGTGCCATTTTTTGTAAATTAATAAATGCTCATAGGACAATATTTAATTGACTTTTTGCAGTTTTTGAATTAATTGATTCATCAATTTTTTACTGATTTTACTTTTGTGTAGCCTATCAAATGAAACCAAATAAAATATTCTGTTTTGGAACCAATAACAGTAGGCTGTTGTGTAACTTGTGTAGGCTACACCAAAATATTCTTTTGATTTTATTGTTTAACTCTTCTTTCTTTTCGGAACATATTTTTGTTAAAAACTACTCGGAGAAACACCTGTTGCTTGCTAGCCATGGACACGTGGCAATAATAAATGAGTCCATTTTGTGTTCTGGTTAAAAAGCAATTTCCCCCATACAGGCATAGCTTTTGTTTTCAGGTTTATACGTTCTTGCTCTTGCAACGGGGATCGGCTTATTCCTCCGTCATTAGCTAATCTAATGTGGGATAAAGATACTTGGCCGAATAATCGCAGCAACACATCCGTTAAAACTCCCTTGGCTTTTTGGTCTTGTGTGGAGCGCAGCCACTGCTGACCATCAGCGTTTCTAATAGCATTAACTCGCATATACCGAGTCATATGACCCCACTGCGGCCAGCAGAACGGCTCAAACATGGACCTTCAGCTGCTGCTGCGCTCGTACACAGCGAACTGAGCAGTGTTGCCAGATTTTGTGAGAGAATTAAGCAGCCAAGTCTTTGAAAACACGCCCAAAAGAAGCGACACATGAGCACGTCGGCTATTTGAAAATAGCCGATACAAGCTCATAACGTGTTGCATCGCGCAACGTGTTGTCTGCTTTATAAAAAAAAAAGTGCAATAGCCTATTTGGAATATTTTTGAAACATTTTAACAACACAAATCTGGCACAAAACATTTTCAGATGGGGGTTCGGGGACAAATACTTAGGGATCCATGACATGAAAATATTTGAGAACCACTGGTTTAAATATGAATTAGCCCAAATAAGGAACAACACGTGAGAAACAAGCCAAAAAAAAACGCAACCCGCAACTACCAATATTTACAAGCAACTTTACAGAAAAAGAAGAAGAAGTTGCTTATATTAAGCGGACATGGCAACACTGGAACTGAGTTGAGCGGTCCGAACCTCGAGAATGACAGCTTTGATTCCCTTAAGCCGTGTGGCTCGAGGGCTGAAAGTCAGGAAACACTCGATTGTCCATTGCCTTTGCTTCATCACTATGCCACAAGACGATAAGAGTGACTTTGGGTCATTGTATCAACTTTAAATGACGATATCACGATAATGAAATTTGAAAAGATTTGAGACTAATCAAATCTAATCAAATCAAATGCTTTTTGTTTGAGGTGCAGCCATTTCTGCAGAACTTTCTGAATAATCTGCCCTAAACTACTCATTTTACAGACCACGTCTGGCAGGCATGTAGGCTAAATGTTCCATATTGTTTGTGTGTGGATGATGTGATTTCTCCATTCCATTCACATTTGAATTTTATATGTAAGTGAACTGCAGCATAAAGTGTTGACTGTTTTATTCACCTAAATCTTGTTATGGGTAGTTTGATTGAACTTCTGATTGATATATGGCATGTAGGGCAACAATGATGCAACCCAACAGTAACTATGGCCTAATACCAGGCATAAATCTGCATATGTAATCCACTTCCAAAGAGCTTTGATAGGAATTGACTGTGGTAATTATACAGTAAGTGACAGTTTATGACTGTGAAAGAAATGAATATGATTCCGTAGGCTGGACTTGCAAAGTTCATCCCTTTTTGTCATGTCTATGACCAAAATCTTCATAGTAAGCAGATCCTACGTGCATGTATTTGTAAAAGAAAAGAAAACATATATTTCAGTTTAATCATACATGCACAGAATAGGCTATAGAACAACAACAATTCAAATTTACAATAGAGGCATTTAGCAGACGCTCTTCTGCAGAGTGACTTGCAAAATGCGAGATTGGATTAAGTGGCATTAACCCTGGTCAACAAACAACAGGGTAAGAGGAAAACAATTGTTACAAGCACAAAGTAACTAGAATACTAAAAATGTGCGCTCAGTACCGTGCAAAGTTCCACCAGCAGGCTTGCCCTAATAATATTGTATGCAGTGAAAGTTGTATGTACAGCCAGTCATGAAAATGTCTGGAGTCTGCCTCCCTCTTTCATATATTCATTGTCTCCCTCCATATTTCAGATTTCTGTCACTAAACTATCTCTGTAATCTCCAAAGTGTGATTGTTAATTCCTTTTGTCAATTATATGTTTGTATCACCATTCACCAGTCAATGAAAATTTGATGGGTTGAGTGTTGGGTTTTCACTGCCCCACATTCGCTGCAAGGTAGAGGCTGAAGAGGAGAGTTTTCAGACTGGCAGAAAATGGGAAGTGAGTCTGCAGTCTGACTGAGGCAGATAGGCCATTCCACAGCTTAGAAGCCACTTACCTAAATATCCCTAAACTTCTTTGCCAGTTTTTACTATTTTTAAAAACATTTTCAAATAGTTCAAATAGCCAATCTACAAGCTCACAACGTGTCGATGTACGTAGATCGGCTAGTTGAACTATTTGAAAATTAAAAATAGTAAAAAATGGCAAAGAATTTTAGGGCCCTAGGTCACTTACCTGGCAGATAAGCAACCTAGGGTGTCATAGGGAAGGGAGGAACAGACATCCTGCATCCGCTTTATACTCTTTGTGACCTCAGCTGGGAAGGCACAATATTACTACTGATGGCAACAAAAAAGATGTATAAATACAAGTACTTCAACTCTCAAATTAAGTGAGCTCATTTTCCTAGAACTGACCCCATGTAACAGTCAAACTAACCTATTTTTTATTTTATTTGTCAATGAAGCAAAATCATAATAATGATGTATGATGAAAATATGATGAGGGGCTAAGATAGTTGCAAAAATTATGGGCTAAGATAGTTGACTGTCAGATGGACAGTCCCTTGACTGTCCATCTGACAGTCCCTTGACTCATGCTCAGAGTCATTACTATTCCCAGTGGCAGCAGCAGTTGAACAGATCTTTACAGCTTTAATAACTTGTCTAAAAATAATTACTGTCAAGTTGTTATTTACAGATGTCTGTTTTTTCCATGACTGCAGTAACATCATTAGAGAGTCTCTCATGTACCCTGACTGTAAATGCTGTATGGAGCCTTCTCTGCTTGAGAATTAATAGTCTTTATCAGCAAATGTGCCGGCACAACTGCTGCATGGTGTGTACTTCCCAGAAATATGAATATGTCCAGGGGGGGAAAAGTGACTTAATGATGAAATCCACACCTAAGAAAGTGGCCCAACAATGGTTACAAAGAATGGGGTACAAATAAGGATTATGAGTTCACTTTTCTTGAGCTCTCTGCTTTCGTAACGCGTGAAGTTGCAAGTTGACCCCTGTGAACCTTTAAAGCCGAAGAGGGAACAACAGAGGGATCCTGGATCAGTGGCGTTGCTATAGGTCAGGATTATGGCTGTCAAAGTGGTCAGTGATGGAAACCTTTCCTCAAACCTCAGACCGAAAAGAACTGTGTGGGATTTTCAATTTGCCTTTGACATTGACAACATACATTCTTAGAACCGTCATTTTGTTTAAATATGCTGTCAAATCTTAACGCCGGAGATGTGCTCTTTTGTCTCTCTACTTGTCCCTGATATGTAAAGGTTACAATTGTGTATGTGAATACTGAGAAGAGGTAAGAGCACCATGTTGAAAGAAAAATGTGTGCCCATTGGCAGTAGATGCTTCAGTCGATGGCAAAACACACTCCTCTCAGCACAAGTAGCCTTGATGCAAGGGCACTACATTCCATGCCTCACAGAAGAGTGAAGACCTTCCTGTAATTTCTCAACCCGACCTCCCTTTTTCCTTTCTACATCTAAATGTCTGTTTTTTGCTTTTCATGGCATGCACAGAACAGAGGTGAATGCCCTCCAGGCTGATATTCTCTACCATCTCCACCCCATCCGCTCCCTTCCCCACATCATGTGTTTGGTATCCTGGGTATCCCATGTCTCCAGCCTGTGAATATTTCCATTTTTATTCCAATATTAAGAAACTGTTAATTAGCTCTTAAGGTGTTATGCAACCCCTGCCCCTTGAGCTGTCAGTTAGTTAACTGGCTAAAGGTTAGGCTCAGATAATCTGCCTCTCAACCCCTGAGCAATGAATATAATGCTTTGTTGAACAAGAAGTAAACATATGCCCATGGGGGTAGGAATTAGAAGAAATGTGCATGAACACACACACACCAACCCGATCTCACACACACGGCACACACACATTTCTAGGACTCACACTCCAAGTTTAGGACCACTTCTGTGCCCATACACATGCGCAGCACTCACTCATAGGGAATATGCAGTGGAAGGGTGAATAGGGTTTATTATACACCTGTGAGGAGGGTCAAAGTCTGTCAATCCCCAGGCCTAGATTATGGTATTATCATAGATTATAGAATCACTTTCTAATGGCAGTCATTGAGTTTGTAATCTTGATGCGGAGGCTCACAGCATTCCAGCTAATAAGGGTCCGTTGAAAATAAGGCCCTCTCCTCGTTTTTCTTCTACCCACCCCGCCCCCCTCCTGCCCTCTTTCACAAAGGTCTTATGACAAGTCAGCTGCTAATGACATCACAGATGCTGGATCATATGTCACAGAAACCTTCCCTGGATGACTTGTATCCCTTTCTGGCTCAGCAGTAAGGAGGCCACTTCAGGCCAATAGGTGCCCCCAGGGGGTGAGAACGGATGCAAGGGCCAGGTTGGTGGGGGGCACTCTTTAGGGCAGGAACATCTGACCCATGTTTGTGTTTGTATACGTGGGCGGCCAGAGAGGGCCCATCTTGCCATCAGCTTGAAGAGACATTTTTTTGTTGCCCTTTGTGATACTGTTAAGTGTGTGTGTGTGTGTGTGTGTGTGTGTGTGTGTGTGTGTGTGTGTGTGTGTGTGTGTGTGTGTGTGTGTGTGTGTGTGTGTGTGTGTGTGTGTGTGTGTGTGTGTGTGTGTGTGTGTGTGTGTGTGCGTGCGCGTGTGTGTGCGTGCGCGCGCGTATGTGCGTGCGTGATAAGGGTTATCACTGGATGACAGTGATTAAAATACATTGACGGGGGTCCGGTGCGTGCGTGTGTGTCAGGCCCGGCGCCACGGGGGTGCCTGAGGAGGCCTGGCACCCTCAGTTTCAAATTGTGCCCCCTCAGTTTATGTTTTAAAAATAAGAAAAAATCGGTAAAATCAGGCACGAATAAGAATTAAATAACATAAGCCTAACCTAACCCTAAAACCGAAATAAAGAAACAAAAAAACGCCCAAAAACGCCCAAAATCCACCCAATACCCGCAAATGTTTTTGTTGCCCTTTGTGATACTGTTAAGTGTGTGTGTACGTGTGTGTGCGTGTGCGTGTGCGTGTGTGTGTAGTATAGGTGTAAGCTTCTGTGCATCTAAACTTAAAGCTTTATCCTACTACATAACATTTATTCATATTTTGTCTTGTCTTAAACAAAGAGAATAATGTTTGCCATTATGTTTCTGTATTATGTCCATATGTTTGAAATATGTCCATTGCTACAAATGACGGGTTAGAAATAGAACGCATCAGTTTGAGTGAACTGAGAATCATTCTGATTATGAGACATTAGTGCCACCTAGTCAACATCTGAATATGACAGTTAGCCTATATGAACGTACTAAGAACACAGTTAGACACAGCTAGCCCGCAGGCCCATACACCTGATTATTATGATTTTATGTTGTTACTTAGTATGCTGCAATTTGCCTTTTGTTTCAATCAACAGCTTGCATGCAATGCATTGAACTGCGTTGTAATGTGTCAAACATGCACATAAATTATGCTTGTGCATATGTTTGAAGACTTAAACTCTGCCAGTAGATGGCAGCACCGTCCTATCTAACGTGTATCTGTGAGCCTCTTTCCTGGACAAAGTAAGTAGCCTCCTCAACCCATACCTCTATGACTCAACCCTAGAACTTGAGTCAAAGTACAGATACTCCTGACCTGGTATCAACAGTACACATGCTTTTTACTTAAAGGTAGGGTAGGTGATATTTTTTGGTATTTGTTTTGTTTTGTTAAAAAGGTTAAAGTACTATATTCTGATAGAAGCCATTGCTACAGAGCGTTTGTTCGGTCACAGGGGTCTCTCCAGCTCTTTAGTAAACAGAATATAGTACATTGTCAGGTAGGTGACAACATTTAAGCCGATCAGGAGAGAGTACTGAAAATGCATTTTCTGTTTGATAAAGAGCTGGAAGACTTCTTTTACTGAACAAACACTCTATAGCAATCAGAATATAGAGCTATTTAATCTTAAGCTAATAAACTTGGTTTATTGTAACCAAAGTAAATCACTTACCCTGGTCCCTACCTCAGTATTCAAAAGTACAAGGGACCCCCATAAGAGAAGATTAATGTTGTTAAAGTAGTAATAATTGAAACAAAAGTTTGACATTTTCAAAATGTTCTATTTCAAAATAGAGGAGGATCTATGAGCTTGTAGATCTGTTGTTTATGAATAGCCAAAGTACTGTATAAGATAGAGATAAAGTAGTTGAACTCACTTTGATGCTAAATACTGTAGTACCCCTGGGGGTCCCCAGACCCCACTTTGAGAACCACTTTTTAATAACTACATTATGTGCATGTTTAATCCATGTTGAGTTGTCTGTCAATCAGTCAGTCAGTCTGTCTGTCTGTCTGTCTGTCTGTCTGTCTGTCTGTCTGTCTGTCTGTCTGTCTGTCTGTATCTACTGTATATGTAATTTGTGTGTGTGTGTGTGTGTGTGTGTGTGTGTGTGTGTGTGTGTGTGTGTGTGTGTGTGTGTGTGTGTGTGTGTGTGTGTGTGTGTGTGTGTGTGTGTGTGTGTGTGTGTGTGTGTGTGTGTGTGTGTGTGTGTGTGTGTGAGAAAGAGAGAGAGAGTGTTTTATGGCCAAATATGGAGATAAATTACGTCCTAGAGGCCAGAGATATACGAAGGACAGATACACACAAACACACACACTCACTCACACGCGTCACATACATTCACACGCGTCACATACATACATAGGACCTTTTAGGTGTAGAGGGAAAAAAGGAGGGGGCCCAGTACAGACCCCCGGGGGACCCCCATCAACGACATAGGTCCCTTTGTGATATGGACAAAGAGGTAAAGCCTCACCCATCATTTACACCCTATCTGTGCACGGTCTAGACTGTCTGAATCGACATATGATTATATTTATATTAGCACAGAGTTAAGCACTTTGAGCTACAGCTGTAGTCATGGGTCTTTTTACACCAATGGATTCTATTGTTGCGATTTCCTGCATTCATCAGACCGGAGGGAATAACATTATAGAGACAGAGAAGAAACAGAGATCAGTCAAACTGTCAACACCATCACTCCCCCTCTCCCTCATGTCTGTTTGGACACAAACATAGAGGAATGTGTTGGATCACGCATGGCCAATCAAAGGCTTGGGGGGGGACTAGCCGCCAGCGATTCTGGGGAGAAGATCCACAGACCTGTCAGAATTTGCCACCAGGGTATCAGGGAGGAAGAAATCTTGGACAGGGCGAGGCCAGCAATTAAATTGTCACCTGAAACAAAAGATATTGAAGTACGTGCACGCACTGACAGGACAAGGCAAACACATCAAAAGTACCCACAGATGCCACACAACGTAGACACGCAAGACACACACAGCACCCGCACACACACACCCACACACCCACACTATAGCTAAACCTAGACAGACACTGTGATTTTCTTCCTAGATTAACTTTCACTCATCTCCTCCACTCAGCATACTGTAATGTTTTACTCCTTTTACTGTATTTGTTCTATTTTAAAACAAATTGCCATTTCAGAATAACAATGTAATGTACTGAACTATGGTATTGTACTGTATTTTATTATGATGTATATTTCAGCTATCCTTTATGTCTTTCTGTTCTTGAGATTTTGTCATCTTGATCTTGGCCTCGATTGTGATTTTGACCTTTTATTTTAGACACTAAACTTCTATCCTTCAACTAAAAGGGGCGCTCAGTAGAGCGCAAACCTCTGCCAGGAGGCATGCCTTACCTCTCTCCTCTTTTTCTTTGTCTGAGGCATGTGATGACAATGTTTTGGGGTTGTGCACCAGTATGAAAAGGCATAGGGTAATGGACACACACATCTGCTGGCAGAGATAATAATAATTGCCAACAGAAAAAGCCACAGAGTGGGATAGGAAACAGTTGTGTACAGGAATGAATGGGTAAGTGCAGGAGCAGACATACAGTGCTGTATGAGGGACAGGCAAACCAGAGACAGGTTAATGTTATTTAGAGTGTGTTGACTCAAACTTAAGGCCCATCTGTCTGTTCACACATCATTAATAATGGCATTAGCTGTTCCTGTCTGCTCAAATTCCACATGAATGTAAAAGGCAATAGAGGCATAGACGGAGACAGAGATGCATGTTCAGCAGTTTGGGGTCAACCCCCTTCCTGATTAATCAAGTCAGGAAGTGTTTGTTTCTTTCCTTCTTCTTAAGAATAATACAAAAAAGTGATCTCTTTCTACATGGAAATATAGATTTCATTTTGACTTGCATGGATTGAAAGTGAATTGACCCTGATGTTCTGGTTCAGTTGATGCCTGTGTTGTTGCTGGGCAGCGAAGTCACGCCTGCCCAAACACGACCGGGGCGAGGCATTCCACCGACAACACGGCTACTGTTCACACACTTTCCTTATTTAGAAGTAGCCTACTGCAGTATGGCATGGTTACAGTCATATGCATGCACACACAACACATTACGCATGCGATACATCGTGAGGAAGTATTAATCAGGCACATTAAATACATGTATAACTGTCTTCGTCGTTCCACTGCTGAGGACACACTGACTGTACTGTATGCTGAAGTGAAGCTTGCCGCACACGCAGTGTATCAAATGACCCTCATTCCATACAAATGCACATAGAACACTGAAGTCGTACTCATACTTTTTACGACCTGCACTCTCTGCTCGCCTTCGCTGAGAAATAAGCATGTCTCTTTTGTCAGGCCTCATTACCCTTCATTTGAAGAGGCATGTTCAAACACCTTGTTGTTACACACTACTCTACTAATCTACCACCTCTCCTCGGGCTGATGTTAGCTTACACGCCTAACTAACTCAGGTACTGGTGTCTTAAGCCAAATGCATGCATCATTCTACAACCGAGGTCACTCACCAAAAATAACTGCAAAAATAACCATCATTTGACACTCAGATGTAAAACACAGTATGCCACTTTTTGTTAGTCTCGCGCTGCCAGGCGATGGGAGATCTCTGCCTATACCGATACGTCTGGTGGCATCTAAATTCAAGATAGTTGCTACAACAGCGGCGAGAACAGCCGCCAAACCTATGCCTCCTACTTTGGAAACCTGTCTTGTCACTGCCCCAATATGAAGGACCGCCCTAAAGTCTTTGCATTGGTTCTGCAATGCAATTACTTTTTAAATCTCTGAATAAATCCACCCAATTTTAGCAACTACAGCTGTTATTTTCAGCTATAGGGCATTGCAGTTTTCAGTTTGAAAACAGCAAAAAAAATGTGCATTTATTAAATATAGTAGGCCTATATCATATAATTCAATATTCAAACTACGTTTTTGACACAGAATCAAATGGTTTATGGTCATGATTCACCTGGATGGCTTGGTTCCAGGATTAAAATAATTTGTATAAATATTGTTTGAAATCTCTATAGGAAAAATGTATGGGTTTTCTATCTGTGGCACCACAAAATGGCCGCCACTGCTATGCCCCATAGCGTCATGGTCTTACAGTCTTACAATGTATAAGCCTGTTGGCTGTGGCAGCAGGTTCAGTCAATACTTTATATATGCTGACTCCTTTGCACATTCAATTGGGTTAAATGACTCTCATTTATGTAGTATATGCTCGACTCCTTGCATATATGCATATGCTTTTTACCTACACAGATATGTATATCACCTGCACACTTCCTGAACTGCTGCTTCATATTGATGTACCTGTCTAAGACAAGATCTTAATTTTTTGTTTCTCACTGTATATATTTTAGTTATTTAAATATATTTAATATATTTTAGTATTTTAGTTAGTCACCACTCATGCTGGAGAACAGGAGCCCCTACTCTCAACAGTAAAACGTCGCAAACTGGCCTGGTATGGTCATGTAACAAGACATACCTCCCTGTCAAAGACCATCCTACAGGGGACAGTGGAGGGGAAGCGGAGAAGAGGCAGGCAGAGAAAGTCCTGGATGGACAACATCAAGGAATGGACTGGCTGCAGCTTCCAAACCCTGCTACGCACAGCAGAAGATCGTGAGCGCTGGAGATCCCTGACTGCCCAAGCATCCACCATGACACCCCTACGGCCCCCTAGGCCATGGGATGAGTGAGTGAGTGAGTGAGTATATATTTTGTATTATTATATTATTATTTCTTCTCTTACCTAGTAAGTTTATTATTATGTCTAGGATGTTGCACAATCTTTAACGGAACAAGTCCCAGAAACATTGCACTGCTTGTACTTTAGTTAATGACAAATAAAACCTTCTTCTTGATACTTGAATACAAACCCAACTGCAATGCATCAGTGGTTATAGAGAAATAAAAAACTCCTCCATAATGAGAGAGGAGCTGCTGCATGCTTAGGGAAGGCTAAATGCTTTTACATGGAAGGATAATGTTGGATTCAAATGGGTTCAATGGATTCATTTAAATGCATGAAGTTTTTTAACCTCTGCTCCTTTCTCTCATTATCTCCACATGGGGGCAATGTTGTAATTTTGTTGTTGATTGAATTGGAGATGGGTGATTTGTTTGGTCTGTGTAGGCTACTGTTTGGTCTGTGTAGGCTACTGTTTTGTCTGCTCTCCCAGGTGTATGTGTAATCATCTAAATCACACGTGCGTGCATGCTGTATTCCTGTATTGTACAAGCAACACTTACCTATATAGAGTTTTGGTGAACTCCAACATGTGTGACCATTTAAGTTTTAAGGTGTGTGTGTGTGTGTGTGTGTGTGTGTGTGTGTGTGTGTGTGTGTGTGTGTGTGTGTGTGTGTGTGTGTGTGTGGGGGGGGGGGGGGGGGGGGGGGGCACGCGTGTGCGTGTGCAATTTTCGCAGTATGTGTTGGCTGAGTGGGGGTTCAGGGGTTTGGATTATCATGCCCTGGGCTGTATTCACAGAGCCCAGCCAAGCGTGAGGCAGAGTAGAGAAAGGGGGCATTGTTGTTGTCCAGATGAGTGTCAGAGGTGCCTCGGAAAATAGATTCACTCATGGGGGTTTAACAGAAACACGCTCGCAACAACTGCACGGCCTCACAGACTATGGCCATGCTTGAACCCTTATTATAGTAGTGGAGAGGTTAAATGTGTCAATTCACATGACCTGGCATTCATGTGGTACTGTATACTACAGGAGATCTGGGCGGTGTAGGGCAGTGGTTCCCAAACCTTTTAGCTCTTGACCCAAAAGAGAAATATGATGTCTCCCCGGGACCCAAAGCAGTGAAGATAGCTGATTTACAAGCTCACAAGCTATTTTCACTACTTCTTAAACTTACAAAAAAAAATATTTATGGAAATTATTTGATTTTTATGTTTTATTTGTGGAAAATGTTGGATGTTGTTTTTATTATATAGGAAACGAATAAAAGTGGATATTTACTCGCGAAGTGATGGATTTGAATTGTCTTATAAATTGAAAGGATGAAAGATACACAGTTCGGGTAATTTGTCACAGATACCTAGTGCAAGCACATTTTCTAATAGTTAATGTACTGTGATTGTTCGAACTTTGTAGTGCTCCATGTGTTGTCCAATGCAGAAATCCAGGCAACCCCTCTGGTACTCCAAGATGAAAAAAATAAAAAACAAAGTGCTAAGAATTGTATGCCTGCCAATAATACTTGACCCAGATGTGATCAAGTATCTCTCTCTCTCTCTCTCTCTCTCTCTCTCTCTCTCTCTCTCTCTCTCTCTCTCTCTCTCTCTCTCTCTCTCTTGCACGCACACACACACACACACACACACACACACACACACACACACACACACACACACACACACACAGCCCCCACGTAGACATCTGGTTTGTCTCTGTGGAGGCCGTCCAGACAACCCACAACCCAGGGGCAGCCACAGCCATAGAGGAACTGTATCCGAGTCTTTCGCTTCCATAATTTACTCAGGACTAAAACAGAACATAAAAAGGCTCTCTGTCACTAAAGAATGAGGGAGTTAAGGTATATGCTCAGTGTGGCTCACTCGGTTGCCTCGTCCGATTTATGGACTCCCCAGGGCAGTGGTTCCCAATCTTTTTCATGTCATTTGATCCCGAAATTAATATGAATTTGGCTGTGGACCCCCATTTGAAAATATTTTGTGCCAAGGACCCCCATAGAAGATTTGTCTTGTTAAAATGTTTCAAACAGCCAATGTATATAGCCAATGTATATACGGTTAAAGGTAGGGTAGGTTAAAACAAAACGAATAAAGCACTATATCACTATATCGTTATCATTGTTATAGAGTGTTTGTTCAGTAACACAGGTCTCCCCGTCTCTCCAGCTCTTTAGTGAACAGAAAATACATTTTCAGGTGGGTTGAAAATCAATCAGGAAAGAGTACCCATTTATCAGCTTCCAGTTCCAATTTTGTCTGCTCATTTCTTCGTGTCATCACTTCCGATTTCACTTGTTTAATCCATATCCTGTGCAAATTCTCTCTCCTGGTTGGATAAAATAGGTATCCCGACCAGAAATTTATTTTCTGTTTACTAAAGATCACGAGAGACGGGGAGACTCCTGTTTCTGAACAAACACTCTATAATATATCAATCAGAATATAGAGCTATTTAACGCTTATTTAAAAAATAGGTATATCACTTACCTATACCTTTAAAGTGGTTAAACAGATTTTGATGCCATATTGACTAATTTAGCTGCCCACTTTGAGAACCACTGCTCTAGGGGTGCTCAGATGCTGTGATTTATGAGGCTCCATCTGGTGCTGTATGGGCACGGTGTTGCCGATTCTCCAGACGCGGGTTTCCATGGGGAGACTCTCCAGATTGACGTGTGGCTGCTGTTGCGGTGTAAAGAAGGGTAATGCGGGGTGACAAATGGGGTGATGGGTTGGAGGCAGGGAAGTCCTGAGGGGACTCCTAAAGTTGGAGTGTGAGTCCTAGAAGTGTATGCCTGGGTTTGCCTGGTGTGTGTGTGTGTGTGTGTGTGTGTGTGTGTGTGTGTGTGTGTGTGTGTGTGTGTGTGTGTGTGTGTGTGTGTGTGTGTGTGTGTGTGTGTGTGTGTGTGTGTGTGTGTGTGTGTGTGTGTGTGTGTGTGTGTGTGTGTGTGTGTGTGTGTGTGTGTGTGCGTGTGTGCGTGTTAAGGGAGGAAATTGAAGTGGGTGGAGCTGTTTAAGGTGAATAAAGGGTGTTACAATCAGGGCAGTAGGAGGTCAAGAGTTGGTATGAGTAAGTAAAAGGAAGTACCTGCAATACTGTGTGTGTGCATGGGAGGAGGGTAAAAATGATCTATGTACACAAACAAGAAATTATTTGAATAAATCTTATGCCACAGGCTTCTCTGCCTTTTCTATGCAGTATGTGAATTGTGAATGTGAACACATGTAGAGGAAAATCTGCTGAATGGAACAAATCAGCCTGTAGTCTATAGGCCTATTCCAGGCTCTGCATGTGTGTATTGTTTTCCCCATTCTTTACACAACAAATTCAAGACAACCAGTTGATGGCACATTATTTGATCAGCAAACTAGAGTAAAATATTGTATCTAGACCAGTAAACGTTCATCTAATATGTTTTACCTATAGTGTATTCTGGTTCAAATAAATATCCGTTGTATAGTGTTCCTCCATGGAGTGCTCTGAGACTGGAGTAGAGTGTTTACAAGACGCCATTGTAAAACTGAGGAAGGGAAAAGAAGGCTGAACAAACTATTTTTTCTTTTTCTTTTTGTTCCACAAAACACAGTATACTGTACATACATACATACATACAACCCCCCCACATCCCTCCGCCCTCCCCCCATACAAACCCACATACATAAAGGACAACACAGATAAACCATAACATTCAAAAATAAAATGACAGTTTAATACACAAAAGAAAAGAAAAGAGACAAATCTACTGTATAGATATTAAGTAGCTTCAAGAAATATTAGATCTAGACTGAGATAACTATAGATACCAACCTACATAACATCTCTGATACAGGTAGGGACAACGTTTCCATATATTCCAAATAAGGTTGTCAAATCTTCAAACATTTGTCAAACCCATTTCTCAGAAGATAAGTAATCTTCTCAAGAGGAACACAATTCATTTCTGAGAACCATCTCGCAATGAGGAGGGAGCAGTCAGACTTCCATGTTATTGTTATTGAAAATTATTAGTCAGTCTATATCTGGAATTAATAGCAGCAGAGAGGCTATCACGACGCAAATCCCTTCATCAATTGTAATATTTAAATCCAACTCCCATCTTTCTCTAGATTTGGGTATGCCCACTCTTGGGCATTGATTCAGTAATTACTTAAGTTAGTTGTTCAAGTTAGTTGTTCAAAAGACTTGAGGTGTCCATCTTCATAATAATGTTCCAGGAGGCTGAACGAACTCTTTGAGAGACAGTAGTGGCAGAAAATGTGCATTTAGTAAAACATCTCTTTCACTTTCCCACAAGATTAACACGGACCTCATTCTCAATCTCGACCCGCGTGTTGCGCCGAATAAAGGTGCAAATTAAGGTGCCAAAACAAAAGTACGGTGTCAATGGGTCTATGAGATGGGACAATAATATCCCATTCTTTGTAATTTGGTAAAACTGACTTTTTTCTATTTATAAGGAAACTTAATTGCTCTGAATAACAGTTATCCATTAAATTCCCAAAACGTGAAATGTAAATAAAAAAGAAAATGGCACAGAAGTAATGGTTTTGTAATAACAGAGCATTTAGAAGTTGAAGGGAAACAGCAAGGTTGAACTCCACCCTGAGATCTTAGATCTGGATCTGTTTCCCTGGGACGTTCCTTCTGGTAAACGGGCGGGATTCCCAATCCCGTCCCTCCAGGGGACTACAAGTGCATGAATAGCTAATGTTCCAAGGACTCTCCAGCTTTCATGTGATGCCAGAACATGTATTCCTCAGTTTCAGAGTGATAGTGTTAAAACACAGACAGTATTGAGCAATCAGCAGTTAAAGGGCACCGTGTGTCAGTCAATGATCTACATATTAAAACTTTTAGAGACAGTTTCAGATGCAGAAATAATAGGCTACTCCTTTGTCCTGTGAGAGATATCTGTGTCCCCATTTGCCTAGAATAACAGGCCCAAAATGCAGAGAATGTGTGATTCATGCTGCCATTGGCAACCATTTCAATAGACTGACTCATACGAATACAGTGGAACACAATGGAATACAATGGTATCGATTGCATGCCCCAGTATAGGCAGGGCCCAGATCTGTTTCTGACCAGGGGAAGTGACCAACAAAAATTATCTGAAATTAAGTAAATAGAGTACTCTATTTGGATTACAAAGATGTAATTTGAGGTGGAGCGTATCAAGCTGACCTTCTCATGACTCTCACCCACTTTGAATGCTTAATGTGTCCAGAATGTCTGTCAAGTGAAACGTTTGGCCCTGTTCATGATAAACGATACATATGACATTGATCTGTTCACCAGTCCAGAGTGCTCCATTGTTTAGGTCCCTGTTGCACCTGATGTGAGATGCCTGCCAGCCCTGCACTCCCTTAACAGAGGTTTAGTTGTTTTATTTCCCTTTCACATTCTTGGCCACACGGTTTCATCTCAGTGCACACGGGGCATGCGTATACGTGTGTGTATGTGTGTGCATGTGCATGTGCATGCGTGTGCACTACCCATGTACCGGTACACAGATTGAGGAACATGGATCTTTATGTTTTTTTTTTCCACAATGAAGGGCTATGCTTGACTAGTGATGCTAGCTAGCATACATTATAGCTAACAATACTATGAGCATGTGGGAAGATGCTCGTAGTATATGTATGTGTATGTGAAGATGGGGCCTTTTCAAGAACCCTGTGGCCCCAAAGTGAAACCAGATTTACCGGTAATCCAAGCAGAGGCCGAGTAGAGAGGGGAGTGCTGCAACTGTTGAGGAAGGAAATAAAACTAAACATGTTTTTTCTATTTAAGATATCATTAATTAGTAGACTATTTACACACAAAAAGATTGAACTACATTGAGATGAGTTGTTTTATTTATATTATGAGTAAGATATTTGTTCTCATGCCATGCGTGGAAGAACTCAAATTCCCTGGGTTGGGTTCTTCCTATGCATGACATTGCATCCTTACAGACTTGCTGACATTTCATCAGCAAGTGGCTGAACCTCATTGTGTTACAGCTGCTGTTTTTTCCGTCTTATTTTGAGATATTTCCTGCTGCTGCCAGGACCTCATTTTACTCCTATTCAGGCTTGCAAACGGGTTTCAGACACGAGGGAAATCTGGTCCGCCTTTGCTACTCTCATAGCTAATTAGTGTGTGAACTAATTGCATGACTATGTATAGCTTACTGACAGCCTAGTTCCATCTGTCCATGCTTTATAAAGGATGTTGAGGGAGCTTGCCTCCTGGTGGCTCCTTTTAGAATATTCTAGCAAGAACTTTGACCATCAGTGACAGCTATGTTGCAGCCATAATGTTTGTTCACGTGAAAATCATTGGCATTTATACCTAATAGACGCAAAATACAGGATCCTATTCCCTCGTATAAATAGACACTACCACATTTTTTTGTGTTCACTAGTCTGACTATGTTTTAGCCGTTGTCCTTGTGTGTATGTTTGGAGATGGTTATTCGTAAAAATCCCAGTAGAGCAGTCTCTGAAATACTCAGACCAGTCTGTTTGGCACCAACAAGTTCAAAGTAACCTTTTTCACTTTTCTTCCCCGTATTGCCTGGTTTGAACTGCAGCAGATCGTCTTGACCATGTCTACAGGCCTAAATGCATTGAGTTGCTGCCATATCACTGACTGATTGGAATGTTTTGTTAACGTGCAGTTTGAGTGTCTAATAGAATGGCCTGTGTGTGTGTGTGTGTGTGTGTGTGTGTGTGTGTGTGTGTGTGTGTGTGTGTGTGTGTGTGTGTGTGTGTGTGTGTGTGTGTGTGTGTGTGTGTATATGCCTGATTGTACCACATCTGTATCAGTGTAGATCAGCTAAATAACTTTCATAACATTCTGCATCAACAGCGTGATTTATTCTTTGTTGTACAACCGTATTGCACACCTAAAATTGACGATCTGCAAGCTCGAGCTTATAGATTGCAGGCTATTTTCAGTGCGCTACACCATTGTACGATGGAGCATAAATGAAGCTTTGCAAGGCCATAGTCAGCAGCCAGACACTGCAGGTGACTTCACACACGTTTTCACTTTCTCAGCTTTTAAAACTTTAAACACATGTCCCTTTGTGACAGAAGAAGTCAAAGTTGGTCTGAGGTGCAGGCAGAAGCTCTTGGGAGTTGGTGACCCAGACTTCCCCTCATCCCCAAATCCTGGGGAGAACCCAGACTCCCTTGTTCGCCCTGGACCCTTCTGGTGCTGTGAGGGTCCACCCAGTTAAAGTGTGTGTGTGTGTGTGTGTGTGTGTGTGTGTGTGTGTGTGTGTGTGTGTGTGTGTGTGTGTGTGTGTGTGTGTGTGTGTGTGTGTGTGTGTGTGTGTGTGTGTGTGTGTGTGTGTGTGTGTGTGTGTGTGTGTGTGTGTGTGTGTGTGTGTGTGTGCTGTTGGTACATTCTTTTGAATCAAATGTCAGCTGACATGGAGAGACGGAATGGAGGAAACGACAGGGGAGAGTGAGGTGGAGAGATATGTCGAAGAAAGATTCTATATACCACTCAAAAAAAGAAATGGAATACAAGTATTTAAGTAAAGTTTGTAGGCAAGAATTTCTACTTACTAAAGGGCACATGTACAGGTGTCAGTCATGAGAGTGCTACAGTGGCACTCTATTGTGAGGTTTACACTCCATGTGCAAATTGAAAGGCTGTATTCAATGGCGGTCATAGAGCAGAGGTCATGGTGTAGGTTACTGTTGCACACTGAAACTTCTCAGGAAAGTAACAGAGAGGTGTCAGCACATAGCAGGAGACTATAATTAGAGAGGAGAGAGAATTCAGACGTTCTTACTGCATCCTAGGCTATAATTTACATATGTGCATTAAAACTATTGTTCTTACAAGCCAATACAAGACCAGTTTTTATTAATTACATCTACTTTCTACGCGTTTTCTTGATATATAAAAACCTAAACCCGGTGTTGCTTTATAACATTTCCATACGTTGGAATGATCAAATGATATAATTTTCTTTTTTTTAGCGCATAACATCCGTTGGCATGACAACGGAGAATGAGGTCTCTTTACGTAAGGAAAACCTGTGTCATAAAGTCACTGTAATCTGATAAGTTACATAATATAAGATGTCCAGGTGACATCATCATCTGTGGACAGCCATTGACACCTTTGTAATCTAAGTAAAATATGTTATCCAAAAAAAGGAGGGAAAAAAAGACAAATTTAAAGAGGACAGGTTCGGAACAGACACGGGAGTGCAGGTTTTCCCAGAGCTATGATGATGGTGATCTATGTTAAGGACACATGTTCCTAACCCAATGTTCTGCATTGAGGTGATGGATGATGAAACTCTTATGGAACACCTGCCCTCCGGTGTCCCTGCATTCCCTCTGCTCCTCTCTCATAATACACCGGTGGCTTTTATGTAACGCAGCTGACAGGACCATTAACCATTAGCAGTATGTCAAACATAAATAATCATGTTCTTACCACAAGAGGCTATACTACTGTTGGCTACAGTAATGGGATCCAGGGTGATAAAGCATTCCCCCCCCCTTTTTTTTTAAGGTGGTTTACTGGACCAAAGCAAAAGGAGCTGTAAATAGTGGATTTAGAACATGTTTTGGTATTAGGACACCCTTTGCTATCACAACAGAAACTTGCATATTTATTTGAAGACATTTACCACCTGTGTGCCTGCATAAATACACCAGCTACACTCCAACTTGATAATGTCAAGCCTTTCACAACTACTGAGCCGGAGAGAAAGGTTTTGTTTTAATCAGCGAGGTGCCAACTCGGCAAAATAACCCATTGTAAATTTGGGAGTGTTCTCCAAGGATTTTGAATACGTCCAATGACAGCGATGACAGCTTCATGGTAGCTGCTTCCTGTGCTGATCCGATAGCAGATCTGTGTCTCCGATCTCCATCGATTGTAAAAAGCACTCATAGGGGACAAGCTAACTCCAGACACCTGGCTGCCCCTGCGGAAATAAAATGTTTGACATCATCTTAGATCCCATCACGTAACATTCAAGATCTTATCTATGTAATTCTTTGAATCATGAGAAAAATCGCAACTTTGGCTTGGTTTTGGAAAACACAAAGTACCGTAGGTGGATAATACAGAAATACAGCAATCATAAAAAAATGTTTTGTGGGGAAACACCTGGTGAAATGAAACGGTACATTCTTTTAAGCTATACCTGACCATGAGAACATGACCTCTCTTTTTGACAATAGAGTATGTGTATGAATTATAGCATCCAATCTGGATGAATCTCACCAATTATTCAAAAACTCAGTCAGTCAATCAGTCCGGCCAATCCATATTAATATAATTATCATCACTCGCAGGTTTAATAGATAGACAAAAACAGCAACTGTACGCATTATTTTCTCAAACTGTCTCAAACATCAGTATAGTTGCATAACGGACAAAAGTAAAGCACCCATGCATTTTCCCACCATATCGGCATACATTATGAGCATCATCAGAGGTGGCCTTACACACCCACTTAGGCATTTCCTCTGGTGTTTCCTGCTTACTTCATGAGTTCATGTGCTAATATCCATTAATCCTGGCAAGCTCTCGACAGCTCTTTCTGTCTCAGGGTCTGATATCACAAAGGCCCTCTCTCTCTCACTCACACAGACTGGTCTCACTCTGAAAGCAGTGAACCCGGGCTCCAGTATTTCACAGCCGATGAAGGAGATAAGCTTTGTTGTGTGTGTGTGTGTGTGTGTGTGTGTGTGTGTGTGTGTGTGTGTGTGTGTGTGTGTGTGTGTGTGTGTGTGTGTGTGTGTGTGTGTGTGTGTGTGTGTGTGTGTGTGTGTGTGTGTGTGTGTGTGTGTGTGTGTGTGTGTGTGTGTGAGAAAAAGGCCCATGTACAAAAAAGCCCCTAAAACAGTGTGGGAAACGGCAATGCCAGTGCCAAGGAGCTGCACTGAATTTGTGTTAAGAATATCAGCAAGAATAATACATATTCCCAATATAGTGCATCTGGATGAATGTGGTTCGGACAAATAAGCATGCTCAGTCCCTGAGCATATGTGTCTTCATTTTGTTATTGTCGACGCGGTATAAAAAGTATACTTCATCTCAGTACATCTTTCAGGCATTATACTTAGTGCTTTCATTTTCTCTCAGTTTTTTGTACAATCTTGTTTTACTCTGTTTTAGTCCTTCATCTGTTACATTGCCCTTTGACCTTATAAACAAGACATCATTTATATCCTAGCATGACTTAATTCAACCAGTCCAGAAATCTCCTTGCCACTGCCTCTTCCATACTCTGCTACAGATAATTGGTCTCTTAACCACCTCGAGGCCTATTCTGTCCCATTCCCCACAACCACAAGTACACCAGTCAGCATTGCCATGGACGCACGCATGCACAAACTTGTAAACACACACACACACACACACACATGCACACACACGTACATGCACACCACACACGCACGCACGCACGCACGCACGCACGCACACACACACACACACACACACACACACACACACACACACACACACACACACACACACACACACACACACACACACACACACACACACACACACACACACACACACACACACACACACACACACACAAAATCCCTAAAACATGCATACATATTGGAGGAATTTCTCTCTCTCTCCCCCTCTCTCTGTCTTTCAAAAAAAAAACAGTAAAAATTGATAATAGCTAGTGAGCATTTGGATTTTGGATAGCATATCATTTGTATTACTGTGCTTCCATCAATGCCCATGACCACATGTGCTCCCAAACTCTATGCACTGGTTAGCGCACGTCTTAATGCTGATGTTGCTCTCCAAGCCACAGGCCCAGCTATCCTTATTTTGCCTTCATTGTTGTTTTGAACAAACCTTCCAGAGTTTCACAAGCACACTCACTGCACTGTTTGACATTGTGTTAATGGGTTCAGTGGTGGTAAGTAAGAACGTTTACTCAAGCACTGCAGTTAAGTACAATTTTGAGGAACTTTTACTTTACTTGAGTGTTAAGTTTTATGCTTTATACTTGTACTCCACTACACCTCAGAAGCAATTATTATACTTTTTACTACGACTTTTGTAAGAGGGTACAAAAGTACTTTAACTCAAGTTTTTATTTTTAAATCGTCCACCACTGAGGGTCAAAGGGCTTTTGACTGTAGAGGTGTAAATATGTGTTCATCCATTCCCTCACCAAGTTATGGGAGATGGATTTGAGCATTATGCAATTTGTGTAATCCTCTGGCTTCCGTTGATTCGTTCTCAGGTTTCATCTGGGTGACATCATGCACTAGATGTATTATGAATGATGAGGACATGAGGTTGACTTTAAAGACACATAAGACTGTAAAACTCGGAATGTTAATTTAACTCTGACACTGAGGATTTTACTGTGTAATATAATATAGGCCTATACAAAGATGGAGTCTTAGTGGTGGAACACAGTTCTCCTGAGGAGATGCAGCGAATGCAGATAAACCTAATGAGTCCTGAGAAGCAGCCATAATAACTTGCCATGTATGTCAGACTGTCCAGGAAAAACGTCAGTAAGTTCCATACAGTTTTAAATAGACGCCAGAAACTAATGGCTGAACAACGTAACTGCTGTCGACGCGCGCAAATTACCAGAGGAGCATAAACATGGCTAAATGCAGGAAATATTTATGTGGAGTCCAGGAAGTCATTTCAGTCATCTAAGAAAATATATAAATACATATAATTTGCATTTATTTCATTATTTCAACTACAGCTATTGTAGTCAACTACATTATTTCTTTCTGTTGTGTAATGCTAAAAGTCACAACATTACAGTCAGACAGTCAGTTAATATGATAAACCTGGTGATAGTAATGTAATGTGATAGGCATTGTACTGCCAAGCCATGATGAGACTGCAGTGTGAGATAGGGCTCTCAACAGTAGAACTCAACACGGGCATCTTTGTGTTGGCACATGAGCAGTTGGCTGCCAGCCTGTTTTACTAGACAATAACTGACTGCTGGCTTGTACGTTTCAGTATAATGTAATGTACCTAAGAAGACTTTTGACTGCTGCACTGGAAGTGAGGTTCATCATCATCTTCACCATCTAGTTGAACTCAAAAGTATTTAGACTATGGGACTTCCACTAACTGAAAATGAATGGGCATGCCTATACCTGCATGAGCAAAAAAACTGTTATTACCACGCCATAATTTCTCGAACTGGAAGGCTAGACTCTGACACGCTGAGAGGACAGCAATGTTAATAGCCAGCTTGGCATTGCTTGTCTACTTCCCTGGGGGGAAATGTCCTCCCTTGTCAGGGCTGCTGATTTTCTGGAGTCTAACGGGCTCAGTTGACGATGAAGTCATCCGACTGTTGGAAAGATGATATACCGTGAAAAGGCTCTGAGGCCGGGCCTATCCCCAGGAGGGCAATCATTTAGGCGCAGTCCTCAGCACCAACCGAAAGATCTCACCCGCCAGCTACATTGCTTCCACCAGTCAGGATAGGGCAGGATGCCATATAAATCATATACTGTATGGATAAAACCTGATCCTCCTCTTTTTTATTGACAAGGTTGTCCTAACAGGATGGTAGAAGTGCTGCCCTTTCCCGCAACAAATGATGGGAACCACAGGTGCTGTCTTTTTTCCTTGAAAGGGGTTAGGAGTTTTCTTTCATAGGTACACACATAAGCAAGTGGATGATGATGCTACTGCAAATCTAATTAAGCTAATGCATATCCTTTCAATACACGACAGTAGATAATTACAGGGCTGGCTTTTGCCTAATCTATTTTCCGTGTTGAAACCAGGTGAATAGTAGATGAATAGATGGGAGTGGCAGATATATTACAATTAGTGTAGGTAGACTATACTGCTACATCCTTCCCCATGGGTATCTCACTGTGACCCAGTTTCCATAGCTAGTTCAGTGATAACAGACATGTCCTTCCCTTCACTGTGTTTTCATAGTCCTAATGATAGGCCATTAATACAGAGGAAAGGAATGGGTTTGGGTTTTGGATTTCCTTTACATTCTGCCTTTAGGCAAGCCAAGGCCAAGTTACTGGGGTCAATCACAGCACAGGTACATGTCAGCATTTAAACTGAGTCTTTAGCTGTTGTCTGAGATAGTATGGTATTTGAAACAGCACAATTTTCATTCAGAATCAGATTATATTTGTTGGAGATGGCAATGCATAGCTCATGTCTATACATAGAATAACTCTGAAATTAAATTATTTTCTCTGAGTTACATGAATGATTGAACTGTGTGGTACTTGGTACAGTACATTAACTTATTCGAGGCTTGCACGCTCTTGTATGGCTTGAAGAGTGTGAGTTTATGTTAGTGTTGCCATTCTTTCTCAGAACACCCTATTCTTATGAGCCTTTCACAAGAAAAGAGCCACTACAACTACTGTACCAATATCATATCTAAATGATCAAAATAGACCAAACAGATTATGGTACGCATGCAACCAAGGTATTATTAAAGTGACTCTCAACATTTCATAAACATATTTGTTCAAATAAAACATCAACTGACTTTGCTGGTTATCAATAAACCTGTGCACCAAAATGATATCTCTTGAAATGATCAATCAGATTTTCTTTTGGGTTTTCTACCCTCCTATGTCTTTTTCACATCTCTCCTTAGTCTTCAATAGAATAATAGGACATTGGAATTGCAGAACAAACCATGAGTTGTTTGAAAGGACGTTTTTGAAGTTTCATAATTGCCATTTCTCAAAGGATTAATTATATCCATGCTAATAAGCTCTGGTAGTGTCCTGGGATGTGCCAATGCGGCTTGGAAGGATTTCCCACCATGCCTCGAGGCCTGTCTACTCTAGTTGTTTTATTGTTGTATTAATTGTGCTACTTTTTTACTAAGGGAATATTTTGCATGTTTATTGTGATTAATGTTGTCATTTAATGTTATTTAATTTAGCCATCTCTTTTCATGTGTGTAAGTTTGGTTGCAAAACGGGCCATAGGGGTGGTTGTGGTCAATGCCCCACCCCACGACTCCCGCTTTCTGTTGGATTACTTAGCACTTTTGTAGGAGCCAATTGACTTGTAAAAGATCAAAATAAAATAGTTTCCTGTGTTTGGGTGCTGCCATGTCTCTTCCTGCCGACCTCCAACCCACTGGTCATTACATTGGTGTCGGAAGTGATGACTGCAGATTGTGCAGAATTAGGAAAGACACATTCAGACAGTGTCTTTGAGTGGATGACGAGACAACCTGAGTTATGGCTGTGTGGGTTTTTGACCCATCATGGAAGAAAGGGGTTTCTCCAAAGCTCCGTAGTTAATTTAGTCCCCACACTTTTGGGTATTTTTTGTCACTGTACATTTGCATATAGGTGAAATTTGTCCTCTGCATTTACCCATCCTAACTATTAGAAGCAGTGGGCGGCTGGGCGCTATTAATTCTGTGCCCGGGGGGCAGTTAGGGGTTAAGTATCTTGCTCAGGGACACTTCGACACATAGATTGGTCCTTCAGATTACCACACGGCATCTCTACCCATTCAGTTATGGCCGCTCCGTAGTAAATGCATTTGGCCAAACTCTCTGATATGGTCTACTGGGTGAAGCTGGTGGGGAGGCCGTAGCCCCGGGGCTCCTCGCCAGAACAGAAGAAAACTGGGTGATATGGAGATTGGAGAGAGTCCCCACACCAGACAACCCTCACACTGGAACACCTGAGCCTCAGAGGCCTGGGAAGCGAGGCCTTCACCTCGGCATCTCCAGGACTTTGCATTGGGTGCGTGGGCTACAGTACTGGAGACAGTTAAACACCTCTGTGCAGTGTGCCTGCATGGTGTGCCAACTTGGCTTGGAAGAATTCCCAGCATGCCTCAGCCTTAGGGCAAGTCCATGCTAATCGTTTTATTGTTGTGTGGCTTGTTATTTGTGTTTATTGTGATTTATGTTTTTTTGTTTATTGTGATTTATGTATTTTTTTCATGTCTGTTATTTCATTTAGCCATTTGTTTTATGGGTTTGGTTGCAGAAAAGTGGGCTACGGTGGTGGCTGTGATGGCCCTTGGCCTTTTCCATTATTTGTTCTTTGCTGGAGCCAATTTACTTGAAAGCTACCTTGAAGAGTTTCCTGTATTAGGAAGTTGCCATGTCTCTTCTTGCCTGACATTCAACCCGCATTACATGTTATGTAATCCTTGTGGGGGGAATTATAGGCAAATTTATTTTTGCTGGAAATTTGGTGTCGGCTACTTTGACAATTCTTTGGTTTCATGCCATAACATCAAAGTATGGCCCGTTTAATTTGTACCTTTATTTCATAAAAATTATAGCAGCAATAATAACCTGAAGCAAAATAGGTCCCTTATTGCAGTGGTTCTCAACCTTTTCAGGCCATGTCCCCCCAAAATAATCATATTTGAACTGGGACCCCCCACCCTATCAAGCACATGGAATTGTATGAGTTGAGGAATTACATTTAGTTTGAATAGTTTAATTAAATATTGTGAAAATAGACGATCTACAAGCTCACAACGCTGTGAGCTTGTAGATCGGTTATTTTCACAATTTCTGCTTCTTTCTTATATAATTTGACAATTTGGCCAATGTTTGACCAGTTTTTATAGTATACTTTGTTGATATAACTTTTGATGTGTGTGTGTGTGTGTGTGTGTGTGTGTGTGTGTGTGTGTGTGTGTGTGTGTGTGTGTGTGTGTGTGTTTTTTAGGTAGGGTCTTAAAAGTCCTTGTTAATTGTCACTTCACTCTCATCTGGGGACCCCCAAAAGCATGTGGGGACCCGCCTGGGGGTCCCGACCCACAGGTTGAGAACCACTGCCTTATTTACATTCAGATCACGTGTAGTATCAGGCTGTAATGATTGATGCTCCACAGTGACACCTCAGTCAGTTGCTTGTTTTGGACCAGTGGCTTTATGAGTAAAGAAAGAAGGCTTTAACCAACAGGTATACATCAGTCAGTGTGAGCCAGTGTTCCAGCGGAGTTGTCAAGTGGGTCAAAGTCAGAGAGTATTCGACTGTGAAGATGAAGATATTTTCTCCAAAACGTGCAGCGTCAGAGGCTCGAAGATTTCGACAGTCGCCTTCTCCTCTAAAGACGCCGGTGAAAACGAGTGAGTGTGATAAGTTGCACAGAAAGATGCACACAGAATGCTAGGCTACTAAATAGGCTACGTTCATAGAAAAACATTTACATTTAACACGTTTCAGTAACAGAATAAATGCATCCAGTACAGTCCACATGGTGGTATTCAGTATTTGAATGCTCTGTGTTTTATTTAACGACAGACCTAGATGTCATAAATCAAATCACAAAGAGATTGAGGATGGATGACTTGTTGATACGTGAATATAAGTGAAAATAGCAATATTGCAATGTAGAAATACTCTGTAAATACTCAAGTAAATGTCCAGAATTCATTTTTTTTGTAAAAGTAGAAAGGTTTTGGTATCAAAATGTACTTAAAGTACCAAAAGTAGAAAGTACTCATTATACAGAACTACTCATTTCACAACTTTTCAAATGTATGAAAATCTTTTGAAAATAGTAGATCTACCAGCTCACAATTGTAGATTGTAAAAAAGTATTAGAAATTGGAAATACTCAAGTAAAGTTACTGTTACTTAAGTACAGTACTTCAATAAATGTACTTAGTTACTTAACACCACTGCTACTGATACGCTATATTTATAGAAAAACATTTACATTTAACAACACGTTTCAGTAACAGAATAAATGCGTCCCTAAATACAGTCCACATTGTGGTATTCTAGTAGTTAATGCTTTGTTTAACGACAGACTTAGATGTCATAAATCACAAAGATTTTGAGGATGGATGACTTGTTGGCATCGATATTCACTGATTGATAGGCCTTCAAGTATGTTATTCCTAACACAATGACTCCAAAGTAATTTTTTACGTGTGTGTGTGTGTGTGTGTGTGTGTGTGTGTGTGTGTGTGTGTGTGTGTGTGTGTGTGTGTGTGTGTGTGTGTGTGTGTGTGTGTGTGTGTGTGTGTGTGTGTGTGTGTGTGTGTGTGTGTGTGTGTTTTAGAAACACTCAGTCCTCTGAGGTGAATTATGGTTTTCTGAGTCTGTGGGACAGGATGGATTGTCTGACAGTTCTGTGACCCTGCACAGCACCAGCATCATCTTACATAATGTCTGTAGTGTAGCAAGATTGATGATGTTCTCAGGACATATTTTGACAAAATTAGCAAAATTTCAAGTGAAGCAAGACCATGTTACTTTGTGACAGGTTCCCCTGCACCACTTACTGTATATATCTGATGGGAGAATGTAATCATATGTTGTGCAAAAAATATTTTCTTGTCAGACTAGTAATCAGTGACAAGCAATGATCTATAGTGCAAAAAAGGCGGTTATAATTTATGAATGTCATTGAATGGAACTTTGTTTATTAGATATCAACTTAAAAAAAGACGTCTATGTCCCTGTTCATCGAGTAACTAGCATGAGATGTAATTGTGCACATTCAGGGCTGTAGAGAATCCCAGCAGGATGGCAGGTGTCCCCTCTGGCTTCAGACTCCCGTGAGAATGTAACCTGAGTGGGGATGACCTTAGCAGCCCCCCACACCCCACACATACCCTGCTGTGCCACTCTGTAAGGCTAAACCCCTGCCTGCCAAACAGTACTGGCCAGATGCTCGCCTGTCCTTCTGGAGATCTACTCTACTGGTTTTTATAGTGGCCTGGTGGATCTGGAGTTTGGTGGCCTTGACTAACCGGGCCTCTCTTTGTGATGTGTGAAGGAGTTTCATGTTAAGGGATGTCACATGGCTGTCCACAGGCATGTGGACAACACAACAAGTTTAATGACATTACTATGCAATATGGCACTGTACGGCACTGTATATTGGTATGCTATACAGCATGTGTTATGGCAGCATAAATTGACAACAACCAACAAGTGCATTCATATTTGCTGTCAAGCAGATGGTCTATAATTTAATAAAGTAATCGGTTTATAATTCATGCCTATTTTGGGCATGTCATTATAGGCAAAGCGTTTCAAAATGTTTAAAAGAAATGAATAAATAGTGAAAATAGCCGAGATATGCAATTTTCACTATTTTTGCAAGACCGTTATGCAGCAAAGTATGAAATAACACGAGTGGTTAATCGTTTCGTTGATATAAAAAAAAAACATTATATACAAAACCATGCTTCTCAACTATTAGATTTGTCGAAAAAGTAATCGATGAAATAATCACTAATAAAAGAATTGATAGTTGCAGCCTGCCCTACTGTGTCCCACTGTCCTAAGACACTATAGCCTCTCTGATCAGTAGACTGCACTACAGCCATCACTCTCTGTCTGTCACCTGCGTTGATGTTTTTACTAGAGGAGCTTCAGAGGAATGGTTCCACAGGATGCCTTTAGTCCTGCACTGTATCATATTTCTCTCCCTTGAAGATCGTCTTAAATCACTCCTCAACCAGTGTTATTTGTATGGGAAGTTCAGATAGAGGGCAAGAGGTTGTGTGTTTGCGTGTGTGTTGTCTCAATGTGCACGCATGGTACTGGCGAATTTTGTTGAACTTTTTATAGGAATAACGGTTAACTGTGTGTGTCTGTGAGCATGACTATATGACATCCACAATACCCTGATGTGTAGTGTAACCAAATATGTTTTATCTGTTCTGCCTTAAGGAGTTCCAGATAGCATGTGGAGCTCAATATGCACTGTAGACGGAAGAGACCCAACTGTGCTGCCCTTTCTATAGGAGACATGAAACGCATATCTGGGATAGCCTACATTTTTACAACTTGACCAAGCTAGTGTCCTTACATGGTAGACATGATACTACAGCGAGACCACAGAAAGGCACTGCGACTTGACACTCCAGAGAATAATGGGTTGGCTTCGCTAGACAAAGCTGCATCAAAAATCCCTTTCTTAAAGAAGTGGTTCTTGTGCGTTTTAATATAAAAACAATCTAGGCTTTTTGAAGATGGGTTTGGCTGAATGTCCATCGTTTTCTGAGGGAGAGCTTTTGTGTGGTGAGATCCATCCTCCCCCTTAAATTGATGGTGTTGAGAGATGGGATATCCCCCCTTCTTCCCTAATCTCCTCTGGAGGTTGGAGCTGAGACCCTGCTGCCTACAGAAGGAGGGGCAGTGAGGCTTTGTTATAGGAGGTCATGATCTTTCACCTGCCACTGGTAGCCTGTCCTGCCGGGAGGTCGAATGCAGGAACTGAGGCGTGAAGGGGTCGAGAAGGGAGAGGATGAGAAAAGTGTCTGTGTTTTAGTTTTGTGTGTGTGATTTGTGTTTATTCCTCACCATAAGAGTGCAAGTAATGGTGCTCAACTTTCTTGGTGAAAAGTTTTATCCGGTCAGAAAATACGTCTACACAACAAAATCCTCTGTTGTTTTGACTCCCGAGTGTGAAAATAGACAGTGTTTTGCTGTGTAGACATCACAAAACAAATAGTGGGGCAGCAGTGGCTCAGGACATATTGTGGCCGCTTGACCGCTGTTCGATACCCGGCTCCTCCTGGCTTTTCAAAATGTCTCGAGCAAGGCATTGAACCCCAACTGCTCCTTGTTCAGTGTTCACTAGTTGGCCACTGCTGCTAATAGTCAGTATGGGGCAAATGCAGAGGATGAATAAGCAAATACTTGGTACTTGGCAAATACTCTCCAACAACAACGAAAGGAGACTCATTCATTTATGTTGTTATAACAGCGGTTGTCCGCTTTTAAGTAGATGGGTGTATTGTGTCACACAGAGCCTAAATAGCAGGGTTAGATAACTTTGTAAAGTTGTTATCACTTCCTCTCCATAACTGGATCTAAGCAGTGAGCAAATTTGCTGTTGCAAGAGTGATCCAAGGGGGCCGTGAGACTTCCTTTTTGGTCGCCCTTGAAAGCTGGAGATGTCCTAGAGATCACTCCAACTCCCTTCTCCACCCTGGTCCCCATTAGGCGGCCATGATGCTTCCTGCTCAGCTAGCTGAAGGACGTTTCCCGTTTGCTGTATGGGAAAAGGAAGCGAGCTGTGCCAATGTTTGTGGTGCTCAGCTTGAACACAAGCATCATTGTACCTATCAGAGACACATTTGGGCTTTTTACACGCACATCGTGTGCATGTGTTGTCATCGCATGCTTCGAGTCAAAGGTTATGGTGCACAACATAATCTTCTCTGACACACACACACACACACACACACACACACACACACACACATATACACACACACACACACACACACACACACACACACACACACACACACACACACACACACACACACACACACACACACACACACACACACACACAGAGAGAGTCTCACATGTTGTATAATCCACAAAAAACAGCCCTATAGGCAATGCTGTCAAGTTGTGTCAACCTTTACTCCATACTTTGTGGAAATCCTTAGTAATGCCCTTTCCATTAAAATGCTTTTCATCTAAAGCCTGTCTAGATAGATAATGTCAGTGTAAAGACAGGTACTGCTGCCTGAGGCAGAACATCTCTATTCCGTGACTGCACATGCAAACATAGCCTTGGGACGGGCCCATAATGCAAAGCATGCCCTTTTCTACATCATGCAAAGTGGTCCACCAGCCACTCAGAGCACAGCCTGGCATTGGTCCCTCCATGGCAACCAGATGTTTCAATGACATAGTGGTTGAGATTCAGTAACCACACTCACTGTGTAGCCCTCTTGGAAAAGTTAGTGTTGTTAGGGTAATACGTGTTTGTGTTTGTGTATGTGTGTGTGTGAGAGAGAGAGAGAGAGAGAGAGAGAGAGGGAGAGTTGATTGGTGTTGCTGTCACTGCTGTGACCTTGATTGGTGAACTCGTGCTGTTTGTGATCGCCGCTTCCTGTTCCTGTTATAGTTTCCAAAATGGATGCTTTGTCATCTGTCTCACGTGTGCGCATGTCAGAGGACAAAAGGTTGATGGATATCGCCATGTGTTTCCTGAAGGACTCGGGTGTGTGTGTATGTGCACACACGCATGTGTGTTTGCACATGTCTTCGGGTCCAGCCCATATTTCCGTGGCCCAGACCAGAGCTGTAGTTGACATGCAGGGGCCTGTTCATTTTTGGCTTGTTGTGTTACAGTAAGGGTCACTGTCAGAGGGAGGGGCTGACTGACGCCCCCTTCCCCTCCTCTGTTGTCTGTCCCAAAAACTCCTAGAACTTCCTTTTGGAAACCAATTGAATTTCAGAGGTCTGGAGTGTGGAATGTCCCCTGAGGACAAGGCTTTTTGTAAATAATTAAAGTGTTTATGCTGGGGAATCGTTGTTCGCACTAAAACAGCTGCTGTTTGTGCGCCAGGTTGCAGACCTGCTCTAGCTAGTGGTGCACTGGCAGTGATGATATGGCTAACTAACAACAGGAAGAAAACAGTTCACTGTAGTTTTGGATAGGACATATGTTGTCCAGAGTCATTTCAGCCATATAGGAAACTGTCCTCTGCCAAGACTTGACCTAGATGGAAAAACTAGCCTGACCTCCTCAGTACCTTGGGGCTAAATACAGATAACCCACATAGAAATCCTTGAGCTGATCTGTGTGAGCACACGCGCAAGCACATATACAGTGTACGGGTCACACATCCACGAAACTGGCCAGCCATATCCTTTAGTGGCCAGCAGGACATGGGGCTTTGGTGGAAACTGAGTCTATTTAGAGGCCGACTCCCTGATCATTTGATCTCTTTTTCCATCTAAAATCGAACTAGGACTTGAGGAAATCTGTCATGTTGTTGACAGAACTTATTAATGAGGATTTTCACGGTGCATCTACCCAGTTGCACAGTTTTTATTTTCTGTGACTGTGAGTGGACAAGCTTTTCATACTGTGGCCTCCTCCTGATTTGATTCTGTGTGCATATTTGGGTGTGCGCTTGTCTGTTTGCCAGCGATCCCACCAAGCATGACCAAGCTACTGACTCCAGCACCATATGTGTTCCACGTAATCACGGTAAACAAAGCGTGTGTGGCTGCCGCGAAACACAATCAATGCACGTAAACTCCTCGTCTGCCTGGGTGTATTTAACATGGACAGACATATCTAAAGACGTAGCTAGGTTGTGATTTAACCCTTTAAGACCTGAGGCGATTCTTTGAAAAAAATCGGAATCATAACAGTTTTTGGAAAAAAATCTAAAAAAAATGTTTTCAAGATTTTTCAAAAATAGCAGATCTACAAGCTCATAGCACGGCACTCGGTGCCATGCTATGAGCTTGTATATCTGCTATTTTTGAATAGCCAAAGACATCTAAAGTGACACAGATGCGTTCCAGGTATCAATGGGTTAAGTGAGCGTACATGTACGTGCGTGCATGTCTTTTCTGTACTAACCGGCACTTAACGCGCTTGTAGGAGATCAACTGTAAAAACACGTTCATGTAATTGCACAGTTGGCGACAGGTAGAGGGAAAGTTGGGCCCGATGATTTTAGCTCTTCAAATGGTTACCTTTGAAAATGCTTTAATGCATACCTTCACGCCGACATGCATACTTATCCTTGTTGAACACGAGCAGTTCTTAAGAGGCAGATTACCAATTCAGCCAGATAGTTTAGGTATCACTCAAGCATGAAAAGTCATACATGCTCTTACAATGTGGTGTTAACGAGAGAAAGATATTGTAGCTGAATTATGAGACGCTGTAAAGTCAACAAGTGTTCATTTAATTCTAAGAATGTAAAAGTAGACCCGGCCTTAAGGCTCAATTTATAATTATACACAACATTTGTGCATAATAAATTGTGTGTGTGTCAGTGTGTGTGAGAGAGGTGTTTTAGTACACGAAAACACATCCATTCCATATGCGTGTTGTGTTCATTGACAGGGGCTTGTACATTACATACACTTGTCTCTGGCTCACCGTTCCATACAGGTCGTGGCCATGTAAATTCAAGGCAGAAAGGTTAGGAGGTTGGGCGCGGGGTGAGACTGAAATACTCCTTGGCCTCTCTGCATGGAGCAGGCTAATTCCAGATACAGAGGATGGAATGCTAATATGAGTGGCTATATATACAGGAGGAGTGCTCCGTTGACACACTCACTTATCTGTACAGTACAGTATTGCAGTGGGAAGCCATGTACTAGACATGGAGGGCATGTAAAGTGTGTGTGTGTGTGTGTGTGTGTGTGTGTGTGTGTGTGTGTGTGTGTGTGTGTGTGTGTGTGTGTGTGTGTGTGTGTGTGTGTGTGTGTGTGTGTGTGTGTGTGTGTGTGTGTGTGTGTGTGTGTGTGTGACTTTAATCATATACAGTAGTGGAATTACTCTTAAGTTATCTTTCAAGTGACTTCAGCTGATATTTACGTAGCTTCAATGACAGCTTGAATACAGCGTTGACGTTATTTCACTGTATGTTTGTGTCAGTTCATGTGCACGTGTGTTAATATTCGTCTGCGTGTTTGTGTTTATTAGTGTGACAGCCTTTTATAGTTCTAGTGCTTGGTGTGGATGGCCCATAACCCTGCCCCTGGTCATCGGTGGCCCTGTCTAGAACATTGGCTAGGATTGTCTGGTTCAAATGAAAACACAGTGATTCACTTATGCGCTAGCCTAGCTCTCTCTCAGTAGGCTGGTGAATAGACTTTTCTTTGTGTATGAGTGTGTTTGTATGTGTGTTATATATATATATATATATATATATATATATATATATATATATATATATATATATATATATATATATATATATATATATATATATATATATATATATATATATATATATATATATATATATATATATATATATATATATATATATATATATATATATATTAAAAGATGTGTTTATGTGCATCTGTTGTGTGTGTGCGAATGTATGTGTAAAGTAGTCATTAGTTTAGTGTGTTAGTCAGGCGACACAATTCGACACAGCAGCTTAAGCCAGTTAAACATCTCATTGAAATCGGTGCTGTTCAGACATCAGGGCCCCAAAGATCCTTTTTACTCATTGTATCTTTGTGTGTGGAGGGGGGTCACTAGGGAGACATCTCATCATCTGTTGCATTTCGGGTCCTCGGTTCACATTCACATCAGAAGAACTATTTCAGTCCACCAAACTTTTTCACTCACCACTTTTCAGTCATTAAAAAGTAATTGTTTGTGAGACGGCACAACTTGAAGCCAAGTTCCCAAGATCTATGTCCAAACCTTTATTGTGTACTGAACCCTGTTTTACCAGGTTCATCACGTCGATCAGTGATCCATCTGATTTTACCCATGGGGCGGGGGGTGGTGAAGGGGTAGTGGTGGGGAGAGAGACTGTGAGAGAGAGCGAGAGACAGACAGACAGACAGAATTGGTCCAGGGGCGTAAGGGTCACCGGCTCACCGTAGCCTGAAAATGTCCCATGACAACCAGTGGCATTTTTATGCCACTGGGGGTAGATTCCTCCCTGCTAAGTTTATCAGGTTGGTGAACTCTTAACTGGGAAACTATGTAGAGTTGAATGTAGTGGGGAGAAGAAAATTCCTTCCTTGTTTTTAAAATATCCTTATAGATGGGCAGTGGGAAGCTGCAGTGATTGAGGAAAAGGGGGGGAGGTTAGGAATCTTTGACCCCAACTAATATCCCCCGCACCCACCTCCCCCCAGGCCATGATTGGCTGTGTGCGGGCAGTCACAAGCTGATGTTTTCCAATTAAATCGTGTCCCTAGTGATTATCAGGTTTCTCATATGTTTGATGTCATCATAGTATGTTTTCAGGATGCATCATCCTGAATTTCTATATGAGCAAAAGACCAGACTGATGCCAAACTTCTGAATTCCTAATTTCTTGGGCAAATGACTCAATATTTGTACCAGTAACATGAATGGATCGGTATGTGTGAACATTAACGACCATCTCCCACAGACAGAAACTAGAGAGCTAAAGCCCACATGTGTCATGCCGATCTGGCAATGAATTGAGACAAGATTTTGATCTGATCTCTGAAGAGTATGGAAAACACCCAGAGCGATGGTCTCGGGATAACTGTACATTTTATAGTCCGAACTGACAACACAACCATAAAATAACAACTCAGACATTCTGCGGTCCCACAAAATTAGTACTCCTGTTCATCGCCTGTGGACCATCTCCAGACTTCCCAACTGGTGACACCACAACAAGTCTACAGTCTTACTACTCAGAGGGAGCTGTTCACAAAGTGGTGATTAGACGTCTAAATAATAGGACTAACGTATGTGGGTTTTTTAATGAATCTGTGTATGCTGAATAACGAGGCGACCAGTACCTTCTGGGTTGAACCAGAATGTGAATGTGAGCCATTGTTGCCCTCAGCGCCAGCCCCCCCCCCCCCTCCCCCCCACCCCCAGCACAGTCCCCAAGGCCCCGTATGCGGCTGGCTTCTTTCCTCCCTGGTTTTGTTATGTCTACACAGTCTCTTACATACAACCACTCTATTTTTGGTACTAGCCTGCTGTTTTTTTTATGTACATGTGAAAGGCCCTGCCAAGATAAAGGGGGGAAGGGGAGGGGGGTGTTGGAAAGGGAGAGAGTGCAGATTCAGAGAGAGAGAGAGAGCGCAAAAGAGTGGATAGACTGTAAAGCAGAAACGAAAATAAACAGCAGGGGCATGGAAGCTGGTATTTTGTAACCGACACCCGTTTTCTTTTCTAAATGACAAAGTAGCAGCTTTGCAACTGGCAGCCCGAAAAAACCCAAATACATTACATTTTTTACCCCAAATAAGTTTTATTTCAGATGACGTGTTTTTAAGTCGGTTTCCTTTCCTCGTTCTTTTTCTGTACTTTTTTATTTGCTGATGGGTGTTTTCCTAGCAGTGGGCTGAGCGGAGCTAGCAGCTGTATTTGAATGTGGCCCTGGTCGTTCAACACACAAACATCAGCCGTGTGCATGTGACCCTTTAAGGTCGGAGCAATTGTCTGTCCTGTGGGGGTCTGGGTGAGTGGGTGGGTGGTGGTGTCTGAAGTGTGTCCCGGTGCACCACCACTGCTCACATAACTTCACCTCTATGGATTGTCTCTTAGGAACAAATGACCGAAAACACACGGTCAAAGGTGTTGTGAACTCCCATTAGGGCTGTGGTAGAAAGAGGTGGTATTGTTTCCTCACTTGAGATGTTTGTTTGTCAGTATGGTAAAGGCTATTATCCATTGTTTGTTTTGTTCTCTACCAAGAATTAGACCTCTGGTTGATTTTCTCAGTACATTTTGGCACAGGCTTGTAGAGAAATTGTGTCACTCCCCGTCTCTCTCCCTGTTTCCTGTCACTTTCCACTCTATTATTCAAATAAAGGCAGAAAAGCCCCAAAAATATCTTAAATAAATAAAAAATAATATAAGAATCGAAGAAAAAAAAAGTTTGTTGTTTGAACACCTTTTTGTCTTTGGTTTCAACATCAACATTCATACAGAGAAAAACGGATATGGTACAGGGATGCGTTTGTCTTTTAATGCCGTAGACCTAGCAAACTAAATCCTAGGAACCTTGAATTTACGATGAGGCTAAAGGTGAGTGTCCCACCTGTGGTCCCCTCCACCTTCCCCCATCGTCCTCCGCTCGCCCCCAAGCCTCCAGCCTCTGGTCCTAGTTGTCATCTCCATCTCTGTGTTTAGTAGCTCTGTCATCGCTGTGCGTGCTATAGGCCATGGACTGACAGGGATTCTAATAAGGAACATTCCTTAGTGGGGGACTGAGTCTGAGGGGAGACTCTGTCTGCGACCATGTGTTTTTGGATCCCTATGTGAGTGTGTGTATGTTATCATGCAGGCATGCATGCACGCACATGCGTATGTGCTTTGTGGTTATACATTGTCAGCATGAGTGCATGTGTGTGTGTATGTACAGTACAGTATGTGCATGCCATGTATCTATGTCTTCTATGTTAAGTGTGGTTCAAAAGTTTGCACTTTCAGGCCTTTTCCCGATACTTTTTTGGAGAACGCCTTGGCCATAAGCTGAGCCGGCGTCTTTGTACGCTTGTCACTTTGTGTATGCCTATAGAAGCCAGGGGTGTATGTGGAGGGGGGGGTCTCTCTCTTTCACACTAACGATAGCGTAGCCTCGACAGGGCGCAAACATAAAAGTAATTTATTTCAGTGAGAGAAAAGAGAGAGGGAACCCCTCCTTCCTCCAGCTTTCTTCTTTCTCTCCTGCCTCCCCCCAAACCTACTCTCCCACTCAGCAGCTGTTCCTCTCACTTTCTGCGCCCCCCCCAGCCCTCAGCCCCCACCTCATCTCTCTGCCCCCCCCACTGTGATGGCTTTGTTTTATTGGGGGCCGCGGGGGCGGGGCATTTGGCTTGGGAGACCCCCGTCTAGTTTTTGGACAAGGGTCCGAGACCCTCTGAGTGCTGGGCGACGGCAGCAGCATGGACAGCCAGATAAGCGGAGGATTAGGAGGGCGAGCTGGATGTTTGGATATTAAATAAGCTTTATGATGCTTTTTGAGCCGTTGGACTTAACCCGCCCCCAGTTTTAACAGCTGCCCAGTCACAGAGCGGGACTGGCTACAAATCCCTGTGTGCTGTGATAACACTGATAATTTATGTGATGATAACCGTTGTAACGATTTTCGAAATGATATTCTAATATTCCGATTTTAGTGCAGCGTATTTGTGGGTAAAGATGATTCTGATTGTCAAGTAGGCATATGTTTTGCACTGACATCGGGCATGTCCATATTTGGGCACAATCTGCCTGGCACAGACAGACAGACAAACCGAGACACACACACAAAACAAAACTTGAACTTTTTATAGTACATTGGTTCTCAAAGTGGGGTCCGTAGCCTAATGCATGTCAAAGTGGGGGTCCTTGAAATTAAAATGGTTGAGAATCACTGCAGAACCGTAAAAATCTTCTCTTATAGGGGTCCCTGGCATATATTTTCAAATGGGGGTCCGCGGGCTAATAAGTGTGAACTTGGGGGTCCTTGACATGAAAAAGTTTGAGAACCACTGATATAGTAGATACTATGTTGTTAATGTTTTCCACCCCTTGTTTATTGTCTACTCTCGCCATGATGTTCCAGTGTTTATGGAAAATGGGTCTCAGGAATGTAAATGAGAATCATTTATGATTGATTAGGAACACGTGAAGCCTGTATGGGTTGTCTGTGATCTTGGCAGATGAACTGCTATGGTGGTGGCCTCAAAAATGGTCAGAAATATCTCCAGCCAAGAACAGGAAATAAACACCATTTATTTGTGGCATTCACAAAATGACCGTTTCCTGTACAGAGGGAGGCAGAAAATATGTAGCGGGTGCAAAAAGCAGCAGCAGCCAGCAACGGCTTCCATTCCTGTGGTGCCCGTCAAATTGATGTATCCCCGGGAAAACAGTAATGCTGTGTTTGTCCTCTACCCTCCAACCAGAGGCCAATCTCGAACCAGGGGAGAAGGGAAGAGCCCCAGGGGTGTGTTTGTGTTTGGGTATTTGTGTTTAGGGAATGGCATGCACACTGTTATATGTGCTATAGACTCTCTCTTTACGCCCCAGCTGTTCCATGGCTGGCTTGTTTGTTGTGCAACTGATTCCGAGTCAGTACTTAACAGACGGGTGGTAGATCAGTTGTGTCGTGTACAGCTGGTGAAACTGATGCTTTTATGATTGAGATCGTAAACCAATGTTGTAAAGTCCTATAAAAAGGGTTTCTGGGGGCTCAGTTAGTGCAGAGGCCATAATATGATATGCTCCTTGTGAGCGCAAGGACTCAAGTTCGAATCTGACTCCCCGTCTTGTCTCGCATGTCTGGCCTCTCTCTCTGCCTTGGTCTCGTTACACTATCCTATCTGAAATAAAGCATTCAATGTCCAAAATAATTATTTAAAAAAGTACTACACAAAAAAGTGGATGAAAGAAGTACGCACAATATAATGTCTACCTCTTATTGAAGAAAAATGTATTTTTCATTATGTATGCAAGTCCTATTTGCTGAAGTCTGTGGGTGGCTAATAGGGGTTCTGAGGACCAAAACAAGCTTGCGGTCTTGTGCCCTAGTCCCTATCCCACTACTGTACCCCTCTCTTGGGGTGGTGGTACTGTAGTTGTGGGGGAGTGTGGTGCTGATAACGATCTGGGTTGTTTACACTACAGGGGACATTTTGGGCATCAGCCCTTCTCACAGGAAATGACGGGAGTAGAGGGCTCACAGGGAAAACAGTTTGGATTTACTGAAATCCAAAGGTCAGTTATTGCACGTGAGTTTGTATTTATTTGTGTGTGTGTGCATGTGTGCACTGTGTCTGGTCATGTATATGTTTGTTTTGTCCCCCAAAAGACTATTACTCATGATTGTGTGTGTGTGTGTGTGTGTGTGTGTGTGTGTGTGTGTGTGTGTGTGTGTGTGTGTGTGTGTGTGTGTGTGTGTGTGTGTGTGTGTGTGTGTGTGTGTGTGTGTGTGTGTGTGTGTGTGTGTGTGTGTGTGTGTGTGTGTGTGTGTGTGTGTTCGAACTGCCTTTGAGCTCTAGGGGTTATGAGCTGAGCGTTGGCTCTTTAAAGTTTTAACTGACTTCCTGTTAAATTAAAGCTGACATGAAACAGACAGGCTGTAATGAGCTGTCGTCCCTATCACTTAGCCAAGTGTCCAACTGTGCCATTAGTTATCGCGCTTATATTTGATGTGTTCAAATGTTTTTGCGTGGATGTCTGAAAGAGGGGGGTAGAAGAAGGAATGTCAGTCCGTGTAACAGGTGGCATCAGCTATTGGAGTTTACAACTTGAACCCTGAACAATAGCAGTGGATATTCCTGTGTGTGTGTGTGTGTGTGTGTGTGTGTGTGTGTGTGTGTGTGTGTGTGTGTGTGTGTGTGTGTGTGTGTGTGTGTGTGTGTGTGTGTGTGTGTGTGTGTGTGTGTGTGTGTGTGTGTGTGTGTGTGTGTGTGTGTGTGTGTGTGTGTGTGTGTGCCAGTGATTTGGCCTAACCATTGTGCCCTTGGCCCCTTAGCAGATGTGGACTGAACAATGAGCTGGGTAAATAAAAGGAAGTGGTATATAAATAGCCTCTTACGTCTGCATGAGTGGAGTTCCTATGGTGTGTGTGTGTGTGTGTGTGTGTGTGATCCTGTTTGATGTGAATGAATGCACGTTGGGAAGTTCCATTCCACCGCACGTTCTGCAGGTGCAACATTCTCAATCATAAGGAAAGGTTCTAAAATATGAACGGGGACGTTGAGAATGTCATCTCTTTGTCTAACTCACTTGTGTCACCCTCCTCAGCTTAAAAACCATTAGACATTCTCTGCCCGGCCCTCCCAGTCCCCCTGGTTTAACCTCCAAAGCCCACATTTTATCTCCGTCATTTAGCGGCAGTGTAACATAATAGTCCTAATTCTTCTTAAGCACTGGTGCACGTTTTTTTTTATGAGCAGTGAAGCACGTTTAGAATCTAGACCTTAAATCACATCCTGGTGATAAGTGCATAAGGGAACAAAGCTAAAAATAAAAGACCCCCCTCCTCTCCTCTTTCGTCCCCCAGGCTCTCCTCTTGGTCTGTCTGTATCCAGGCCACATATAGCCTAGCGATATACGGTACATTCTCACCTGTGTACTGTACACAAATACACCAAAGTTTAGGTTACATTCTCTTGTTCCATTTACTGGGGGTTGTAGAGTATTCTTTGCGGGGCTTTGTCCATTTGGATGTCACTTGCGACGTGACAGACACGTGTCTATTTGTGCTCTTTAATCCAGGTCTATAATGGCACAGGGGTTGACAATGACTGTTGCCCGACTGCCCGTGGCAAATAATAAATAAAACATTTGGGCAAGTGGAGTTTGCTTTCAGGTTGCCCGACAGGCAAGTGCGTTTGAGTGGGGAAGCAACAGTCTTTAGTTTGCTATAAACACAACATATCTGTCTGTAAAGAGTGCTCTCTCCTTCATACTCCCTCACTCTCTCACCCACTACCTCAGTATTCAGCATAGGTAATGCCCTCAATGATGCACTATCCACTGAGCTACCTCGTGTTCTTATTTGAGAGGTTATAATAAAATACTAGTATTTACATCTGGTGTGTCATGACTTGATTGTTTATTCCTGTGACTTTAACTAAAACCTTCATATGTTTCAACTGGAACATGCTGAGTAAGGAAACATTTCAAGCATGCAAGTTAGAAAGTAAAAACAATAAGTGTTAAAATGAATGGTAATTTTTTTTTTTCTTTACCTATAATTTTATAATGGATGATTTACTTTTCGGGTAAGCGGGGCATGACCTTTGGGCAAGTAGAACATGACCTGTACTTGCCCGATGGGCAAGTGCCTCTGAGACCTTAGTGTCAACCCCTGTGGTAGTTGTGTATGTGGACATCTGTCAGAGATGATTATTGGTTACTGAGAACTTCTGTGAAATGGGACACGTGAAACTCAGACACTGTCACCAATCGGGAACATATTCTAATTTCAAGGGACATCCATTTTGTGCGTCAAATTAATGTCCCCATTAAAGTGGCTGCTTGCTTTGCCATCTTCTGTGGGCTTCGCCTGCTGACTAGCTACATTGAGAATCAAGCAGTGCATAATAGGTTAGAAAAGGCTCGGTTCAACATATCGTTGATAATAACAGAGAGGTCTGACATCAAAATTGTATTTTGGTTCTAGATTTTCTCTCCCTCTGGCTCGTTGTCCTAGATCCTGAGTTCTGTTACAGCACCGTCGGGACCGGGGTGGGTGGAGGGGGGGTGGTGGAGGGTCTGAGAGGCTGGCTGTTGCCATTGAAGTCAGTGATGCCCTATATTAGCAGCACACTTCAACTGAAACTTAATACAGGTGGCTAGCACTGCAGAGCTCCTAAAGAAAGATAGAGATGGAAATAATGACGGGGTAGAGAAAAGGAGAGGACAGGGCATATGTTTCAGTGAAGAACAAGCACCAAGATAATAAAGGCAGTGGATCAAATGACAGCTTGTCTTGAACAACACATTTTGGTTTGGTCTTATGCTCTGTTTTTAAAGAAAACATTTCACCTCGATTTCATTGTACAATCATTACCAATAAAAAGGCAAACGACAATTCATGCAATGGGCCATGTTCTATCATTACTAATTATAGAGGTAATATATATATTTTAGACTAGGATTTTGACACATTCCAGAAAATATGGAGAAAATATGTAGTAAAGTATATTGAGCACCGATTTTGACTGTTGATAGATATTGGGCCATAAACCACAAAAGTTGTGGTTTATGACACACACACACACACACACACACACACACACACACACACACACACACACACACACACACACACACACACACACACACACACACACACACACACACACACACACACACACACACACACACACACACACACACAGTTTCACCACCACTCACCATTTCCCCTCTGCTTACTGGATCTCCCTGTGCTGCCCATGACCTTCCTCCTCAGTAGCTGTCAGACCAGGCCCATGGTTAAGTGCTGTGATACTGATTACTGCCATTGAAAATGTCACACAAGTGAAGTGTGACAGTCACAAGTAGTATTAGTGTCGCTGCATTGAAATCAGGAAGAACTGCTTGGGGCAGCACTTTATAGTACCATTTTTAACAACCAGTATGCATTTACGTAGATTAACTGGTTAATCTTTTTTACATCACTTGAAAGTACACAGTCTCTCTCGCTTCCAACCATGACTGTACATGGATGGCATTCAAATAAAAAACCTGCAAAGTTCAGACAACATGGTGGTCCTCAGACGAGCCCTCCATCGGAGTCTCTAGTCATCTCGATTCTCCATACATCTGGCGAGCTCGTGCATCAGCGTCGTTCTTCAGCACATCCACGATGGATGTGCTAAAGTGGCTGCATACTTAGTACAGTATTCATCTCTCTCTAAAATTCTCTGTCTGTGTGGGTTTAGGAAGCGCTGTGTCAGGGTATCTGTGTGTGTTGAAGCCATTATGGGGGCCCATCCTCCTTCTACACATCTGGGCCTGGTTAAGATCTGTCACTAATACTATCTACGTACGTTTGCTGTAAGCATGTGGGTGTAAAGCAACTCTTTATGCAGTTCCGGAGCTGCGTGGATTTCCTTTGAACAGTTGTGCATATGCATTCTGTACATTGTTGTACTAGATACAGCGTGCGTATGTGTACACTTCCCCCTGGGTTGGTGTTGAATTGTACTTGACACTGAAGTTACCCCTAATTGGAGTTGGTGCCTTACATGGTTTCCCCCGCCTTCGGTGTGTGAATGTGTGTGTGTGTGACTCTAATTCACATTGTTAAGCGCTTTGGATGAAGGCACAATATAAATGCACCATTTACTTCTCACTCAGCTGGCCGCCACGGTCATTTGGCCAGTAGTGATGTCAGCCCGTCAACTGGAACTGCAGTTTAGACTGCTGGATATAGTCAGCAGACAGACAACGGCAACAATAAATTGATTTTCTTGGCTTCCTTGGCAGCTGTTAGAGAGCATATGAGAAGACAATCAGGCAGTGGAAAAGTGCATCCTTTGAGTGTAAGTTTAGCAAATGTACTGACTCAAGGCAAGGTATATTGAATTTGTTGCCACTTGCCAGTGTTAATGGGATTACTGGTTTTGCTGTCAAACTATTAGCTACAGTAGGGAATGTGCACTAAAGCATTGGTTCTCAAAGTAGGGTTCGGGGACCCCCAGGGGTCCTTGGAGGAGGGTACCAGGGGACCCACAGCTAAATGAGTTAATAAAGCGTCGCAATCGTTTTAACCACTTAAAAAAGATAATATAAACGAGTGCCGAGAAAAATCTCGAATCTCGAAATCTCGAAAATGTGTGCAAATCTTTCTTTTAAAAGGCGAACATTTTGAACTGAAATCTTTGCTTCTGGGGGTCACTGGCACAACATATTTTCAGTTGGGGGTCCGCGGCCAAATACATATCAAGCCAAATACATATCAATTTGGGGGTCCTTGGCACGAAAAAGTCTGAGAACCACTGCACTAGAGCATTAGCCTGGCTCCAGACCATAGACTCCACCCACTGGAAGCTAGAAGCAGTGGACTGCTTCTAGCTTCACTCAGATAATCAGGCTACTAGAGCATATCAACTAGTAATATTGCCTTATCGGAGCAAAGCTTCAGTCTTGTTTTTATTTTTTGGTGGGTTGTGTTTTCTGGGAGTTTGTATTTTGGAGGTTCTCAAATTGCCTCCTTTTCTCAGAAGAACAATTTGCTTACATTATGATCGGCATGTCATAGTCTGCATGTTTTAATAGCTTTCTCAGGATCTACAAAAAAACACAGTAGAGGACTTTTTCCAAATTTTTGGCTTTCTGGTAACAAACCACACTATTTTCTTTGTGAGAATGCACCCAAGCAAGACAAAAATGAAAGGGGGAGGGGAATAAAAAAAAGGAGAGGAAGAGGTTAGAAACCAAATGGGAAAGGGGTAAAGACGGACTAAAAAAAAAGGGCAGAATAAGGCGAGCATTTCAGTGGGATGGATGGATAGCAGTAGGAAGGAGGGAGAGAGCCGCGGACGAGAAGAGAGAAAGGAGGAGGAGGGGGTGTGTGGGTGCCGTTAGAGAGCAGAGCGATTTTTCTTTTGGTACTGTAAATAATAGCCCCCTGTTTGAGTTGGACGGCTTTCACGGCTCCTTTTGTGTGCAGTGACATCTTAGGTTCCCTAAAGAGCTGAGAGGGCCTGGCTTCCAGGGTTTTCACTGCCATGGGAAAGGCAGAGTATTAGCCCAATATGAATATTAGGAGGGGAAAGCCACTGCAGGTCAAAGGCAAGCTGGCAATCTCCCCTTATCCTACTCCGATCCATATAGGCAGACATGCACATGTACAGTACAAGTGTGCACGTGAATGTACACACACACACACACACACACACACACACACACACACACACACACACACACACACCTGTTGAGGTCCTGCAGCTTAAAGAGTCATGGCAGCGTCCAGACGCAAGCACAGCTAGAGTTCTGAAATTCTGCACGAACCCGACCATACCCGATGTTTTCGGGCCGGGCCCAAAATCTATACTAATTAGTCGGTGTTATTAAAGAAAAACGGGTGCCAATGGCCAAAACTCAATCGAAAATTCGCGATCGAAAATCTGCGAAAGTGGTCGTTTCAGTTATCAGTTCAAAGCTTGTTGGATGTATGACTTTGAGGACATTAAAGGGATGGTTCAGCCCCAAAATGACTTTTTTTCTATCAATTAGTCACCCCATGGAGACTTGAATTCTTTTTTAGTTTTTGTCGCATTCCTAAGCCAATAATTTGGTGACCAGCAGAGGTTCCGGTAGGAGACACAAAGAGTCCTTTGTGTCTCCTACCGGAACCTCTGCTGGTCACCAAATTATTGGCTTAGGAATGCGACAAAAACAAACAAATATCCATGAATTCAAGTCTCCATGGGGTGACTAATCGATTGAAAAAAAGTCATTTCTTGGGTGAACTATCCCTTTAAGAACTTAATGACACCTTTTCGGGTTTTTGGGCCTAAAAGTATGGTAATTGTTCGGGCCGAGCCGAGCCTCTGGCCACTCCAGTAGGGCCCAGTTAGGGCCGGGCCTTCATTTTCAAGCACAGCACTCAGGAATACACACTTGCTCTGTGCACATACACACAGATCATTAGACGTCAGTTCACAGACTCCCTTCCCTGCTGCCACAATCAAATGGAGACAGTTTCGCTCGATCCTCCTCTCATCATCTCAGTTTGGGCACCAATAATATTTTGGCTGGTGCCTCTGTGGAGCAGGCTGCTTTCATGAGAGCAGCCCGGCGGTTGAGTTGTGGCCTCTTTTCTGTTCCTAACTATAATGTAGACTTGAGGGTTTAAATCTTAATACTAAACATATGCACACAGACTTGGATGTTCCATTCATATTTATAGGCCTTAGTGGGATTCGGTAAAAAGTGTGTATTTTAGACGGCACTAGAAAATTGTTCCATGAGAGAGAGAGAGAGAGAGAGTGTGTGTGTGTGTGTGTGTGTGTGTGTGTGTGTGTGTGTGTGTGTGTGTGTGTGTGTGTGTGTGTGTGTGTGTGTGTGTGTGTGTGTGTGTGTGTGTGTGTGTGTGTGTGTGTGTGTGCGTGCGTGCGTGCGCAAATAATGATACTGCGCTTACTCATTCAAGGACTCATTCTGTTGATGATGACATTATATGCAATCAAAGTTAATCAAAATCTGAGCTCACCTTGAGAGAACCAGGAAAAGACATTCAACATGTTTCATCATCATGATGATGACTAGTTCACAATTGGAAATAAACAAGATGATAAGAGATAAAGGTGGAATTGTTATTCCGGGTGCTTTTGGAGTGACAGATCTACTAACCGCAAATGATTCATTTCCCAAATGATGTCATATCCTGCGTGATTGCTTTATCTGTAAACAAGTGGAGCTGCACAGGAAATGGCTGGGAGGTTTTCTTCCTGTTGTTTGGTTGGGGGAGGTGCAGGCCTTGGAGGTAGAGGCTGCAGCACAGTTCACAACATGTACTTTTATTCCCTCCCCCTTTGCTTTCCTGTTGGAGAAACCACCTGTCAATCGATGTCTAGTGTGAGTGACCTCTTGGAACTGACCAATCAAGTGCAAGATACAGTAGGGCCCCCTTTTTCCATCACATCCAATCATGTGTTTTAGGATTTCTCTTTTTTAATTTCTAGTTGGAGATTGGAGGACCTTCCATTTATTCCTGTTTTCCCTGCTCTGTGACGTCCGCTCCGTACGAGCTCAGTTTTCTTAACCTACTTCGGAGACAAGAGTTTCTATAACTTTTCAGATCATTGTTTGTGCTGAATGTCAGGAAAGATCTTATCCAGTGTTAAATGCATCATATATTGCCCCGGTATCAGCCTCAATTAGAGCTCACATTACTTTCCAAATTGCTCCCTCTAGAGATTCTCCCATTGTGTTTAGAGCTTTAAGGTAACTCTCTATACATCTCAGTTTGTTTACTGTATATCTCTGACCTCACAGGTGTATAGACTTTAAAACCAGACAACAGACAAGCTATTGATGTGAGGTGATACCATAAACTTTAGATTAGCTATTTGATATTGCCATGTATTACACAATTTGGCTCTTGTGTCTTATGATGTCTCTTATTATAATTATATAATAGTTGTGTAGTTACCAGACCGGTGCATCGGCCTACTCGGGGACCACACACGTTGGGAACAATATAAATCGTGAACAATGCAATTTGGGAATGCATGCCCCAACCGGTTATGCATATTCGTTGTACTCGTCGTCAGGCTACTCGTTGTACCAGTCTGTCTGTCTGTGCCCTTTTAATGCCCATATATGGAGATTTCTATATCTGTGGGACAGTGTCTGTCTGTGTCCTTTTTTATGCCCATATGGAGTTCTGTGTGAGACATGCCTAAATATGGAGTCTATGACGTCGGCACTATGACGTCACATTGATAGACATACGAGTACTCAATTTATGGATATTTGCGAATTTGTGCACCAGAATAGTCTCTATATGTGGGCATATGGACGTTTGTGACGATTTTCATGCCACTTTGGAAAATGCACATGTACAAGCCTTATTCTGCGCATGAAAATCTAGTTTAAAGTGGTCTCCATGTATGGGCATGTTACATTTGGGATCACTGTCCATCCACAAGGCAATTGTAATAAAAAGGATATGGCCATACAACCTGGCCTAAATATTTTTTTTGTGAATAGTTTTGATGTGTTCTTTTTGAGAATATTTTGACAAGCACATTGAAGTGCTTGAAAGTGCAATTTATTATACTTGCTCTGTTATTGACAACTCGTCCAACAATATCTGAGCAGTCCTCGTACGTTATACACTCCACCCATCTGGTTCTCCAAGCAGGATAACAATGATTATACTGTTGGCGATAGGTTATCTACTTGTTTTACCCGATAAACGGTGGTATCGTGTGTCACTGTTTGGTTTCTGTGAAAGTGGAAGGTGTTGTGAATTGTTAAGGCGCTGTTATTCTGCAAGGGCTGGGCTTGGTGCGTCAAACTTTCCTGGTTAAGATAACGGCAGCTGCTGACCCACAGCAGTCCTGATAGCTGAGAGTTACTGGTCAATGGTCACTCACTACCCATAGTACAGTAGGTCACATGTATCGACTGACCAAAGAAACGAAAGCTTCTTGAGTTTCGTTGACAGACGTGTGCTGAAAGTCATTGTGCACGCTTCATTTTGTTTGTACACAAATTATTCTCTCTGCAGCTTTTAAGGTTGGCTTGTTTTTCAGCGTTTTTGTCTTGTTTTTTTACACTTTGATAACTGTCTTATTATCAAAGGTCAGCGTTATCCAAGGCGGGCTACATTTGCACGGTTCCATGTGCAGTTTCGTATTCCCCGTAACATCCAGGTGAAAAAGAAACGTGGAACTGGGAAAGTGGTGTCTGCTGACAGGGGCCAAGAGCTGCTGTATCAATCCCAGGAAGCCATTGCTCCAGGAGGCCGGAACAACAGCTACTGGCCCCGGCTGAGGGGACTTTCCTCTGCCTGACACAGTTAGGATGCAGAACAATACACACACACACACACACACACACACACACACACACACACACACACACACACACACACACACACACACACACACACACACACACACACACACACACACACACACACACAATGACCACTTGCTCTGGCATGTCTTTATACACACACACACATGATGACCACTTGCTCTGGCATGTCTTTATACACACACACACATGATGACCACTTGCTCTGGCATGTCTTTATACACATACACACACGTCACGTACACACACACGTACACCCTCATAACAGGTTGCGCTTTGAGGTCTCAGTCCTGTGATCTGTGCTCCTATCTGTTTTTGGACACCATGTTGGATTGCCATGTTCAAAGAACTAACTAATGCCACTAGAAGTGAACTAGAAGTGACAGATTGGTAAAGCGTGGCTGGAGGGATGGAAAAGGGAAGCAGGTCTGAGGCTATGATGTGGTGCCATGTCCCTGGGCTCTGGGCAATGTGACCCAGTTGTCTGTGTGTTTTAGGGGTGAGGCAAGACAGCTTGTCCTTGGGACGTCCTCCTCTTTCTATTTCTTGCTTACTCTGTCTGGCTTTCCATTCTGCATTTCTCAGTTTTTCCTACACTGTCCACCCTCTGTTTTGTGTAATCACCAACAATTCTTTGTTTAAGCCCTCTTTCAAAAATAGCTCAAATAGCCAATCCAGAACCTGCACAAGATGTGACGCATTGTGAGTAGTGTTTTTGAAAATTAAAAAATTCTAGGACAATGACTAGTGAAAGTGGTCTATTGTACTCTTCAGCCTCTCATTATAGTGTTGCTGACACCTTCTCTCTTCCTATCTCTCTGTCGTAATTTTTATAATTTGCTGTCGCCTGCAGTGTTGGCTGTTCTCCAGTTTCGCAGTGATCCCACAACACAAAGTGAGAGAGGAGAGAGAGGAGAGAGTGCCTCAATTCGTTTGGTAGTAGTGTATTGGGTGGGTGGGAGGGAGGGCGCAGTTGGGACCTACAGTAAGAGAGAGAGAGACTAGAGAGTAGTATTGCAGCAGTAATTGGTCAGGATTGGGCTGCTCTGCCTCGGACGTACATGCTCCTCTCTCTCCCCCTTCTCTCTCTCTCTCCCTTCTCTCTCTCCCTCTCCCCCTCCCTCTCTCTCTCTCCTCCCAGTGGGCAACGAGTTATGTTGTGTTCCGCTCCCATCTGTTCCCCCCCCACCCCTCTCTTTCTCTCTGTCTCTCTAACTCTCTCGCTCTAGAACTGACCTCATAGAGGTGTGGACGCTGTCCTGACATGGGGCGTCCAGACATCAGCCCTCGCTAGACCACGCCAGTGACAGTTTCTTATGAGCGCTTGTGAGCCTTCCTAGTTGCTTGTCTAAGATAACAGACATTACTAAATGCTGGGCCATGGGAATAACCTGTCAAAGGATACTGGATATGATTGAGCAAGAAACGTGCAGTCATTGGAATGGTCCCTAAGGTGAGTTGGACGTCGCTGATGCTCATGTATAGCTTGCTATACACTTCAAAGATACGATGCTTTAGCTCTTTTCCAAGGTTTGTGAACCATCAGGTTATGGTGTGTAGTTCGGGTTAATCTGCTGTAAATCGGGGTGTATTGTAGATGTCAGGTATTGGGCTTCAGCCTTGTACAAAGCACTACTGTTCATGATTTTTTGTGCTTTTAAAAGTCTTACTCGTCTAATCATAATTGTAGTGGCTGATGGTGCTGAGCCACTCGGACCTCCAATTACTCTGTCCAGAGTTTCAATTTAGTGTGACGCTAATGGCAGCTCTGCCCTGCGCTCTAATTAGATGGCATGAGACCACTGCTATTAGACTGCAAGTTTATGTTTGAGCATGGGAGCCTCTGCCCACTACCATGTTGCTGTGTGTGCATGTGCGTGCGTGTTATTATTTTGTGTCTACTGGCGGGGTATAAGCAGTAATGCCTCCTACTTTGTGTGTCTTATATTCTGGGAGCATGTAGTAATGCAGGGTAGAGGTATGCTTTGCCACATATTGTTTTATTATTTATTTATTAAAAATTTAAATTTGACAAAATGTATGTCATAAACCAAAGGATCATATGAAACTAAAATAAAAACGAAAAAAAATAAAAACAAAACACAAACAATAAAAGTATGACGATGTCCCACGAGAACAAAATGCTTTGGATGAATGTCTAGTTTAGAAGAACACAATGCAAGTTCTTAAGGGAAAACATATATTGTCTTTCTTTGAAGCGTGACCAAATATTTATATTATTATATTTTTTCATATGGAAAGACTTTAAAGTGATCTGCTGACCACCTGCATTGTGCATGTGTGTACGTCCATCTTTGTGTGTGCGTGTCTGTGTGTGTTGCGTCCTCATTCTGTTGGCCCTAACTAGAGCACCCAGTCTAAATGCGTCACACAGGGAGAGAGGGAGACCAGAAAAGAGAGCACATTTGCTATTAAACTAGTTTTTCGGCGCTTGGTATTAGGGTAGTTGTTTTTAGATATCCTGCTTAATGACAGAACATTACGTTGTGTTCACCTTCAGCTTCCAACGTATTTAGCACACGCTGTGATTCACAGCACTTTATGTGTACAGTAGTACACTACAAAGTACAACGCTTATAATATGGTATCACCAACATTATTAGCAGCATCCTTATGCTAGAGTTAAAAACGTGTCTTATATCACTACTAGAATGTGTGCAGTAAACAGGTATACTGAGTGACGTGGTAGGCATTTGAAATAAAAGCCAAGCAAAATGTTAATGTAAACAGTCTGTACAGTCTATGCATTTATGTTGCTGCATACAGGTCAATGGACCCAATTAACATCATACTGTCATATCTCTCTCTCTCATCATGTTTATATATTTCTTCCATACTGTACATTTCCATATGGCGAGGCAGAGGAAAACTTTTCCCCAGTCTCCACCCCCCCACTTCTCCTTTCCTGTCCGACCCTTGTCTTGCATTTTAATCTGAGGCCAAACACAGCTTCCTCTGTCCATCCGCCTCACATACGCATTTGTCCTGCATAGTCACAACGGACAACAACTAAAAAAAAACGCATACTTGTGTCATTTAGCAAAAATAAACACAAATTGGAGGTATTCATCACTACTAGATACATCCCCAATGGTCGTTTCAGTAAGTGTCGTTTCTTAAACTAAGCTATTTGCTACACTGATAATTTAACATGTAAATAAACATGTCATGAGTCAAGAATTTGCATGTTAATGACTTGACATTAAGTACGTTGGATGCTACATAATACGTCTGTGTGTGTGTGTGTGTGTGTGTGTGTGTGTGTGTGTGTGTGTGTGGATAGCTGGCGTGAGGTCTCTTAAATAAGTTGCGGTCCATCTGGCTGTACACCAACTCCACAGCTATTTAGTATTCAAGAATTCATCCCCAAAGTCATGATTCTTGTCAGAAGAAATCCTTTTGTTCTCTCCTTCCGTCTCCTCTGGCCATTTATCACACTCTATAACTCTCTTCCATTTATTGTTCTTTTCCACAGTCCTGCTAATGCTTACTAGCTAACATTGTACCACATAAAAACATTTGCATACTAACATTAGCCTCTTTGGTAAGATGCTTTTCTTGGCCCTGTAATGCTTATAGTTACTCTGCTCTGCCATTAGCTGCTGTTGTTATTGTTGTTGATGTAGCAGCTGTTGCTATTCCAGTCATAGTCATTGTTTGGTCTGCTGTAAGGGAGAGAAGGCCTAGATGTTACTCCGACTCCTCCGGCCAATTTCAAGGGATTCCTCTTCTTATATGAGGCTAAATTGATGCCTCCTCCTCAGTCAGAATTCTGGCCAGCTAGAGTCAGCCAGACATTCCTGGACTTGTCCCGGCACTGAGGCCAGACTTCTGCAGCCCCAGGGAATACCGTCCAGGAATCCAGGAATCTCATAAAACCGTGAGAGGGTTAATGTCAGGAAATCGGTGACATTGGGTTATTGGTTAATAGTCATTCAATTAGACAAATTCATTTTGTTTAATTTCTTTTTAACAGCAGAATGGCGTATTGTAGTTGTTGGCCAATCACTGTTAGTCTGGATTAATTCTCTGGAAGATCGGAAGATCAGTTTATCCATTTATTTGGACGCTCAGGCAGTCCAACTTTCTTTGGAAAAATATCTTTCTCTTTGACTGTTTTCAGACAGATGTTTTCCTGTTTTTAATCTGTGAGATATAGAACTGCGAAGTGCCGTGCGTTGCATCTCCAACTGGCACACAGTTGCTAACATCAGGCAGTCAGGAATCTGTTGCAGGGAGAACAACTGACTGTGAAGTAGATGTTGGTGTGCCACAAAAAACTGTGTGTGTGTGTTACTAAACTTGTGAAGGCCAGTATATCAGAAATTGAGAAATCGACATTGTGAGGACAGTTTTCCTGTTACTCACAAGAGAAATGGTTGTTTGGTATCTAAAACATTTTTAGTTGGTCTTACTATTACGAAAAGGTTCAGGTTGGGGTTAGAATTATGCATTTAGAGGTTAGATTTAGGGGTTGGGGCTAGAGTTATGTTTGATACATGGTTGTGCACCGAATATATCTGCAAGCTCACTTCGTGTCGCATCGCTATGTGCTACTTGTGGTGCGGGACTCAGGCTTTAGGGTTGGGGTTAAAATGCCCAAAACATTATGTAAAAATAAAAATGTGTTATTTATTTATATAATTTATAAAATTGCCATCCTAAAACGTTGATGTCCTCACAAGTAGTAGTAATACCAACGCGTGTGTGTTCTACTTCTACAGATAATCCATCTTGGCAATGATAAAGACAGACAGGATCTCAGAGGGAGGGGGAAACGTATATGAATGACTCCCCCAATTCCACCATCACTCACAGGCTCTCTGTCTTTCTCTTTCCCTCTGTCTGTTTTTCTGTCTGCCGTGCTCTCACTCTCTTCTGTTGCTCTCTTCATGTTTTTCTTCCCCCTCCGTCTTCTCTCTAGTCCATCAATTTACATTAAAGGACCCCCCCGTCTGACACATAGAGGTTGCCATAGACACGTAGAGCCTTCGTTTTTAACTGGGACATCTGGGAAAATGAAGAAGCTGTCAGGCTCGTCTTAGGAGAATGGCACACACACACACACACACACACACACACACACACACACACACACACACACACACACACACACACACACACACACACACACACACACACACACACACACACACACACACACCAATAACAACGATTAAATTAGTTCCATCCAGCTCTGCAGAGGGGTACATTTAGGTCCTATACCGTACTACCCATCTACCTGAACTTGAGTTGGAGTTTACAGTAGTGTTGGAAAACAACTGATTATTGTATGTGTGTGTGTGTGGGTGTACGCACCTAGTTTGTATATTAACCGAGCGCCATACTCCAATGTTTTTCTCTCGCGCGCGCAATCTCTCTCTCGCTCTCTCTCTCGTTCACTCTGGGATGAGCGCTTGGCTGTTGTCATAGTGACCACAGTACTATAGCCCTGATCATCTTGGCAAATCCACAAACCCTCAGGACCTCTGCTCTGTGTTCATGGGGTGGGGGGACTGTGTGTGTGTGTGTGTGTGTGTGTGTGTGTGTGTGTGTGTGTGTGTGTGTGTGTGTGTGTGTGTGTGCGTCTCTGTGTATGTACTTAAACTCTTACTCTCTTGTTATAGCCTGTTGTTGGCCTTGAAGTGGAGAGAGGCCTGTGGTGAAATGTCCTCTCCAAGTGGACGAGTACATAGAGACGGAACACGTGAAAAGGAAGAATGGTTGGTGTGGGGTTGGGGGGGGCTGGGGGTCTAGAACGAATCAGAAAAGTATCGATGTCGGAAACATGGATTCATGGGTTTTTACTTTTTTATACCCAGCTGGTACAGTTTTAGAGAGGAAGGCAATTCAGACAGTATCCTAAGCATGCAAACCCCTGATCTACAACTACAGTTGTACATCCAGAAATAGTTATGGTAGTTTGATTCAGACTGATCAAATCTCATTCTCCCGCATATAATTCATCATTTAGTTTGAACATGACGGCTGATGTAAAAATTCGACTTTCATCCATCCACATGTATGACAGTTCATGTTACATGTTATTACAATTTGTCGCTCAGGAAATGTAAAAAATAACCTATGTTCCAATGGATCCAATAACCTAACCCTTCCTCTTTGCCTTGCCTACTTGTTGTTAATTAGTTGTACGAGCTCTTGTTTTATTGGATCCTGTTTATTCGATACACTAATTTGTTTTAGCTCTTGCTCATTTGATTTTCCTATTCGTCTCATCTGCTTAAGAAAGTAGGTAACTGATATATTGCACTTTTACCTTAGTGCTAGCCTATGTATACTCTTAGTTGCTTGTTTTAGAAGAGAATGCACTTAAGACTTCTGGTGATTAGTAGTTTCCTTGCCTACCTATGTTGAATGCACTTATTGTAAGTCGCTTTGGATAAAAGAGTGTGCTAAATGACCGTAATGTATTGTAATCCAATGATGATTTAATCATCATTGGAGTCATAAGCTCTTGTTATGTTCAGACTCGAGGCCTTGTGGTTAAAGTGTCCACCCTGAGGGGGAGTTCAATCCCCGGCTGAGTCATACCAAATACTGTACAAGCCTACCTGCTTGTGACTCAGCATCAAGGTTTGGATGGGGGGGGCGGGGGGTAAGTCCTTGCAACATACAAGCGTCATGTCCTGGGAGTGTACTTATGCTACGTTAACAGGAGATGGGCTCCTAACCTAACCCATGGGCCACATGGCTCGGGAACCTTGGTTCCCAAGGATCCTTACTTTTCATGTTAATACTTTTTATACATTGCTTAAATATTTATAAAAGACAAAATAGACAAAATAAAATTGTTAATTGATCTATATTCTGATCATCATTGCTACAGAGTGTTCGTTCAGTATTTTATAATTTTACAGCAGTGCTACAGCAGTGTTGTAAGGACACCATGTTGAAAGTGGTGTCCTTATTTTGGGCATGGGATTATACAGATATATAGACCAATTAATTGTTTACTAACATTGAGACTGGATGCGCAGGTGATTGTTTCACGCAATCAATTTCCAACCTGTTGTTTCGGGGTGCGCTAGTTTCAGCACACCCCAACCCCCTCTTGTGTGTTGGCTAGTGTGGCACGTCCTGGCGAGACCTGATAGAATGTGTTTCATTTAGCGCATACTGGTTGCACGCATACTGGTTATTATCAGTGTGACGTCGTCTGTTAAGGGGTCTATATATATATGTGTACATATACATGTCGGCCAAATATAAAAGAATTGCAGTATGTCGCATCGTGCAGCGTTGTGAACTTGTAGATCGGCTCTTTTTACTACTTTTGTATAAAATAGGGCATTAATTTATGAAACGAAACACGAAAAGATGAAACATTGGAGATACAACGTTTCTGCCCAACAGCCACGAATTGCAAAGTAAACCAGAAGAATGCAATATGATTGTTTTTCTTTCTGCACTAGTGAAGGGGGGCATCAGATAGGACGGAGCGCGGCCGCAGGTTTCCGTCATCAAAGAGGCCGCGCTCGGCTGAACCGTGGAGCTCGGATGAGGTCCGTGTTTGTTTGTTTGCCTGGTCAGAGGTGCTCGTTATGGGGATGTGGGAGTCTGTTAAAAGGGCTGGGGGGACGTTTGTAGGGTTGGAGAGGAGCACGAAGGACTTTGTGGGTCAGCGGAGCCTCAGTCCTCAGAGAGGGGTCATGCTTCTTGGGATCTGGTGTGTATGTGTGTGCGGCTGTGCGCGCACGCGCACTTGTATGTAAAAGCTAGTCCGGGGGGGTCTTCGCCATTGTATTGGTCAGACAGAAGGTGGGGGCGGGACTAGGGAGACCCCATGCTGCTGAGACTGGTCTGTGTCTTTCAGAGATGGGCAACAAATAGTCGACACGTCGGTTTCAATGTGTGAGTTTGTGGGCCTATTGTATGGAGCGTGTGGTCCTCCTGGTGTGTGTCCTCTCGGAGTCACAGAGACCGTCCGGCTAGTGATGACTCACGTTCTGAGGCTAAAGGCTTTACAGGCTTTACTACGGAGACGTGGTGATATTTCAACCCATTAAGACCTGAGGCCGATTCTACAAATGCCTTCTAAAATCAGTAGTTCTCACACTTTTTCGTATTTTTTTTAGATTTTTCAAAACAATTGCAAAAATCTAAAATGACACAGATGCTTTCCCGGTTTTAATGGGTTAAATCTTGTGCTGTGTTAATTCAACGCAGAGAGGATTTTACTGTGTGTGTACCGTATTCTGTTGTTACACTGTTGCTCTGTGGTCCGGGAGACAGCGTAACTCACAACTGGAGGCCGACCGATATATCAAGTTGGCATATATCAGCCATTATTTTACCCTTTTGATATTTTTTCAAATAAAAAAAAGTGTTTTTTTTATTTGTTTGCTTATATGTCAAATGTTCTCCAGTAGAATTACACTTACAAAAGGACTCCAAAATCGGAATCGGCTTCGGACTCAGAAATGGCATTGGTCGGGATGTACTCGGTACAATGTGTCAGAGGAGCGTCTCAGAGGGCTTTGGGGTGGCGGGGCCCCTTTTTGTTTGTAGTGGCTCCCAGCTACTGATCATTCATATCCCCCTTCTTGTAAAGTGCATGTATGTGTGTGATCTCTGGACCAGTGGCACTTCAGCTGCCTGCTGGGCTGTTTATGAGTGTGCAGACGCATGCACGCACGGACACACACACACACACACACACACACTCACACTCACACTCACACTCACACACTCACACTCACACTCACACTCCATATCCACATATTATAATAGTTCTATTAACATGTATCTGATGCTTGTCCGCCTACGTGTGTGAGACAACCTAAGAAGTTTATTTTTCAGAGAGGGCGAGCATGAAAAAAGAGCAGGAGGTAGAGGGAGAGGAGGCTCTTTCTTTACTGTGGAAGTCTTCAGCTCCTTCTAATTTGCTGCAGGAGGGAGGAAGGAGGAGCCAGAGGGAGGGGAATGCCCAGCAGGGAGGGAGCATAGGCCATTCACTGTGACACACACACACACACACATATGCACGCATGCACGCACGCGCGCACACACAAACACACACACATTCACATTTTTAGACACACAAGACACAGAGTGGATGAGTTACCACAGGAGAGAGAGAGAGGGAGAGAGAGAGGGGTGTTGAGGCATTCTGAAACACAGCGCAACAGACATAACTCAGTTGGAATAGATTTTTCAGCAAACTACAGAGAGAGAGAGAGAGAGAAGAAAAGAAAGAAAGCAAGGGTCACTTTCCACAGCTGCACCAGCGAGTGGAACGTGCAGGCGTTGTGTTTGTGTTTTGGAGTACAGCGGATGGCACGCTTACTCCCAGGAGTAGGAAATCAGAATGAGGACTGGCTGAGAGGAACGCAGGGAGTCTGTCTGTCTGCTGAGGGAGGTCTGCATCCCTACTGCAGTCGGGGACTATACCTTTACTCTGGATAATGTGACCTCCTCAGGACTGCTGTTTTCCTCCGAAACCCTGCGTGTGATTGTTCAGCGTCTGACCTCCCTCGGTTTAATTTCTCGTTGAAGGAGAGCCAAGCCGCAATGCCTACTGGTAAGCAGGAACATCTACCGTCTACACAGCTTTTGATACTTAACTCCTGTTCTGTAGACACTTCTCATCTAGGGTTTCACAGAGGAAAGGTCTTTTTATTAATGTGGTGATATAGGGATATGGCAGTTCTAAAGGGATCTTGCCAAAGGTTGCTTAAGGTACAGTATTGCAAGTCTGCAAACCCCACCAAAGGGATTTTAACCACTTTTTACTCATAGTGTAACATAATTGTCTCAAAGATTCTGTGGTGAAAGGACTGAAGGAGGAGGCTGTTTGCTGAGTATCCTGTTTGCAATGTAGTTTGATTTTATTTATGAGGATATGATGTTAGTTCTACACACAGTGGTTCTATTGTAGTGGAAAACGTTTACCTGTTGCGGTCAAAACTTGAGAAAGTGACTTAATCGCAATCTCTGGTAATGACAAGGTCCCCCCTTGCCTCTGATGGTTTACAGTACGTAGTGTGTTTGTCTTGCCCCCCCCCCCCCCCTCCCAGTTGTCAGTTGTGTATTTTGGGTGCCTTTAGTTTGTGCAGCATTGTGATATTGTTCCTGCTGCTGTCAGAGTTGTGTGAAGTGCCTTTGTAGCGTTCTCCTGTTGTATGAACGGTGTTTTCTGCTTGTTTTCTCGCCCCTGCAACTGACCAGAATGCGTTTGCTGTCTCGCTGAGGACTCTTGGATTAGGTTTCTCTGCTGATGTTGTGGCTGCAGGGGTCCAGCGCCCACAGATTCTTTTTTGGATAACTCTGCTGTGTTATAAATGCAATATATAATTTATGAGAGTAGAGCATACCATATATACTTATGATTTTGCTAGTTTTATATGAAGTAACCAAAAACAACAAAATTAACAAGATATTACAATTTAATAATTATTTTATATTTTTTAATAACGTTTTTGCATTCCATCAGCAGGCATCACTAAGCGCTAAATCCTCCTCATTTCTCAAAAAGCCATTAGTTGACGCATGTGTCAGTTTGCTCTTGCTGAGTGTCACGTTGACTGACTGCTGTTTGGGGAGTGCTGAGATGCCACTCTGCAGCCTGTGACCCAAATTAGAGCCCTGAAGGGGGATGTTGCTGGTGGGTGGGTGGGGGGGGGGGTGGTAGGTGACCGGGGGGGATAATTACTGTTTGAGTGAAGTCTTTGGTTTGGAGGTGCTGGAGACAATGGACCCTTCCACTCCCCACCCACCCAGCTAGAGTGGAAAACCTAGCAGGGAGGACCCCCCGCCCCACACACACACACACACACACGCTCTATGGCTCTTTTCGACTACAAGAACGCCATGAACCGTGACTTGTCGTGAAACGTATTCCACAGGTTCTGGATTTGTTTCCATATGACGTTACGGCGCTGTTTCAGATAAGGTTCTCAGAAGCCAATTTTGGGCCCTGCTCAGGAGGTAGTACTAATCCTATGTTCTGGGAACCCAGAACTGAGAACTTACTTTCGAAACGTTTCTAAAATTGCAAAACATTGCAAAAGCAGATCGGCTACTTTGTCTTCTTTAATGAGTTATTTTTTATGACGTACCTCCCCCTTCACATGTGGTTCTGGTTATAATGGAAATGTAAAGAAAAAAAAGATCACAGAACTTGATGGGTTACCCTTTGTAGTTGAAAAGAGCCATAAGCTAAGACCTACAGCCCAAGCTGAAGCAAACTGCTGTGAGGTGGGGGGTTATGGGCGAAGTCTTCTCTCTCACAGACAATGCACATCAATAGCTTGCCCGCACACCCACATGCTTCTGTGTCCAGTGCTGTGTGTGTGTGTGCGCGCAGGGGGTTGCTCTATCTCTGTGTGATGGGCAGATACTTCAATATGCCAGAGAGAGAAATAACAGTGTGTGTGTGTGTGCAGGGTTATAGACTGACAGTGAAGGGGAAGTGGATGCAGAACTATTTCAGGTGTGTGTGTGTGTGTGTGTGTGTGTGTGTGTGTGTGTGTGTGTGTGTGTGTGTGTGTGTGTGTGTGTGTGTGTGTGTGTGTGTGTGTGTGTGTGTGTGTGTGTGTGTGTGTGTGTGTGTGTGTGTGTGTGTGTGTGTGTGTGTTTTTCTGTAAGCTGAAATCCAATCAGGTCGGAGAATGAGGCTAGTGTGTCACACTCAGAGGGAGGGCCAGGGTGTGTGCACCAGGGGTCGTGGGGGTGTCCCAAAGGGACTGAGATTGTGTGTGTGTGTCTGAAAATAGGGGGTGTTAGTTTACGGATGGAGGGTTTCCCACAGAGGCCAAAGACCCAACCTCTCCAACCCTTAACTATGCTGCACATTCCCAGCTGATCACACATTGTTAGGAACACAATGAAAAAATCCATAGGATTACAGAGGCAGCATTTACATGCCCATATGTACATATTGACAGTTGACCCCTTCCATATTACTGTCGATACTCTGTACTTATCTGCTATATCATGCCCATTTTACTGGTGATAGAACATGCATGATACTTATGCCTAAGTATATTTATCTCTCCCACGCCGGAAGGCCGGGAGGTGGTGATTATGTTTTTGCCACTGTCCGTGTGTGTGTGAGTGAGTGACTAACTGAGTGAGTCCGGAGTTAATCTTGCGTCGAACATTTAGTGTAGGCAGCAGCAGTAGGGCAAGAGCAGTACATTTTCAAATCGCCCTCATGGTGGCGCTATACCAACCCGCTTTACATTTTGGCCTATAACCTTTGAACCGTAAAGTTTTGTACATTCAAAATGTATTCTTCCTGGGATTCCTTGGATCATGTGCCCATTTATACAGGTCCATTTCTGCCTATCTAGTTATAATGGTTCATACCTTATGCTAACTGGATCAGTCCAGGTGCAGAGGGCCAGGCCAGTCTATTTATATGGGCGCTTGGGTGGCGCAGTGTAAAAGTAGCTGTCCACCACCACGCAGACTGGGGGTTCGAATCCACCGCGGTGCAGCCGGCTTTGTCGAGCGTCTATATAGGAACACAACTGGCCCGTGTTCGGGAGAGTTGTCATATTTGTCACTGCACGTACTCCTACGGGCTGGGACGGCACTTGTCAGCAGCGAGTGTTGGGCGGGGGGGGGAATATAAACGAAGGCTCTACGTTCTCCCGGTGGAGAACGTAGAGCAGGGCAGTAGGATACAACAGCAGTGACAACACACAGAAATGTGTGCGGGGAGGAAATAATTGGCATAAAGACTAAATTGGGGAGAAAAAGGAGTAATTATTTTTTATACTTGTATGTTTATTAGGATGTGTGCATGATGCTTATGTCTCTATTTATATCTACGAATGGTTCATACATTATGCCATGGCCAGTCCAGGTGCTAATGACCAGGTCAGGTTTTTTAAATACATTTTCTTGCCTTATTTCTAATTAGTGTTTCTGTACTACTCATTCTGTATGTCTCCACCCTTCCCTCTATGTTTCATCTTTACTGTGGTGCTATGAGAACTGAATTTCCCTCGGGAGTCGGGATCAATAAAGGTCTATCTATCTTTTGTGGTTGACATCTTAATAAATATTAAAGGGAGATAACAGATGTATGGGTGTGTGAGTGAGACTGTCAAATCAATGCAAGGGTCATCTTATCATAAATAAAAGAAAACACGCTGCCAGGCCCAGTTGTCTGTGCCTTGTGTATGTGGCCGGCATTTGGCGTTTGTTGGATTTCTGTGCTAATGGAATTACTTTGACTTTTATCTGTGGGCCAGTGAAACCCACAGAGGTTCTGTTAAAGAGCGTATCAAGTCTCAACCCTGGTCTTTTCACCAGTCATGACCTGCGTTCAAGAGTTTGATACGGTTTTGTGATTGTTGCAGCATGTGCTGCTTGTTCCCAGCCAAAGCATTAAATGAGGGAATACTTATTATTTTTTTTCTCATTTTCTCTTCTCTCGCTCTCTTTTTCCCTCGTTCCACCCACCTTTACCTGCTCCTCCTCCTCTAAAAATGTTATGAAAACATATGTTTTAATAACGTTTGATGCAGTCATGGAGTGTTCAATCGGTTTGGAAAAAAATCTGCCTGTGGTTCTCTCCCTCTCTGTTCCTTCCCAGTCATTGGGGCCTTGAGTGTGAAATCCTGCGTGACATTTTAAGGTCCTTAGCGTCAGCAGGGATCAAGCCTGCGTCTCTATCAGACGGTCGAGGTTGACCTCAAAGTGGACATTGGGGCCGTGTGGCTCTGCCTCTGAAGCTGGAACTAAACGATCCAGTCAGACAGGCTAGATAGCTGCTCAGGCAGTGCTCGGCTTGTGAAGGGGACAACAGCTCTCTCCATGTGCCAGAGAAAAACGATATTCTGTCACCTAGCGGTAACTTGCAAGGGGTTTTGAGAGGAAAAGGTCTGGTCAGTGGAGAACTGCTGAGGGTAACACGGAAGATCAATTTGAGATAGAGAGCGATGTCTTTCAGGAGGGCAGAATAACGACAAAGGGAGGCTTCAAGATGAGACGGAAATAGAGTGGGTGATGGAAAGACGGGACAGTAGTCGAGGTGGGGGTGGCGTTTGACGCATGACCTTTCCTCTTCTCTTTTCTTCCCACTCTTCATTCTATTAGTCCACCCCACCCCTCTGTATTTCTCTCTCTCTCATGATCTCGTGTGTCCTCCCTCTGCCACGTTTGCTTGATCCCTTATCTTTTTAATCACAGCTGAAACCATTGCCATGAGCTACCAAGGAGCAGACAATGCGATGGCGAAGAACTCCTCTACTTATCACACACAGACACACACACACACACACACACACACACACACACACACACACACACACACACACACACACACACACACACACACACACACACACACACACACACACACACACACACACACAGACACACTCTTACACACACACACACACACACACACACACACACACACACACACACACACACACACACACACACACACACACACACACACACACACACACAGACACACTCTTACACACACACACACACACACACACACACACACACACACACACACACACACACACTGGTATCGGTGCAGCCATTCCATAATTCTTGTCGACAAAGACGGCCTCCAGGCTGAATGATGGTTTCTGAAATATATTCTCAGTGGTCGTTGCTGTCGTGCGGCGTGGAAGCCTCACCGCCAACTGGCCGACCCACTGCCACATAAACAAGAAAACACACTGATTTAAAAAAACATGTTTGATGGATGAGACTGATAAGTGTGTGTGATCACATTACACTCTGGGACAGAGTATACTCGACTCCTTGCTTTTTCGAAGACCTCCCGCACTGAAACTTGGGTTATTTCAATACTCATGTAGTGTCACAGATGATTTAAATGCAATCATGTCCTACAGGAAGGCTTCAATCATTCAACCAGACACATACAAACATTCTGCATTTAGAAATGCATAGGAGTTATAGTATGTGTTCACAGAAAAAGAGAAGCTCACATTACTTAGTCTTCCAATGTGGAAACGTTTTCCACTGTGCTATATGTCCATGTATCATTACGGTTTAACGGACATTCTGTAGCACTATTATAAGAGTTTTACGTGTACATTTTAGAGTCATAATATACAAGTGATAATTGCGGCCGTCCTCTTTAACTGTTCCAGTAGACTGTTGTTTGGTTGAGAACCTTGGTCGAGAGTTCCTGTTTCTACACAAAAAAAGGAGGTTGTCCCCCCAGAGGCAAAAACAAAGACATAAATATATATACATTTTTCTTTTTTTCTTTTTTTTTACCGAATGTGTTCCCAGATTTGTTGTGAGCTTGTAGATCTGCTATTTTTGGTGAGCGACACCAGTTCACAACTAAGTATAAATCGGTTATAAATAAGGGGTGCCTTGCACACATGCATATACCATCATTCCCATGCTCACATGTGCCCTGGTGGTCTGTAGGCATATATACTGGCCAGTGGGTGTATATTTTCATATAGTTAAGTATATGCTTGTTGAGGCTTGGATTGGGCCCATAGGAATGTCCTTTGGAGCTTATAGGCATGGCACACATCGGACTTGGCAAAGCACTGGAGTGGAATTATTATATGGTTTCCCTAAACATAATTGTACTTTTTGCTGTCTGCCACAGCAGTCGGAATTGTGAGGAAAGTCAGCAATATGAAAATGGACAAAGAGAATGCCAGCCGTGGAAAAAGTCCAAGCTTCTTTGAGACAGAACAATGTCAAATTGTCAAAAGTTGTCAAATTGTCAAAAGTACAAATGTTCAGAAAAATAGACATAATTGCTGAGAACATGGTAATGTGAATAAGTGAACGAGTGGGACACAAAGAATGAGTGAGAGAGAGAGAGAGGGAAGGAAGAAAGAAAGAAAAATGGACGGAGGAAAGCAGGGAGGGGTGAGGGAGAGGATTGCACAGTTCACAAGCCGATCTATTGTCCTGCACTCAGCTCAATGATGTCATGTTGAAGAGTGACTCTCAGAGCAGTAAGTTAGCGCTCAGAACAAGTGTCAGAGAAAGGGGAGGGCGGGGGGAGGCTCATTCCATCTCTCCATCTCCTCTCTTTTCTACCTCTTTTCCTTCTCTCCTATATTTCTAAATGTTCTATACATTACCCATGCATATTTATATCTGTCTGAAAGCTAAGTCACCACTGCATTTTCTTCTCTGTCCTCAAATGTTTTTGTGGTTGATTATATTTTTTTTTGGGTGGGATCAAGATTTATGGAGCAACACACCCAGCAACTGGATAGAATGTGAAACACAAACTTGCAATCGAACGTTGACATGGTTGAGTTTTCTGAAAAAATCGATTGAAAGTAATTACAGCAACAATTGAGACGATTCCTTGGGCTCCGTTTACACTTCACAGTTACCCGTATATCCAATATCTATATCCTGCACCTCTATGCTCTGTGTGCTGTAGGTTGATAGGCTGACATGGATGAATTAGAAGCTTTTAGAGAGGGTTTGAGAGCTGGCAGAGGGTGTGTGTGTGTGTGTGTGTGTTGGGTATTAAGTGTGTGTGTGTGTGTGTGTGTGTGTGTGTGTGTGTGTGTGTGTGTGTGTGTGTGTGTGTGTGTGAATACGTGTGTCTGGGGGGTAGCTCCTTTTGTGCTGTGTGAGATCTGATGGATGAAAGCTGACTCAGGGTGCATTGTGAGAAGGAAGAGGGGAGGAGGGGGCCGAGAGAAAAGGGTAGGTAGAAAGATAAAGACAGTGGACGGCGACCCATAGCAGCTGTTCTGTGCGCCTACTGCTAGCCTTGATCTTATCTGTGTCCTGTAGTCTCAGTGGTGCCCGTCATAGACCTCATCATATGACCAGAACAGGTTTGCAAAGTGTTGGGAATCATTCTTCTATGGTTCGTTTCAGCCTATTTAGTCACACACTGCAAACTCCTGAGTGTTCATTTCACACTGAGTGTGTACATTGTATGGACTCTTGCTGGTCCATTTTGATACTATTTAAGTATGAAAGGAGTTAAGTTAACACTCAGGCTTTTGCAGTGAACGTAGGGGTTTGATGCTGAGAACTACAGCGTGTCGACAAGCCTAAGAATGTATGTTGATTTAGTATGCGTTCCTGTGATTTTTACATGTGACTGACACTCTGCTCTTGTGTGTCCTGAATGATTCAAGAAAACCCACCTGTCTGGAACTCCATTAGCCCTGGAGACCACACAGCGAAACTGACATTTGTATCATCAGTGGAGATGTAGTGGGCTGTGTAGGGCTGTCACGATTATGAAATTTTACTTGACGATTAATTGTTGCTCAAATAATTGCGATTAAACAATTTAATTGTTTTTCTTTTGTCAAACATTGGAACATTGTGAAAATAAATTACATTTCTGTTTGGCTTTTAGGCTCTGTTGCACGGGGTAGATATGAGAAATAACAGACATATTTAATAACTTTATACTTTTAAAAAAACATTCACGATGCGGTGCTTTTTGCGCTTTTTTGTGCTTGTAGATCTGCTGTTTTATTTTTATGTTTGAAAATATGAACATTTTTCAACATGGAAATGATTTTTGATTATTCAAAAATAATTGCGATTATCTCAAATAATTGCGATTAGGTGATTATGTAATAATTGTGACAGGCCTAGTAGCGGGCTGTCCTTATGGTGCGCCATGGTGTGGTGGGTGTGATGCATCTGGGTGTGCTGATGTATGGCCATCGACAGTAGTGAGTGGTGCTGTCGGTGCTTGCACTTCACCATGCCCGGACCTGACGTGTTCATTTTGGGTCTTGTTGGCTGCGTTGCTTACAGTACATCGTCTCAGGGGACGGGCCAGCTGAACGTGTTGTGCTACAATGAACACTAGGAAATACGTCATGATATGGTGGCAAAAAGCCATTTTATTTGGTCTTTTAAGAATTGAATTTTAAACATGAGATGCAAGAGTGTGGTCTAGCCAACACCAACTCGGGACTCCACACTCTCCTATCTAGCATCAGGGTCTTGAGCTCTACAGTGTTGTTAGCTAAGCTGTCACGCCGCAATGCATCTACGTACGTAATTTTAAACAATTGGATGACAATTACACCTGTTTGACACCCGTGTTAATAGCTCAGGGAGACTGTAGGCCTACAGTATGTCTATTAAGCGCCACTCGCAGAGTTGTTTGAGCCACTGATGAGGCCGTAAAGAGACCGGCTTCTCTTGGCTGTTTGCTGACCACTCCACAGGGTGAAGAGCACTTCAGGTGACCATAAAGTGTGTGGCGGATGAAGTGGAGGGGTTGAAGTGTACCATGAGTCATTAACTCTGGCTATAAGTGGCAGAGTGCTACGACAGGTGAAACGCAGAGCATTTAGCTTTTTTCCCGTTCTTTTTTTTACTTCAGCTATATGTTTTGAAAAGATTTATGGGAAAAATATACGTATATATACATATATGTATATGTGGAAAAAACTGGCTTCTGAAATTTGTGAGATACATTGGTTTCTATAACTCTTCTATAACGTATCAAAATATAAAACTACTTTCTAGCAGTGTTCATATACAAATCATTTGACCTGGCCAGTATATCTTTAATGTCAATATCTTAATGAGATTAATTATTGATATCATTTGGGTTTTGGGTAATTTTAATATTGTGATATATCTTTTCTTGTGTGTAAATCTCTTCTGAAAACAATGATCATCCAGAAGATTTCAATATTATTGATATGGAGGTATCCGGTCAAAAGTATTATGATATTTAATGTTGAAAGTATCGCCCAGCCTTAAAGTCACTGTAGTTGCTGTTAATGTAGTTTCGGGTAACAATGGCCACTTTGGACACAAACTCAGACCAACGACCACCCGCGGCCAACGCAAGACACGCAAACGTCCTACAATGTTTCTGCATGGCTGTTTACCCTCCCTGATTAAGTATCATTCATAGTCGGACGTAAGGATACGTAACGAGCACCGGCGCTCCTTGCGTTGTCGTTTTTTACTCCCCCTCCGTCACTTATGGCTCCCGTTTTTCCGTCCGCTCAGTCGATATTCACCGTCAGGCCGACGCACGTTTACTACGTTTTGCCTGTTGTACCACTGGGCTACAATGCTAGTTTCATAGCATTGTAACCTGTTGCCAGACTTTGTGAGAGAAATAAGTAACCAGGTCTATGAAAACAAGCCCAAAGGAATCGACTTGGCCACATACTGTATGAACAGTGGTGGAAAAAGTACTCAAATGTTTTACTTAAGTAAAAGTATCACTACTCCAATGCAGAAGTACTCTGTTACAAGTAAAAGTTTGGAATTAAAAATGTACTTGAGTAAAAGTACAAAAGTATTGTTACCACTGACATGTGTAGGCTTGAAATTTACCATGAAAGGCGTCGTTTTATATGGTAGATTCTTATCCATTATACACACACACTGGCATTATAATAACGTGTCAGTCATCTTAACATTGGAGATTGTCAAAGTAGGCTACTGCAGCTTCATGATATGAACTCCACTGTTGATTCTTTGTTTTCCATAGTTTGTAAAAGTTCCCAAAGACAAATTTAGTTTAGCTCGATGTCACACTGTTTACATCTGACTGAATCAAGCGTGTCCGGCGAGTGATTGGCCAGTCGACGCTTTGATTGGCAGCTCTGCCTTGGTGTAACCAGCGTGATTGAGTAGGAAGGGGCGGTCCCCTTCCTGAATTCGGCCAATCGCAAGCAGGTAGGGGCAGTGCTGGAATTATTAGCAGATCTACAAGCTCACATCGCAGCGCAACACGTTGTGAGCTTGTAGGTCTGCTATTTTCGACTGACACAGTACAGTATGTAAGGGGCAGGCGGTCCCCAGGTAAAACAATTGATAAATTGGAAACCTTCTCTTGCGTGTTTGATGTTTCTATCTTCTACTATAGCTCGAATGACACCGGATGAAACTCATTATCTCCCCTATACATAGTAATACAGTAAAGCCTGAGTTTATATGTTTATGGAAAGATGTTTCTTATTGCTTAAAAAAATTACGTGTGACATGATATGCTATATAGTACTGCTTTAAGCTAGATTCACCTGGTCACTTGATCCTTTTCAGGAAAAGAGCAGATGGTCCTCATACTGTGTGTATACTGTACATGCACTATATGCTCGCAGTGGACCTTATGGTCCTGCTGGTGGTATATGTGAACTGCACAGTGAGGTATGCATGCACCCAGGTCTTTGTCTCTTTAACGTGAAATGAAGGCCAGACATAGAGGCTAGTTTGAGCAGCCACACTCTCGTTCACTCACTCTGCTTTGGCAGCAAAGGTAGAGCTCACACACCTAATACCCTAAATCCTTGCATGCATACAGGTGCAAATAGACACAGTTCAGCATGCACGTGGGAGCACACACACACACACACACACACACACACACACACACACACACACACACACACACACACACACACACACACACACACACACACACACACACACACACACACACACACACACACACACAGAGAGGAGAAACAGTCCCAACCTGCAGGCTTAGGACCATAATTAGAGATCATTTACACGGATCAGGTTGAACATAATCTGGACAGAAGGTAACTAAAGCCCAGCTCTCTTTCTGTGTGTGTGTGTGTGTGTGTGTGTGTGTGTGTGTGTGTGTGTGCGTGTGCGCGTGCGTACGTTTGTGAGAGGCAGTTTGCCCAGGAAGCTGCCAGGGTGTGTCCCAAACATGGAGCATGAAAGTGGGAAGGAGAGGCTGCGCAAACAGAAGTTTGAAGTTTAGCGAGGCAGTGTGCAAACAGAAGTTTACTCTAAACTTCTGAGAGAGGGAAAGATTGCTCTCTCACTTCTCTCTCTGATGGTTGGGTTTCATTGCAAGCGGAAACACATGGCTGCTCTGTATTTACAGTTCTTGTGTATTTGTCTGTGTGCGCGCGCGCGTGTGTGTGTTACTCGTCCACGTATATACGTCAGGACCATTAAGCTACAGTATTATCACAGGCTTATCTCAGGAGTGATAAAGCTAATGCATTTTGAGACTGAAGCATAAACAGACCACATTGTGGCATACCTTATTATGATAAGGAAGTATATACTATTTGTCAATTGATATGAAGTTGTGCAGTTACTCATTAATGTAGTATTGTGACACACTGCAGGCCTTTGTGCAGTGTGTGTACAGTTACTTGAATAGATGTAGATACTGTGTGTGTGTGTGTGTGTGTGTGTGTGTGTGTGTGTGTGTGTGTGTGTGTGTGTGTGTGTGTGTGTGTGTGTGTGTGTGTGTGTGTGTGTGTGTGTGTGTGTGTGTGTGTGTGTGTGTGTGTGTGTGTGTGTGTGTGTGTGTGTGTGTGTGCGTGCGTGCGTGCGTGCGTGCGTGCGTGCGTGCTCTGTCTGTGTTGTTTTGGACGCTGGATGCTTTCTAATTCACCGATCTGGAATGGTTAAAAAGTGGGTCACGCATGTGAGGGTAAACATTTGCATGGACACACAATTACACACAGTCTCACACAGACACACACACACAATGGATCGGTTCCAAACGTAGGAAGTAAATGCCGTTTCATGTCACTTCAGTTTTGGATGCTTCACTTCACTGCTGCTATTCTTGGCACAACACTGAGACAAAAAAGGCCTGATTATCATTGTAAAGTAACAATGATTTAGTCGATCAGAATGTCTCCGAGGATGTATTTATGTATACTGTGATAGTCACCATAGTAGCCACAATGTAGGCTAATTAGGACTTTTCTTCGTCACTCAAAGTCCTGAGACACGACAGTAAGAGTCCATTTAACTCTCCTTCAACCTCTGTCAAGTAAGTGGGTGAGGGGCACTCGGTCACTGCCTTGCTCAAAGACACTGTGCCAGGGATCAAACTTATGAACTTCCAGTTACAAGACGGTGTTCAGTAGGCCATCCTGCCACCACAGAGCATCATGCAACCAGAAAGACCTTCCAGTGTTGTTTGAAAGGCGAAAGAGCAAAGATGTGCCGGGAATTCTTTTGAGCATGTTCCCAGTTTCACATTTCATGTTTTTTTGAACATGTGTGTGTGATCTGGGATGCTTTGATGGTGAGACGAGCCAGGATGGGCTAGCACTGCTGGCAGGGCATCTGATCTCAGTGTTGCCATAACATCAGGCTCACCGGGTCACTGGAATTATTGGCTTTGATAATAAAGACTTGTGTCAAACTCTTGACTACACTGGCAAGTCTTTTCTTTGTCTCCCTCTCATTTTCTCTGTCTGTCTCTCTCTCGCACGCGCGGTGCCTTCACAGTTCAACACATGCACGCAGACACACACACACACACACACACACACACACACACACACACACACACACACAGACGTTGGGCTTCGTTTGAAATTAAACTCTGGGAAAAAAGGTAACTCAAGTATCAAACTGTGCAGTTTGAAACACTGCTTGTGTGGTTTCACTTTCGCAGACCTAAAACTAGTGGGAGAGTAATCACACCTTAACACGTTTACTTCACAGACAGACGGTTATGTGCCGGGTTGGCACCAGTTTGTCGCCCAACAGACTCCTGTAGTCTCTAACACACCAACACACATACAAGCCCGTCTCTCTTCCACAGATATAGGGCTTTCATTCATTGCCCCAGAGAGAGGAATACTTAGTATTACACTGTTATATATGGACATTAAAGCCGATCTGGCTTGTTCTCTCCTAACACACACAGACACACACACACACACACACACACACACACACACACACACACACACACACACACACACACACACACACACACACACACACACACACACACACACACACACACACACACACACACACACACACACACACACATTCTTATACAATAAATGGATCTGCATGATCAAGTGTTTGTGTGTTAGCTTTGGCTCTCACTGTGCTGTCGATCAAAGTGTCAGCTCTGTGTGAGAAGTGTCGCTGGGTGGATCTGAGGACAGACCTGCGGTCAGTGTTTGGGAGGCTGTTAGACAGTGTGGTACACACACATGGCCGGTGGTCAGTGTTGCTGTGGTCAACAGGAATGTGAGGAATTGGGCCCATGAACAGATAGACACTGTAAGAACATGAAGGTGGTATTGTAGCCGCTAGGAGTTGGACACAGTGAGTCTTTTTAGCACTTAGATACAGTGGGAGAGATTCAGAGCACGGGGTGATGGGGGTAGGGGGTCCGTTGTGGATTGTAAGCCTTTTAGGATCATTTCTGCAGTAGCGTTTACATTTTAGTTAGAAATCAGCCAGGAAGTGGAACTTGAAACCATTGAATGGGGAAGTTGTAGGGTCATTCTAACATGACCTGGAAATGCAACATAATGGATCATATGAATACAATTTTCTCTCTCTTTCTCTCTCTCTCCAGACGATTATCACTACCCCCCCGATGCGCTGCCTCCTCTCCCTGAAGTTCCGGACTCCGGCTCGGTCCTGAGCTCCACTGACATTCCGGCCCGCTGCCTGCGCAACCCAGCCTTCTGCCACGCCCCCTTGCGCTACTGCTCCGCCCACAGCATGATGGACTCCTCCCCCGACAGCGCCGAGAGGCCCATCAGCTACAGCTCCACGTCGTCCTCCGCCTCGTCCCGGGACAGCCACTGCTCGCTGGGCAGCCGCACCACGCTAGGCCCCGCCCCTCACTGTCACCCGCCGACCTCGGACCGGGACTCCGGGGCGATCCGATTGGAGCTGGTCCCGGCCCGGCAGCTTGGGTGCGGGGAGGACGAGGAGAGGAATGGCGGAGAGGTTGTCGGTACAGACACGGGGAGGGGAACCGGGAGACAGGGGGGGGGGAGTGGACAGACTTCGACGGGTCACTCGGAACCAGAACTGAGCCCAGATGGAGGAGACAGGTCGGGACCGGGTCAGGGACCCAGAACATATGTAGACATGGTGGTGCAAGAGATACTGGACACAGAGAGGACGTACGTCCAGGACTTGCGTAGCATTGTACAGGTGAGGAACACTCACTATTCCACACTATAAATTTCACCCACACCCACTCATGGGTGAAATCCAGTTGGCACGTACACAGCGAATGCCCATTCTATACTGGGAACTCAATGCACGGGGCCTGTAGGGAGTTGTGCTTTTAAAGGTTTACAGATCTCAACCTGACATCCAGGCTTGCACACTAAACGTGACCCGTTTCTTCATTAATCTGGAAGTGTTTTGATGATGTAATGATTTCTTAACTATAAACTATTATAATTACACTTGCTTCAAGATTTTCTCTGTGTGGCTGAAGGCTGAGCTGTAGACCAATAACAGGAGGTCACAGCCCACCTCTGGCCATATAATAAGCGGATGCAGCATGAACAGATGGTGCAACCACAAAATGCCTGGCAAAGGGTAGCAATATGTAGCTGATAATCTATGCATGTAAAAACTAGTTACACCAACATTGTCCTTTAGAAGCACTTTTGTATTTGTATACTCAAGTATTTATAAAGACCACTGTTTCCATGTGGCTAAAAACAACATAGACCATCACCACAGACACACTATTTGAAATGCTCTCAAGCAGCCATTCTATCAGTGCGGGGAGTCGGGAGGATGCCATCTGGATTTTTTTCCTTCTAGTGTGGCTTTGTCACGGCATTGTGTTTGGTGCGTTTTTGTTCACAAACGGCACACTGTATGTGACATACAGTAGTAGTTTTTTTTTAAAGATTATTAAAATGTGTATGCTTAATTTGGAAGAGAGAGAGATGACAGGAGTTGGATTCAACTCACTGAGTATGGTCAGTGCACTAACTGACAGAGCTACCAAGCACCCCACACATAGTAACTTACTATCTCGCTAGCTAAAGATTGGACAGGGAGGTCACACATAGTACCTTACTATCGCTAGCTAAAGATTGGACCGGGAGGACACACCATTATTTAGTTTACCCCTGTCAGAACACCTAGAAACAGAAACTCAGAAGTTCATTATTTGTAGTGTTGATTAGGCTGAATTGACAAAGGTGTAAATGTTGAACGAAACAAAGTGCTTTAAGCCGGATGTCGACCAAAGCTTGTTTTTCCCAGCAGAAAACACAAGGCGCTTTCGTCCAAATGCCTAGAGTTGAAACTACCTGTTAACACACAGAATAAGTGCCCATTGCCTCGTCATGTTGCTGGCGTTTCCAGCATAGTGTAAATATGTGGCGCTCCCATTGAAAACAATTCAAAACATACACTGCGATCAGGAAAAAACATCTTGGCGGACACAGACCCTTACAATACATAAAACTTTAATCAATCAAACAGACCAAAAACACGATGTAGTGTGCAGTGAGAAGAAATAAAAACATTTAGAGCAATAAAAATTCATGGTTTAAATTATGGAAAGGCCTTTAGACAAAATGAAAAATTAACAAAAATGAACAAGAGATTAACAAAGGAAACCAAACAACATCCCCTGTCCTTACTCCGATTCCATACCCTCTCTCCATTGTTGTTGTGAAACTGTTGTTAACTGAAACGTTTCCAAAAACCAAGCCCTTCATGTCCAAAGTCCATGACCCACTTGAATCAGGATGGACTAGCAGGACATGAATGTGTTTTTAGGATAGCTGTTTGACCCCTGGTAGTGTTTAGGACTGGGGGGTTTAAATCACTGTCTAGATAACAGACAGGCTTTTACCTCTTCATGTTTCTCCCTGCAGGGCTTTACCTCACACACGTGACAGACACTGCTCGACACACAGCTGCCGGCGGGGACCTCTAGATACAATAAGGTCACCTGCGCTCACAGGCGGGGTTAGGCCGAGATACACGACACCAGTGCCTTTGTGCTGCGGGCGTAGGCACGCCTTCATACATCCACTCGCGCACCCACACGCACGCCTGCATGCACATGCACACGTGTGCACACACACAGTCACACACACACACACACACACACACATGCATAAATATGGACGTGTGCACACACACACACACAGTCACACACACGCACAAATATGGACGTGCGCGCACACACACACTTTAAGGTCAGCTTTGAACTACAGAGAAACATTCTTTCATTCAGTGCTTTAGTTGCTTTGTAAGGTTTTGTCAAAGAGTGGGTGTAGTGGCAGGTATCAAAGGTTGTTGTGCCCCCCCCCCCCTCTCTTTCTTTTTGTATTACCATGTACTTCTGCTGAAACGCACCATGCAAGCGTCAGTGCACTATGACTGAATCTAATTTATTCTTGTATGACAGTGAAAAGTGTGTGCGTGTGTGTGTGTGTGTGTGTGTGTGTGTGTGTGTGTGTGTGTGTGTGTGTGTGTGTGTGTGTGTGTGTGTGTGTGTGTGTGTGTGTGTGTGTGTGTGTGTGTGCGTGTGTGTGTGTGCGTGTGCGTGCGCATAACCTTTCATGCTCATTGGAACTTTGCCCATGCACTTTTCCCATATCCCCCGCTCTGTGTTGCTTCCTCTCCCAGTTTTGGCTGTGGGTTCACAGGCCAAGGTGCGAGTGTGTGTGTGTGTGTGTGTGTGTGTGTACGTATGTGTTTTTTGTGTGGTAGGTTCGTAACGAGAATGGCTGCTGTCAAAGGGGTCCCAGCTAGCAGGAAGCTATCAGACTCCCAGGGGACGGGGATAAGGAAGTGGAGTGAGGTTTTGTGTGCGAGGTGGGGGTCTGGTGTTGTCAGCATGCACCCCTCTCCCCTGTAACCTCTGGTCCGTGCCCTCCACCCCACCCCCAATTAAGGGCCAAGGACACAGGTACACAGTAAAGTCCTCAGAGATTAAACTCTGAGAGTGTACAAATGGAACCGAATAGACGTAAGACTCCATGTGGCTCCATTTGGACACTCTCAGAGTTACGAATGGCTTACTGTGTATGGGAGAGGGATTTAACTTTTAGATAACGCTGTCTAAAATAGGTTAACAAAACATCGGGCTGAGCCGCGGAACTGCACTTAATACCCTCTTACTGCTCGTCTGCCTAAACCAGAACCCACACCTCTCAATCACCATTAGCTGAGGAGACCACCCACTCCTACACCACACGCTAAAATCCTTACTGTTAATTTAACTCTGTGCGTCAATTTGGTAAATTGTTACACTCTCAGACTTAACCCATTAAAACCGGGAACGCATCTGTGTAAACACTTTTAACCATTATTTTATACTTTGGCTATTTTTTTTTTTTTTTGCTAATCTTCGAATATATACATTTTTAAAGTGAACATTTTGATCTCAAATCTTTGCCTCTGTGGGTCCCTGAAACATATAATGTTGGGGGTCCTTGACATGAAAAAGTTTGAAACATTTTTTTAGGTCTAGATTCTTTAGGTCTTGATGGCTTAAACTAACACTGAGGATTTTACTGTGCACACTTTGATGCCAGTCATTCTTCATGGGTACTTTGAGACCGACCCATCCATTTGGCTGTTCTTTACCTCATTATTAATGACCGTGAATGGCCCTCCCAAATGAATGCCTCCCTCGGCGATGGGTTGCACTTATCTGTATGAATAGAGCTTTTAACATTTGCACTTTGGCTGCGCTATCAATAAACCTGCCTTTCTACGCTGCTGGTGTGTGGTGCAGTGTATCAACCCTATATATCCATGATGACAATAAGCACTTTACACTCCATACCAGAAGCGCTGACCCTCCTCCCTGCTCCCTTTTTTCCCATAATCCCTTGCGCGACTCCATAAGCCTGGGGACCCGCGTCACACCAGAAGAGGGTGTGACGACCCAAATACAAATATTTACCCAGACTCCTGTGGGCTCACCTGTGTTCCATCTGTCAATGCCGGTGGGCGGGACATCTGTGTGTATTGATGTATTCATTGGCTTTCATGCATGTATCACATGGTCTATTCATGTGCACGAAAAGTGATTTGTATTTGATGTATGGCCTCACTCTGTGTGTGTGTGTGTGTGTGTGTGTGTGTGTGTGTGTGTGTGTGTGTGTGTGTGTGTGTGTGTGTGTGTGTGTGTGTGTGTGTGTGTGTGTGTGTGTGTGTGTGTGTTGTGCGAGAATGCTATACATTGTACTGTACATACAGGCTTTTGTTAGCTATTTGTTAGTTCAGTGCGATCGCCCACACTACCTGACTGGATCAATGTGTCTAATGAGGCCAATCAGTCTTCTCCAAACAACCTCAGAGACAAACCTCTCTGATCTCTCTCTCTCTCCTCCACCCAGCCCCTCCCTCGCCCTCTCAGACCTGGAACCCATTGCCCTGCCGGTTTGATGTTGACCAGGAATTTAGGATTAAAGTGGGAACACCATCGACCTTGCAGGAATACTCAAAACAGTATTTTGGGGGCGAGAGGGGTTCAGGGAGGGAGAGAAGGCTGTCTGTGGGCTTTGAGTAATGGGAGAGGGATGTTTGGACTTCGCATTGTGTGTTGAATCGACTTCCCACTGTGGTGCAGCGTGAGGAATATGTTTGCATGTGCAGGAAATGAAAGGAGAAAGTGTGTATTTGTTTTGTAGAGGGTTAACGTTTAACACGTGAAAGCCTCAAGTTTGCACGTTTATGTCTGAGGCTTAGCAGGGAGTGTACGTGTGTGTGTGTGTGTGTGTGTGTCTTTATCATGTTTTTGCACGCGTGTGCTGTGTGTGTGCATGCATGCGTGCGCGCACCTGTGTTGGAGGCGTGTGTGTGTGTGTGTGTGTGTGTGTGTGTGTGTGTGTGTGTGTGTGTGTGTGTGTGTGTCTGCAGCTGAACACTGCTCATTGTCATGCCCCCATCAGGCCCTTGCTGAGTGTGTTGATTGAAGAGGGCCAGGGCAGGTCATCTCCGGTGACCCACGGCTAATAAAGCATCACTTTACGCATCACCTCCGATGGTCAACCAAAACCTAAACATGACCCCTTGACACAACCCTCAAATGTAACCGCCAGCATTGCTAAAGGGCCAAACTACAAACCCTATACTTTACTTAACCTGGAAATATGCATTTGTTTAGTAATTGGTCACTTTGTGAAATAAAACATATTTATGACAGTTCTGGTCCCTTCCCGCTAACACATTACTAGAGTGTCTCTAGAGACACTCTAGTGATGTACCCTCCTCATTAAGGGGGAGGGTATCAATATATGGTTAAACTGTGGGACGGCCATGACACTCAAGCCATGACAACAGTCGTTTTAGAACGTTGCAGAGAAGAATGGCAGCGCTCTGAATGATCCAATCGCAGTTCGGCTGATGCAGGCTGATTGCGTCTCATGAAATTCCACGTATCGAATTGCAAGCAACAAGTTTCAGAGGCTATCATCATACAGTACCACTATTATGATTTATCTTGTTTATCGGTCGCTCTCGCAACTGTTAAATTCCCATATCCCACAGGGATGCCCCTCCAAAATCAGAGCGCTGAGGTCCCAAATACAATCACAACACATTTAGTGTAGTCCATGTAGTGTTTAGGAAAACGATTCGACGTTTCACAAACATTTTCGTTCCCATATCTGGGAGGGATCGGCCCATCAGATGTTTATATTCCAGGGACTTTACTAGAATTGCTAGTTGACTGGCTACAATATATTGATATAAATAAATGAAGCGGAATACAGCTAAGTAGATACAGGAGAAAAGGATGTACGTTTACACAACGTGACAAGAACCGTTGCTATGGAAATGATAAATGAAATGTTGCCTTGATGACTGTCCAGTTTCATAATGTTGCAAACCACAGTTTTGGGAATTCTGTTTCAAGTGGTTGCAAGTTTCAACTTGGTTCATCATAAATCTTTGTTCTGAAGTAGGCTTTTACTCGCCCAGCTGTTGTCATGAGCTGTTTTGTTATTTCAGCATTTAAGGCAGGCATGGGTAGCTGTGTTCGAAATCATCTAAAAACATCACACAACAACCATATTTAATTAACGTATGCATATATTATGGGTACCAGTCAAGTAAACAAAGTTTCATCTTCACCACCATACACTGTGATTTTAGTTTAAAGCCAGTGTGATAAAAATGCAACAAAGTTCATTAGGGGTAGTGTTGTGTGTTAACGTCAACGCAGACTCGCCGTCAGAGGGTTTTATAGTCCACTTCCACTCCCTGCTATTTGGTTTGGCACAGCCTTGAATTTCTCTCATTTGTGCCTTGCATGGCTGCTTCCGCCATCAGTATGTGAATATGTGTGCGTGTGAATGGGTGAATGCCTGGGCGGCGTAGGGGCAAAACACCAGGCCACTAGTACAGAGCCCCAGGTTAAATTCCTGGCCAGCGGTGCCTCCGGCCTGGCCGGGTGCTCCGGTGAACACGTTTGGCACTGTTCACATATTCTTGTCACTGCCCATGTTAGTCAGACAGGGCACCTGTGCAGTGGGGATGGGAGCTGGGGGAGACGGCATGAACCTCTGCACACAAGCTCTCCTATAGTGAAAGTCCTATACCGTCAGGTGAAAAAGATTCGGAGGAGAGGTTGTCTCCAGGGGGTTGGGTAGGATTAGGCAGCAACAGGAACTACAGTACACAGGCTTTGAGTAGTCTCTATTGCTCTGTCATTCTCTATCTGTCTCTCTCTCTCTTTCTGTTTCTCTCCTCCCTTTCTCTCTGTCGTCTGTCCCACCCTCCTCAGGGGAATATTACCCAACCAAAAACACAATCCAGTGATTTTAGGGCCAGGGTGAGGCACACAATATTCCACACTCATAATAATTAATAATAATGACTAATAATATATGATAATGGCTAAAAGCCAGGACTAGGAAACGAAACCACAGCAGCAGACAGTTAGACTCCCAGCACTCACGCGTATCACAGCCATAGGCACTCAGTTTCTCTCTACCTCTCGTTTTCTTCATTTTGCTTTTAGACACACACACACACACACACAGACACAGACATGTGCGTGCGTGTTTAAGTGATCTGCGGGTGTGTGTTTGTACATGCTGTGGACAGCCCAGTACTTTTCTCTATGTTGTAATGTCTTGGTCCTGCCCAGCAGCAGACGTTTGTGTGGTTTGAAAACCATTACTGTGACTGTGCTCGAAACTCAACTGCATGATTGGGGTATGAGGGCGTGAGCGCACAGCTAAATCCAGAGTACCAATTTAAATCTGAAAGTCTAAAGAATAATTAATCAATTGATTATTACTCTGGATTTTACTGTGTGCATGTGTCTAGGTGTGTTCAAGGGCACATTTGTTTCAGGTGCGTTGATGTGTTTTGGGTCAGGACCTCAGCTGGTAACTTTTAATAGCCTGCAGGTATAGATGCTATCAGTACTTAACCAATCTGTCAGCGAGACAGACGACAAGAGAGACGTGACGGGGGAAGAGAAAAGGAAAGGGGGGTTGGGTGACAGAAATCAAGAAACTTTCTCTCCTTTCCTCTCCTCCATGTTCGACCAGCTTGTGGCACATCTCATACAAAAATGCACTGTAAATGTTCATCAATGTCTACTACTGCTACTGGGAAACCACTATGTCTGTCTGTCTGTCTGTCTGTCTACCCCGTCTACCGCACAGCTTTTTCTGCAGGGCAGAGAGAAAGCTGGGCCTGTAACATGTAATCTGCTACAGATAAGTCGGAGAGTTAAATCTGTCTCCACAAACATAAGCATCTTCGTAAAACACAACAACCACCTCCTTTCTTCCATCTCTGTTCTTTATTACCCTAACCTGAGTGCTAAACAGAAATTAAAATGCCATTATTCCAGTTTACTGTTTATGTTACACAAAGTCATGTTTCAAAGCTGACAATTCATACATTCACATTGTATTGATTAATTTTTTCTTCTGAAAATGAAAACATTGTCTCAAAAATCATTCCTAGAGTAGAGCTAACTGTGTCCATACTGTACATCCGGATTGACTAAATCAGTGGAGAAAAAAGTCCGGTATGACTGGACCGCATGGTTTCATCTGTGTGAATATTGTGTGTACCGTACATTAAGCGTGTGTCAGAGAGCGGGTGCCGGTCATGTCAGCCATACATGGTAAAAATCCAGAGCGTTTATTTAACTCTTGAGAGTGTACAAATGTAACCAAATGGACCCTTTCTGGTCTGTTTGGTTACATGTGTGCACTCTTCAAAGTTACATTAACACTAATGCTTTTATTGTGTACAGTCCCTCACACATCACTGCTGATGGGATTTCCTTCTTCACACTTTGATGTGTACCACTCCTGACACTCACACTCTGTCTCTCTCCCCCCCCCCCTCCCCCTGTCTGCAGGACTATCTGGAATGTATCAGTAACCAGTCTCGCCTGGCCCTGAGCGCAGAGGATAAAGGCTCTCTATTCGGCAACATCCGAGACATCCACCACTTTAACAGGTACAGCACAGACAACGTTAATGGTACATCGTCATAATGTACAGTATAGTGTATCACAAGCATAATGGTATATCACTATAATGGTCTTTTCACGTGGTGAGCAATTGACACGCCTAGTAATTCATTTTCAATAGGGTGAGGGAGGGGAAGGCAATATGACAGGCCGAAGCGACAAGCGGGCACGATCCCGTGAAGATGTGCTCATCTCACACACATGTAATTGAAGATATTTTTGGGGCTTTTCTGCCTTTATTTGGATAGTGACAGGAAAGGGGGGGAGAGAGACGGGGCGTTGGGCTCGGGAATCGAACTTGTGACTCACTGTCAGGCTGCATTAGAGCCTGTGGTATGCACCTTAACCACTCGCCGCCCCACACGCAGTTTAATTTTGATGAACTTTTCTCGACACCAGTGGCTCTCAAAGTGGTTCCTCAGGGTTCCTTGGGGGAGTTCTAAATGGACACTTACATGTCTGTAAGCGGACCGGTACGGTTCCATTTGTTCACTCTCAGAATTATTAAAAAGGTTTGAGAACCACTGCTCTACACAATGGTAAAACGCGCCTATTCACATGAGGAGCGCAGTGCGACCCCACAGATCTAAGCGAGTAGGCAAAAGACTTGTGTAAAAGACCGTAATGTATATCACAAGTAGGCGCCTGTTGGCGGCCTCCTGTCTGTCCTCACTCCAGCATCCTTATTTCCTTCCTGCCAGTCAAAGAAAGCACCTGTTTATTTCAGGGGTGGGCGTTTTTGTTGTTGCAGTCAGGTAGGTGTGTGTGTGTGTGTTCAGTCTGCATATTTGGTTCCCCGACCGACACAACTCTGAACTTTGCATGAGTTCAGCCTAGGTATACATTCTGGGTGGCTAAGGTAGTATATCAGCCATGGTGGTCCGGACGTGAACACTTTCTCTAGCCTATTCATTTCTCAGCTGTCGCACAATGACAAACTGGAAAAGAGGAGCATGAAAGGCAGTTTAAAGCGGTCACAATGACCTCATGCCCCAACCATGGAACAATAACTTTACATTTGACTATTTTTCCATCAAGGAAAGGCAAACACACATATTCGCATGTGCACACACACACACACACACACACACACACACACACACACACACACACACACACACACACACACACACACACACACACACACACACACACACACACACACACACACACACACACACACACACACACACACACACACACACACACACACACACACACACACTCTCTCTCACACTCTCTCACACTCTCCCTCTTCTGATTTCAATACATGGAAGTCACTTATTTGTTTAGAGCAAGATGCCCGAGGACCTGATTTCTATACTCATGGTGACTCTTGTCCCTGACATTTAATGACATTGTTTGGAACAATGAAAGACGAGGAAACCGTTTTCACAGTTTTTATTCCTACAATTGATGAATGGATTTTGTGTGTGTGAGGTTGTACATAATGCTGTAAATGTTAAAGGTTTAGAAGTTGTATGCTTGTACGTGTGTGTTCAAGCATGTGCGTACTACCTTAAATACTGATATTTTATGATGTGCGTTCCAGAGACCTGCTCCATGACCTTGAGAAGTGCAACTCAGACCCTGTGGCCATCGCAGAGTGCTTCGTAGCCAAGGTGAGGACCTTCTGCCCTCCCTTAAATCTGCCTTGTCTTTACTTCCAGCTCACACAGTCGCACTCCTCCCCTGCCTGTAGAGACCTGTCCTAACAGCTGGTTCTCACACACACACACACACACACACACACACACACACACACACACACACACACACACACACACACACACACACACACACACACACACACACACACACACACACACACACACACACACACACTAGGATAAGGAAAATGGCTGGCTGCGCAGTCGTAAAACTTTAACATGATTGGTTCCCTAAATCAAATGGATAATGATGGTTGCTGGCACATCATTCAGTGAATCTAACCTTGGATAAGGTCAGGGAAATCTGCCAGGCCCAGCAGTGTGTCTGTGTTTTTACAGCGGACAGACACACAACAGTGGAATGCAATTCTCAAGTGCACCAGGAGGGTAGGAGGAAAAGGAGAATTTCGGAGGAATTTTAAGGACTGTCCAAATGTATAATCATCTCCCTTTACTGGAGACTTTTAAGTAGTTCTTCAAGAAGGAAAACATGGACTCAGCAGCAATCACAGCTTTTTCCTCCCTCTGTGTACTGTATTTGTGTACTCGATTATATGGTCTGCATTTCTATAGTGCATGAAAAGATAGTGCACGCACATCCGCCCACTTCAGTGCCCAGGTGCAGGACAAACAACAGTTCAGCATAAAAGAAAAATAAGGAGGATGGAGGCGACCATGCAAGGTACCAGAGCAGTTAGGGTTTCAGTGTCTTGCTCAAGGACACCTCGATATGAAGCCAGGAGAAGCTATGGATTGAACCATGACCTTCCTTTTCCCCGACGGCCGCTCTATACCCTGCTCCATCCACTGCTGCCCCATTATACGTATATATTTGTGTTCCAAACATTTATACATCCAACTGGCTCCATTTCCCTTTTCTGCGTCTCGCCCCTCTGAGTCTCGTAAAAACTATTATATCATCATGTCCCATGATAACCACATTCCAACGCTTCCTCTAAAACACTGCTCTCCCTCCCCACCACAATTACACACAATAACACACTGTAACTGTCTGGCCACGCACAACGTGAGTGTCGTTCAATCATGCAGACTTCCTAAATGCAGTAGCTGTTGTTGAGATGCTTGTTTTACTGCTAACCACACCACCATCTTGCACAATTAACTGGAATCCATAAACAAAACAAGATGCAGACGATGATGTAAGCCACCATTTAAAACCCAATTTGGGAGAATGTTTCCAATTGGTAAAGGGCAAAGAAGGCCATGGAAACACAGGTACTAATGAGTTGTTAGCTTCATTACTACCAGCAGTCAGTCAGCCAATCCGTTTCAAGATTCAATTAGCTTAATTAGCTTAACTCTGGCCTATTAGAGGTGCTGGTGACCTTTTAATTGGTATTTACTATACAAATTAGTGAAAAGTCATTATGGTGTTGACGTTGTGGTCGTAAAGTTCTGAAACACTTTATTGCGGATAATCTCACACACACACTGTGAGGTAAGCTGAATTTACCCATGTGGGTTTTGTGATTAGCTTTTGGGATAGTAATAAATGTTATGGGCCCTTTCTGATAACACAGCTGTAGATAGTGCCTGAGCTTGGCTCAAGGTCTCTGTGCGCTCTGAGTATGTGTGGGTGTGCATTAGTGTGTGTGTGTGTGTGTGTGTGTGTGTGTGTGTATATATATTTGCATGGATGCGTCAGTGAGTTTAATAGGTCATGCACTTGTGTAAGGTCAGTAGCCAGACCGCTGCCTGGAAATCTGTAGTCTTCACTGGCCATCACGCCCTTGTGACTCTGATACATGATAAGGAAAACGTCTTTGTGTGTGTGTGTGTGTGTGTGTGTGTGTGTGTGTGTGTGTGTGTGTGTGTGTGTGTGTGTGTGTGTGTGTGTGTGTGTGTGTGTGTGTGTGTTACAGTCTTCTTTTCACCCCATTTAATTTATCAGCCTGACTTCTGGTAAAGGGGATGAATTATACGAGAATCTATAGTGTTCAGTGTAGCTTAGTCATGGTCATACAGACCCAGAGAAACCACACACACACGCACACGCACACGCACACACACACACACACACACACACACACTTCGCTGTTGCTTCAGGTTACTTAACAGTCAGACAAGAATCACAGCCCAGGAAATGTGTTTGAAGCAGGGAAAAAAAGATTGTACTGATCATAAATCTGTTGCTCTCACCTCTCAGATAATTGGCCATCCTGATGATCCCAAGTTCCACTCTCAACAGTGAAATGTGTTGAGTAAGCCTTTAAGGCTTTTATGGGTCGCTACATGCTGACTGAAGCAGTGAGAGCACAATTAAAACAAGATCATGGCCTTATCGCACGAACAAAAATGAAGTAACCTATCAGCTTCAGCACTTAATTTAATAACTCAATCGCCATGTCCAGACTCTAGGGACAAATCCATATACCAGCAAAACCTACCAGCTGTGGGATGACGATGAAGAAATCTATTTTTATGCAATGTCATAACATTTAAGGGATTTGTCCCCCACCAATCAAAGCCAAGCCATTAATGAAGGCCTCTTCAGAGCTGTTCTTGGCTCGATTTTCAACAGTGGACCCAAGGTTATCATTATTCTAGAGTGGGCCCAAGGTTGTCATTAATCTCCATAAACCTTAGTTATAGATGCACAGAACTCTCTCATGCAGTGTTTGGATACAGCAGCTCGCCTATAAGTTCATATCATTTTACAAGGGATTTATAATAAGGGGTTCAAAGTGTGTGTGTGTGTGTGTGTGTGTGTGTGTGTGTGTGTGTGTGTGTGTGTGTGTGTGTGTGTGTGTGTGTGTGTGTGTGTGTGTGTGTGTGTGTGTGTGTGTGTGTGTGTGTGTGTGTGTGTGTGTGTGTGTGTGCGTGCGTGCGTGTGTGTGTGTAACAATGTGTGTCTCTGCCTGCATGCATGCTGGGTACAAATTTGTATTCCTGCAGTCTTGTGGTTTTGGATGCATGATGCCTTTTGGGGTATTAGAGTTGTGTGTGTGTGTGTCATCAGAAATCAATGGTGGCACATCTGGTTGTGTTTTAGGCCTGGTCTGTGGTGGCAGACTGCTGGAGACGAAGAGAGAGCTCTGCTCTTCAATTTAGAACAGTTCCCACGGAGCACCTCAGAGATGCAAAGAGTGTGTGTGTGTGTGTGTGTGTGTGTTTGTATAGGTATTTGTGTGTTCTATCTTGTGCATTTGTGGTCGGAAGCACTGTTTTTGCTCCATTATTCACTCCACAATTGTTTGTTGTGGTTTAAATAGAAATGTATATTTACACCAAGAAATAACATTCAGATGCATCCAACCCATAGGCACTGTACTCTACACATCACGTGTACCCTAATGTGTGCGATTGTCCCACCTGTGTGTGTGTGTTGTGAACCAGGACAGTCTCCCATCATCTGGTGGCCTGGGTGTTTATAATGCTGTTTTCCTGTGATAACCAGCAACCACTTCCTGTGTCAGACCAAGCCTGTCGTATTTATAGACACACACGAGTTCAATTATACTCACTGCGTTACGCAACACTGGGGGGACATCCCTGGGCCCCTGTCCTGAGGCCCCGCAGGAGATTGTGTGTGGGTTGGTGGCGGGCGGGCGGGGGGGCGGAGAAAGGACAGGCGATTTAACACAAACAGATGTGGTAGAAGGCTTCAAGGAAAATGTAGGGGAAAGGAATTCAGAAAATGGAGGAATAAGGGATATTTACGGGTAGAAGATACAGAGATGATGTGGTGGGTAGGCAAAGATCCAGAGGGACAGAGTGAATGAAATGAAATGGAGAATGGAAGGGGGGCAAACAGAGGAGACACGTTCATTCCAGCTTTGATAAGTCATGCTGCCCCTGATGTCTTTGATGTTCAGGGAGGCATGCAAGGTGGAAAGGGCTCAATTAAAGGGGCGGATTACGTGGGGATATTTAATCCCAGCTCTCTGGACTATTGGGAGCAACAGAACCTTAAAGGTAGGGACGCGGGCTAATCATAAGCTTATACTGTAGGGTGGACTTTCAATTACCGATTGCCCCGATGCTAGAGAGAGGTGGCTTTGTTTGCCGGCTCGGAACTGTGTAGACCTGTAAACAAAACATGGAATAAGCGACCATTCACCAAAACAACGCTCATAGACTGTAGATTCATCAGGCTTACACATGGTATTTAAGGTAGTATGCACATAACCTGACACAACCAGATCCAAAAAGCCTGGTTCACACAGTCAGGTTAGTATGCACATGCGTGAACACACATATACAAGCATACAACTTCTAACCTAACATTTACAGCACATTATGTACAACCTCTCTCTCAGACACACACACACACACACACACACACACACACACACACACACACACACACACACACACACACACACACACACACACACACACACACACACACACACACACACACACAACAAGACACACTTGCAAATGCAAGCTCAAACATGCAATGATTTACCGCAAGTGGATGTAACACGCTCTCATGTCATCTTGCTTTCCCCGCTCAACTTTTTTAAAAGGCCTTAACTCTTCAGTTGTCGTTTTTTTATTTTGTGTTTGCTGTTTTATATATAGACATGCACAGACTAATTCTATGTTTATTGTTTGTCAGAGTGAAGAATTCCACATCTATACGCAGTACTGCACCAACTATCCACGGTAAGACGGCAACCGTACATACGGCAGGGTATGTCTCTCTCACACACAAAGTCTGACTGTCTCTCACTCTTCTGCATTGGAAAATGTGTAGGTGAACCTTTGCCCATTCATTTACTCCTATATTGCCCTGTCACTTTAGACAGGGCAATATATGGTGCCCTGTCTAGAGTGACCGCTGCATAAAACCCAATCTTTGCGTCTTCACTGTCACCCTATCCCGATCTCTCCTCATTCCCAGCGTCTCACATTATAGCCCTATTGTGTACGCTGAGCCACGGCATTACCCTTCCCTACACAGTCAAATGCTCCCTACCCTAGTACTGACACATGCTATAGAAGCCACCTCCACAGGAGTCAAAGTGTCTACTGACGATTATGCCTCAGGGTCTCTCTACCTCCCTCCCTCCCACTATATCTCTCTTTCTCTCTCTTCTTTTATACGGGACCCATTGACAGAGTTACAGCGTACACACTGACAGATGGGTATTATAGTTGACACTTTATCGTACCTCAAGGCTTTAATGTTTTATTTCACGTTGTCTGAATAACGCGGCATTGTGGGCCACCTGTGTGGGTGTCTCAGCCTGAAGTGTGTGTGTTACTGTGTGTGCTTGCTTGCTTGCACACATGTATACTGTATGTTTGTGTGCCTCTGTATGTGCACAAGTTTGAGTGTATGCTGAAAGGTTTTAGCACATAATGCCTCACAATGCTGCAACGCCTTGTGAGCTTATAGATCTTCTATTTTTGGTGCACAACTAAGTATAATTATATATAGGACCACAAGGGAAAGTCCCCAGGACTTTTTTGTGTTATCCTTTTAGCCTAAATGTCTGACTGAACCTCGTGCTGTTTCTGATTGAATACTTTGAATAAAGTATTCAATCAATCAATTAATCAATAACTCGGACTTGCACAAATACACCCACTGCATTTCATAACAATGCTGACTGATCAGCAGAGAACACACCTTCCCTTCAGGCTACTTTGAAGTAGATCTGCTCTGCGGGCAGTTTGACAAAACACACCAAAGTCATTATTTACGACTTAATGATGACTAATTGAGTGCAGATCGTGTGTGTGTGTGTGTGTGTGTGTGTGTGTGTGTGTGTGTGTGTGTGTGTGTGTGTGTGTGTGTGTGTGTGTGTGTGTGTGTGTGTGTGTGTGTGTGTGTGTGTGTGTGTGTGTGTGTGTGTGTGTGTGTGTGTGTGTGTGTGTGTGTGAAGGGGCCATTGTCAACGGGTTGAGATAGACCCTCTCCCACACCCTCGCACAGCTGCTGACCCCCACCAAGGTCACACACGACAGACACACACATAAGGATATGCACATAAGTACACACACACACACACACACACACACACACACACACACGCATGCGGCTTCTGCCACAGCAGAAGCCGGGGCTGCAGATGTATCTTGGTCACACTGAGCTCTTAAGGTCGGGTTTCCTTCAGAACAATGTGAGGCCTGTGTGGAGCCTGATGGAATTTAGACATGCACACACACACACACACACACACACACACACACACACACACGCACACAGAAAGCGAGACAACTTTTGGACAGCTCACAACTTTCTTTCTCAAACTTCACATGTGCGTGCACACACTCACACAACGCTATGGTCACTCAGCCTCCCCTCTCCAGTAAAAAGGCTCTTTCTTCCCCAGTAGGTCACAGTAACGCAGATCCACTGACCACTAAATACTCTGATCTTACAAGGCTCTATAGAGTCTCAATAGAGCATCAAAACATCACGCTCTGTTGGACCTGATGTAGATTTGACATGGGTGTGTGTGTTGGGGCCTTTCATGCTTCATCAGTTTGATTTCTTCTTCAAGGCTTTGAGGTCCAAGGTTTCTATGGAGATGAAATCAAATAGTTTCAGTACAGTATGTACTTTCAATGGGTTTGTTTTTGTCTGTCTTGACACATCCTTTTCTTCCTTGCGTCTCCCAGGTCAGTGGCGGTGTTAACGGAGTGCATGAGGAACAAGGCGTTGGCCAAGTTCTTCCGCGAGCGCCAGGAGTCTCTGAGGCACTCCTTACCCCTGGGCTCCTACCTGCTCAAGCCAGTGCAGAGGATTCTCAAGTACCACCTACTGCTTCACGTATGTCTGTGTGTATGTCTGTCTCGCACACGTAAATGCGAAACGGTTTCATCTAGCGTCTTTCTTTATCCAAAGCACATTGCAATGTGCTGCACTACACTCACCCATTCGCACACACATTCATCAGTAGCAGTTTGGGGTTCAATGTCTTGCTCAAGGACACTTCGACTCCAACTCAGCGGGGAGCTGTGGATCAAACCGGCAACCTTCCGATTCCCAAGCGACCACTCTACCTCCTGAGCCGCTGCCACCCCTACACGCAGACATGCAAACACTACACTGTAAAATTCTGAGAGTATACAAATATAACCACATGGATCCATAATGGTAATTTTTTTTGCATTTGTACACTTACTTGCACTTTGTACACATTTGTTAGAAATGGATAAATGAACACTGACGATTTTACTGTGTACGTAGATACAAAACCAAATTGTTTTCCACTCACAGAAATTAAGGACACGTGTGCACACTCTCATGCATTCTTCAACCTCCCAAAACGTTCACGTCTCCCCCATTTTGCGTTCCCCTCACTGGCTTCTGGTTGCTGCCCGTACTATGTACAGGCGATGGTCTACAAGGTAATCAAGGGCATGACATGATTACAGTGGAGAGGCCAAATGCTTAGACAATAGTTGGTGCCCTGTCTGTGTGTGTTCCTGTAGTTCTAGCGTGTGTGTTCCGTAGGTGTACACAAATAAGCCCATGATTTACATGTCTGCTTTTTTATCTTTGTGTCCTAATCCTAATGGAAATTAGGACATCACACTCATGTTTCTACTCTATACGTAAGTGTTAACATCCTGCTCTGTGTGTGTGTGTGTGTGCTTCCTGTGTATGCCGTGCAGGAGATAGCCAACCGCATGGAGAAGGACACAGAGACACATGAGGTGGTGCAGGAGGCCATTGACACCATGCAGAGAGTGGCCTGGCACATCAACGACATGAAGAGAAAACACGAGCACGCCGTTAGACTACAGGTACTAAAATGCGTCTGTACTACTCTGTAGACACACACACAATCATAATGGTTGGTGTTGTGGTTCAGTCAGTTCTACCATTAAGTGGCAGACAGACTAACTGACCGGCTGTCATTGCCAAGCCTTGTCACTTATGTAGCTAAACATCCAACCGGACAGAAACTTAAGCTGAATCAATGCTTAGCGCTGCATTGCAAGAGAAGTGTTTAGCAATCCCCTCATTTTGTATCTCAGAGGCTTTTCTTTCAACGTGCAAATGTTTGCCGTGGCTCAAATTATTTCTGCGATGAAACAAAAATCTTTGCAAAAAGTAGAAAATACAGCCTCCCAACGAACACGTTGGAGCAGTGAATGCAGGTTTAAATTAGCCTGTCCCTCTGATCCTCCCCACATCTTATGCAACGACCTTGCGTTTTCCACCAGAGCTAATGAAGGTCTTGCATAAGGACGACACATAAAAGGGAAACTTGTTTCTTTTATCAGCTGGGAGCCAGAATGGTCAAATGCGTACAGGAATGTGTGTGGAAGCGTTTACTCAGTCTGTCTGGAAAAATGGGCGGGCCTAAATATTTTAAGAGATTCTGTGTTTTAGTTTAGTTTTTTGGGAGCTTTATTTAGATTTTCATCCTCACTTTTATTTTGCCTTGTACTTTGACCTTTGTTCTGTTCATCCTTTTGTATTTGTATTAATTGCTCCCATGTGTTCCTTCATCCAGCAGTACAACTCACTTCCTTTTGAACACGCACGCACGCGCGCGCGCGCACACGCACACGCACACGCACACGCACACACACACGCACACACTACCCCTTTGATTTAATGTTAGTTTAGCATGTAATTTCTGTCCAGTCGAGTTGAATTACTTTAATCTTGGTTTTATATAAGCATCTTGTTCGTTTGTTTTTCTGTATGTTATCTCACCCACATAATCTGTTACTTTCTTTTAATTTGTCATCTCTCTCTCTTTCTCTCCTTTTCTTCTCTGTAGGAGATCCAGAGCCTGCTGACCAACTGGAAGGGCCCTGATCTGATTGGCTACGGAGAGCTGGTTCTGGAGGGAACGTTCCGGCTGCAGCGGGCCAAGAACGAGAGGAGCCTGTTCCTGTTCGACAAGCTTCTGCTCATCACCAAGAAGCGAGAGGAGTCGTACACATACAAGGCTCACATCCTGGTCAGTTCACTGAAAACACTGAGCACTTTAAATATATGGTTGCTGTCGAGCAGAAACCTACAGAGATCTACAAGCTTGCATGGGGCATCGCAGCACGCTGTGAGCTTGTAGGGCTGCTATTTATTTGCTGTTTATTTTATTTTGAAAGTTAGTGTGTGTGTAAATACATTTTTCATTTTTTTCATTCATATTTTTCCATTTCCTGAAAAGTTTTGGACATACAAGCTTTTCGCACAACAGCGACAATATACTGTTATTTTTCTCACCCTGTCCACCTGTCCTCTCTCTTTTGCAGTGTTGTAACCTGATGCTGGTGGAGGTCATCCCTAAAGAGCCACTGAGTTTTAGCGTGTTCCATTACAAAAACCCCAAACTGCAGCACACAGTACAGGTACAGTAAGCATATATTTAAATATACAGTATGTATAATAAATGAGACCCCTTACAAAGCAAGCGCACAGCGTAACAAAAGTCAGTCAACCTACCGTGATTCCTTGTGCAGTAGTCTAGTGCAGTGGTTCTCAACCTGTGGGTCGGGATCCCCAGGGGGGTCCCCACATGATTTTGGGGAGGTCCCCAAATGACAGTGAAGTGACACTTTAAGGCCTTTTAAGACCTTTTTAATACCTCAAAAAAGACCAGTACTGCATCAAAAGTAATCAATAAACTATACAATAAAAACTGGTCAAACATTGGCCAAATTGTCAAATAATACAAGAAAGAGGTGAAAATAGGCAATCTCCAAGCTTGAGTGCTTGTCAGGGTGGGGGGGGGGGGTCCCAGTTCAAATATGATTATTTTGGGGGGTCGCGGCCTAAAAAGGTTGAGAACCACTGGTCTAGTGTAGATGGGTAGCTGCAAAGCATAGTGAACAAGAGTTCACAGGTGTGTCTTTGTTGGGTAGACTGGCCAAGTGCTCAGACACGTTGAAGTGTTTAGGGTCTAATGTCAGCCCTCGTCTCGTAACTACAGGCTTCTGCTGAAGCACCTGAAAAGGTAATCTGTGTTACATAAGGAAGCCTTAGAAGAGCAGAAGCACATGGGCATGTTCCAAATGTTTGTCAGGCTAAGCTAATCTCCTAATGATCGTTCTTGTTGTCTTCTGTCGTCTCGTCTCGTCTTGTCTTGTGTTGTGTCGTGGTCTCTCATCTCCGCCCCCAGGCCAAATCACAGCAGGACAAGCGCATGTGGATCTTACACTTGAAGAGACTGATACTTGAAAACCATCCGGCCAAAATCCCAGCCAAGGTCAGATTGATTGATTGATTGATTGATTGATTGATTGAATACTTTATTACACAGAAATGTAAAAAGCGCGAGGTACAGTCAGACATTTCAACACAAAAAAGTCTTGGGGACTTGTTTCCATTGTGGTCCTGTTTATCAGCTGTACTTTCCATCTCTGCTGGAGTTCTCTGATGATGTAAACGGTTACATAGTGGGATATTTTGGAACTATCGTAGTACCTGCTGTCTTTTGTTTCCTCTCTGCTTCTGTCTTTCTGTCCTTTCCTCTTCTCTTCTCTTCTGTTCTCTCCTACTCTTTTTTTCACTCTCCATTACAATTAGTATAATGTTTGCGGCGAAGTTGTCTTTGTTTTTTAGCCAAGAGGAAATATGATAACTTTTGCCCAAAGCAAGTTGTTGAGGCGGCTCATTGTAATTACATTAAAGGCTTTACAGTGTGAACATGGAATGCGTGAAAACTAATTTTATCATTATTTGGCTTACTGAAGACTGTACTCTGGTGCCCTCTAGTGGTGAAGTGCTGAGGCGTTCCACATGTTCACCTCTCAATTTATTTCTTATTATCTTAAACCCTAGGCCAAACGAGCCATTCTGGAGATGGATGCCATGCCAGGTTTTCACTACAGCCCTGATGGTGACAAGAAGGGCTCCCTTCAAACCAAGGAGGGCCCTACGCCACGTAGAACCCGCAGGAAGGGTGAGACGTCAGCTTTAATTCCAACAGAAGAACGGAACACTTTTTGTCACAGAGTGACCGACCTCCATTGATCACTGATTACATTTCTCTAACTCTTTTCCCTCCAGAACCTCTGTCCAAATTACTGAAGAGTCCAAAGCAAAGTGGTGCCAACACAGATGGTCAAAAGGTGAGTTGTGAATTGAAAATGGAGAACAGAGAAATGTTCAAGGTTTTTTAGAGTCTACAACATTTGCACTCATGCACACATCCCACACATGTACAATACACACACACACACACACACACACACACACACACACACACACACACACACACACACACACACACACACACACACACACACACACACACACTCATTTATTATATATTTCCAATACAGGCATTTAGCAGACTGCATATAGTATTATATATTGTGTATAATGTCTCTCAAAATGCTGTAAACTCATTCCTCTACAGCGGACGAGTCTTGGTGCCACCTTGCTGTCTCCGGTGTCCCAGCTGGCTCTGGGCACTATTGGCCGTAGCCGCAGCCTTATCAACCAATCACAGGAGTCCCTGGACCCTGGCGACCACTTTGACCAGAGTGACAGAGAAGAAGGGGAGGAGCCACATCAGCAGGACGCTGACGATGAAGACGACAGTGGCCTGGTGAGTCAAGCCTGTCCACAATGATTGTGACTCATTTAGGCTTTGACCAAGTCCAGTTACACTAAGGGAAAACCCCACCCCCACAACATTCAAGGGTCAACTAAAACAATGGTTAAAAAAAGGACCGGACTTGTGACCATATTTTGTAGAGTTGTTACAGTATACTCTAGTTACGCCTTCTTAAAATGTTTATGTAATTGAGTGTTTTGTTATCTATTTATCTCTATTGTTAAGTCTGTATGTTAATGTTAATGTTTTGGGGACTACGGATGGAAATGAGCTTAGGCTAAATATGGCATATTTACACTTAATCATGTGTATGTAATACATAAATCAAGTTTAATGTGCATTGTCCTGACCAAATGAACAAATAAAGTAAAGTCTCTTAAAAGGAGTGTTTCTGTTGTTAAGAATGTAACTCTGTTTTCCAGGGAGGAGGCAAGAGGCTGCGAGTCCCTGGCAAGGGCAGCAGGAAGAGGCTGAACCCTCAGGCATCTGTAGATAGCATAGACCAATGGAAGACCTTCAGTATGAGTCCCTCAGACCTACAGGTAGCTATATTGGTATATGCCTGATCATCACCAGGCAAAATATCCGTAACATTCAGTTTCTACCATTGCACATTTTAATTTATGATGTCTGTTTATAAACTACACATACTGTAACAAGTAATTTCATTCCGATGTTCTTCACTCTTCCTTTCAGAGAGCAAGAGAGACTCTAGTGAACCACCCGCCACTAGTCAGGACTCCTCATGTGATGGAGGAAGTTCCGGAATCCCCCCATCCCTCCTTAATAGTCCCGGGAGGCGAGCAGTCGGTCAGGAACATCTGGGCTGACCACAGTGCACGCAGGGCCATGTTCCCCACACGCCAGCGCACCATGCAACCCGACGACGAGGAAGAGGACATCTACCAGATGTTCGTGCCCACCGAGCACAGTGCAATGGAGCCGGAGACGCCCCCTCGCCCCCCTGCGCCATCGGAGGCCACCTCCTCACCCAGGTCGGCCAGGCCCTGCAGCTGGCAAGGGGAGCAAGTGCCCACCGTGCAGGTAGACCCGCCGCCCAGTGGGGGCAGAGTTCTGCGGAGGGCGAGCAGCGCAGGGGAGAAGGCAACCGATAACCTACAGAGCCCTGACGACGGCCAGCCCCATCTCGCCGACCTTGAAGTGATCCACACCGAATCATCCAGCAACGAGATATCTGGGTCGTCCTCTGCAGAACAGCTCACGATAGATGATATTGAAAATGTTTACGACAACATCAGCTATGAGGACCTAAAGAGTATGGGGCTGATCAGGAGGGACCATGACGGGCGTCAGGCGCGAAAGGAGACCTCTAAAGACACACAGGGTTCCACGGTCAAGACAGGAGGGGTACATGATGTTCCAGGGGTCCAGGCGGCAGAGTCTAGGATAGAACCGGACACTTCCTCGGAGAGCAACCGGTCCTCCACACAGGAGACGGAACCATTTGGGACATGTGAGCTCAAGATAGTGGAGGAGGAGAACATCTATGACACCATATGTTTCAGGGAACCACCACCAAAAGAGCTGAAGGGAATTATCGACGGGAACAAACAGGAACAACAGAGGGACAGTCTTCTGGCTTCTGAACCAGACCTGACTGAAAGCCTCGGAGGGTTCGTGTCCGAGGAGAGCCTCCGTTTCGGGGACTTTGAGGAAACGGACCCCTCTCATCCTGTCATGTGTTCGTCAGAACCAGACTATTCCTCCTCGTCTGCTTCAGAGACATTCTCCCAGCGTTCACACGCCGGCGACAAGATGTCAGAGCGGGTCGACGAGATCTGGAACGACCTGGAAAACTACATCAAGGTCAACGAGAAGAAAGCAGACCGGCTGCCTGCTGCCTTCCCTGTCAGCAGTAGCGAGTCGCCAAAAAAGGCACCTGCAGCCAAGAGCAGCCCTACCAAGAAAACTTCTGAAGTTTGTCCACAAGCGCGTAGCTCCCCAACCAAAAGTCCTCCATCACATCAACCTGCTCCCCCGCCCATCTCGACTATGCCCACTTTCAACATCCCAGTCATCAGTTTCCCTGAGCCCCTAAATGAAGGCACTGTGGAAGGAGAGGACAGCTGTCTCCCTCCCACTCCGCAGCCCGTCACACCCGGTACAGTGAAGAGCATGCGCAACAGACTGGCCCGCCTCAGCAGCGGCAGTTTCCGTCTGGAGGACGAAGATCTGGTGGAGCTTCCCCAGTGTCCCCCAGTCGCCCCACAGAAGGAGAATTCCCTCAGGGACTTCCATAGCCTGTTTCCTGGGGAACTGGCGGGTCTGGACTCACCCCTGGCGTCCTCCACGCTCCTCCTGGGTGACTCCGTGGACTTCTCCCAGGAGCTCATGGACAAAACCAAAAACCGTGTGTTCCTCATGGCGCGGCAGTACAGCCAGAAGATCAAAAAAGCCAACCATCTGCTGCGCATGAAGAGTATGGAGCCAACCAACCAGCTGCTGCGCATGAGGAGTATGGACCCAGGTGACCCTTGCAGTCGGTCCAGCAGGGCTGAGAAGAAGCAGAAAGACCTGGCAGACATCTTAGAAGAGAAGAAGCAGGGAGGCGCAGCCATAGGTAGATTTCAAAACATACGGTTTTCTCGCAATAATATACACATTTTAACTTCTTATTAAGGCTTGTGTTTGGTTCTCAAAATTAAATAATCAATGATATGTTTGAGGGACTAAGATACGGCTTAATGTTCAATTGTTCAATTCAACTAAATTGTTTATCTAAAGTTAATATTTAAGAATTAAAGTGATTCTTGCTTCTCCAGGTGCCAGGATAGCAGAGTATTCCCAGCTCTATGACCAGGTGGTGTTCAAGGACCCTCCTGGTGGCCAGACGTCCTCAGCTCAACAAGACAGCCTCCCAGGGCTGCCCTCCTCTACCTCCATGCCTGAGTCCTTCCTGGAGGAGGACTGGATCCATTCCACCTACAGCAACGGAGAGCTTGCCAGCTTCATGTCGTTGCCCAGTGAGGCTGGGGAAGCCCGTGCCTCTTCCACCCCCCAGCGCAAACTCACACCCTCCTGTTCCGTCCCTGCCCTCCCTCCCCCTCCCACCACGCCACCGACCCAGAGGTGGAGCGACTGCATGCCGGCGCCCAGCGACAAAGAGGAACACGTGTACAGTTCCATAAAAAGACATCCATCCTTTAATGCCCCCTCCTCCTCCTCCAACGCAAAGACTTCCCCCAATCGTTGTAAGTCAGCCAATTCTCTGGGCGACCGGCAGCAGGAGGTGGACAACAGCGGCCGGTTTGGCTCGATCCTCACTGGAACTGCTACGGAACTGCCCCGCGAGAGACTCCACACCCCCAGTCTGGGCCGTGCGGGCCGACAGAGCAGCCTCCCGGAGCGGTCCAGCCACGGGCAGCCCGAGCTCACCTTGCAGGACAGTCGGCAGGTGGTGGTGCTGAACAGGGCCTCTGCTGTGCTGACGGCCACAAACAATTACCTGGCCAACTTCAAGGACAACGATGACGACGATGACTACGTGGAGATCCGCTCCGAGGACGAGAGGGAGCCGAACGGGCTGGCCGTGTTAGCTCAGAGCCGCGGACTCGTCCTGCAGTCCCAGAGTCTGCCATGCACGCCAGCACACTCCTGTCACCCGCTGAGCTCTCTGGAGCGGAAGCAGCTGGAGAAATACCTATGGAGCGAGCCGCAGCAGAGCCAGCCCAATATTGTCCAATCACTGAGGGACAAGTTCCATTGTTTGAGCTCCAGCAGCTTCGCCTGACCAAGTGAAAGCCAAACCTGTATCAGCTTAACAATAATACAATATATTACATAAAAAGGGACTCTGCAGCTCTGCCTGGATTCCTGTACCATTACTAACACAGCAGAATACAAAAGACTTACTAATTACTGATACTGCACAAATGTGATGCTTCCCTCTTAGCACAGATCCAGAGCAATTCCTTTGAGTGCTGCCAGATTATATGTAGAAGCCTGCATTGTTACATATCCTTGCTGTTACATGGCTTCTGTCTGAATAAAACATGCAATACTGTTACTGCCTGACCTTCATACGGTCAGAGTAGCACATGCCAAATCCTGCATGTGAGCTGCCTTAGCACTTCCAGAGTCAACTATCTTCTGTGTGAATTACAGTAAGGGTTAAAAAAAAACGTTGCAGTCCTCCTCTTCAACTGATGTTGGATCATGTTGTCTCCTTAACAAAGTTTGACCCCAGTGTACCTCGATTTTGAAACAACCCCTTCCTTTTAAATTACAATTGAGGTTATTTTAAGCATTTTTACGCTGCTAGTTAATCTTAACCTGTATAAGAGAGATGCTCCTTCTGTCTAATTTTCAGTGGTAGCTAGCATTTTAAATGTTATAACACTGTCAAACAATTCAAACAGGCAGCTTGAGAAATCTGCAGTTTGCTACTCAGGATAGAAATGTAGCAAAATCTATTTTACAGCTCGGCAATAATGGCAAAACAACCAATGCAACTTAATTAAAAAAACATTTAGGTTATTATGAGATCCTCTCGATTGAATATAACTAACAATGGGCATGTACAAAGCATAGACCCACAGTCTATTTGTTGTCAATGGTATTGCTCTCTAACCTCCATCATCCATAGGGTGTCACGCTTTAAAATTGATAAAAGATGTTGATATTTCAGATCTGGTAAGCAGAGGTAGGCCTTCATATTTATTTTGAATCAAGTAACTTTTTGTTTTAAAGTAAATTGGTCTGGGGCTTCGTCACATTTTATTTGTTTTACTTTGTTTTTAAAGTGTGATTTCACCTATTGTTTAACCTGTCTCTATTGTGAGGAGGACATGTGAAAATCTGACATAAAAGCATTCAATGTGTTCTGTGTCTTGAAAGTCTCCCTAGGCACTGGTAAATGCCACCAACAGTGTATGTAAAATGCCACATTTTATGTAACATATGGTGAAGTGTTATGTCAGATTTTCATGTTTCAGGTAAAAAGAATCGGCGAGTTGCCCTTTAACAGGGACCACCACAGAGGAACACATTAAGGAGGATAAGTTAAACCACAGTACTGTATTTGGTGTACTTTTGTTTTTGTTTTGTTTTTCCAAACTCAAACGAATAGACTTAACGCTTTGTTTACTTTTGTTTACTTAACGGGACACTCCCTACTGTCACACTACTGATATTGCATACACACTATCCCTGATTGACTGAATTATTATTTTAGAATTCGTAAGAAAGTCACAGTTGGTTCTCAATCAAATTAAATAGTGTTCACATACACACGTTAGTTGTTTCATTTCCCCTTGAAGTAAACCCAGTATTTACAACCCACACTTGTTGAAATAGTTCATGTTGAACTTAAAACTCAAGTCACTTAAAACATCTTATTTATTTGAAAGAACGGATCCCAGCCCCATTTCACTGTTAGCACAAGCCACAGACAGTTTGTAAATGAAAGTAAAATCTATTTATTAAAAAAGGCTGTTTTTATTTGGATGCAGGGGCACTTGCCAAATTTAATTAAAATACTGTGAATATTATCAAAAATGTTTGTTTTCTATCACACACTGTTTAATAAGTTTGTTCCTTTTCAGCCTGATACGTGCAAAGTTGGAAATGCACAATTCACCGTCTAATGTTCAGTTCAAGAAATATGCATCAAAGACAACTTAAGAATATGAAGTATGTTTCTTTTTATGTTTTCATTGTACGTGTTGGTCCTCTGTTTCACTGGTGGGGATTGTCAGTCTTCATTGACTCTTTTTTGCACTTTTCTTTCTTTTTTAATTTACATTTTACTTGTAAACACTTTGTAAAGATGTACATTTTAGGAAAGTTATTCTTGTATGCCATAGGTATGCTTTATAATGCTTTAATTTTAAGTTAAGTGTACTGTATTTTTTTAACTGCCTAGTTGTCATTTCTCAAGTACACAATGTATTGGAGGTAATAAATAAATTCAAGTTTAAAATCATTGTCAGTTTATGTTGCCATTGAATATAGAAATTCTTCTAAATATTACATCTGATTGAGCATCCAACTGCCACCAGGGAACACAATGCATTTGTGATTTATCAACTTCACTATAATGTCATATTGTGCAGTGACACATTTTTTGAAGATATATGTTGAAACAACCATATTTTTGTGGCATCCTAAGTATTCAAAGGCTGCATAGTGTAACATGTACTGGCCCAAACATCATGATGCTTTCATCATGAATTAACAATGAATAAATACCTATGGTTGGTGATAGTTTACTCCATAATCCAAATGGGGACAATTAAACAACTGATTAGCACCACTCTCCAATAGCAGACAGCACCATAATAAATAATTCTAAGCTATAAAAGGTTTATTTATGTGCGTTAGAAACGTTTGGAGTAAAATGGTTGAATAGAGATTATTCTGTGTTAAAATATTCATCTATAAGTTATACCTTTATAATAGTCTCGCGTATTTACTGTTGACCCAGGGGAGCACAAGTCATTCCGGTGAGAACAACTTCAAGGACTTAAAAAAACAAATGTGTCCTACAGTATCTCAACCTATTGAGATATAAACAGAATCGGAATTATTTCAATTTTATTTCACTTAATTGTTTTATTAATTGACAAGTATGTTTGCACATAGCCTATAATGAATTTGTTTTGGTAAGGTAAGGCTGGTGCATCACACTGAAGCAATATGGGACATTTCCATGTATTAAATCCATATATTACTATTTACTCGAAAATAAATAGATAAGCTACAATATACATATGAAGAAAGCTAAAAAACAATGTGCAATATACAATGTACACTATATAACTATAAAAAGCAATACAATATAGCCCTGCAATGTACACTATAGACTGTACAGGCTGATACTGGAGCAGTCATACTAACGGTAGGTAGGTAGGTACTAGGGGTGTAACGATACAGTAACTGTATCGATGCATCGATTTTAATTTCAACGATCCAACTCTATCGATATGTAAACAGTAAAATAAAGTATCATTTGACTTTGTATCGTAATGTTTTGCAATGCAAATAATTGATTGTATTGATACTAAGTAAAAAGAGAAAGAGGAGTTTAATAAATGTTCCATTCCATATCGCTACACTTGGTCTATCGATAAATGTGTGTAATCTCTGTGGTTCATAAGGTGCGAGTTTATCCATAATGTGTTCAAATACAATCAATGTCTATGTATTTGCCAGAGAATCACTGTGTTTACTTATTTATATCCATAATATTAAGGTTTCCCCTTAAAAAAACTGCACTGACCACACAGATTTCTTTTTTTTTGCTAAATAGTTACTGTATGATATCAATTTTAAATCATTGAATGGAATATCGTTCGGTAATCGGTAAATTACTGCACTGGACTGGTTGAATTAATTAACTATTTAGTAGTATGTATGTATGTATGTGCTGTTATTTATTTGTTGTTTTCTTCTTTTTCCTATTAACATAAAACCATGACTTTAGAATTAAACGAAGGCTGGGGATGTCACCGTTAATCACCCAATTATGATCAATAAGCTCAAAGCAATAGGTTTTGATGACACGTCAGTGAACTGGATGAGATCCTACCTGGAAGGGAGGGAGCAAGTGGTGGAAGTAAACGGCACCCAGTCCCCCCCCCCTCCCAGTGACTTGTGGTGTTCCCCAAGGAAGTATACTAGGACCCTTACTGTTCCTGATATATGTGAATGACATGTCGTCAGCCTGCGACTGCAACCTGTTCCTGTTCGCAGATGACTCGGCCCTGCTAGTCTCGGACAGGGACAGGCTGCAGGTTGAGAAAACTCTCAGCTCTGAACTCAACAAGATCTGCATCTGGCTCTCCGACAACAAGCTCTCATTACACCTGGGCAAAACGGAATGCATCCTCTTTGGGTCCACTCCTAACCTCAGAAAGGCAGAGAGCTTCACGATCAAAGCGGGTGATGATATCATCAAAAGAAAAAACTAAATTACCTACCTGGGCTCTATCTTGGAGGCTGACCTCTCTGGTGACAAAAATGCTGAAAAAACGATCAAAACGGTCCACAAAAAAACACGCTATTTGCGGAGTATTGATCGTAAAGTCAGTAAGAAGACTCTGAAGACTCTTGCAGTGGCCCTCATACAAGGTCATTACGATTATGCATGTACTTCATGGTATCACAACACCTCCAAGGCCTTAAAAACAAGGCTCCAAACATCCCAAAACAAACTTGTAAGGCTACTTCTTGGCCTCAACTACAAAACCCATCTAACCCCTGATCATTTTGATAGGATTGGATGGCTTAGGGTTGCGGACAGAGTACAGCAACTTGCTATGGGCCTGGTCTTCAAGATATATCACAACATTGGGATCCCCCTGTATTTGTCAAAATACTTCCAAAATGTTAATGATGTCCATGATCACAATACCAGAGGCAGCTCCACAAACCTTGTCCAACCCTTTTTTGGCTCAACAAAGGGAAGTAACTCGTTCTCATGCTATTCATCAAAAATGTGGAACGCCCTACCAAAAGGAGTAAAGGAGTGTAAAACCCTACTCTCTTTCAAAACAGCCCTAAAGATACACCTTCAGGAGGCTGCAATTGGAAAATGGCCCCTGTCTAAGTCCTAACCTAACCTACCCCCCTACCCCCCCCCCCCCTCTCTCCTTCTCCTTTTGTACATATTTCTCACTCTACATACCAGTAACCTGTAAACTGATTGTATGACATTCTATAGTAGTTGTGTATATCTGTCTGTCTCTTATATGTCATCATGATTTGTGTGCATGGGGAACTCATTTGAAACAAGCTCAGTGCTTTTATGAGTCTTCCAGTTTAGTAGACCTTGTATTGTGAATTTGTACTTCCATGTACTGTTGTTCTCATGTCTTACTAAATAAAGTACATCAATCAATCAATCAATCAATCAATGTGCAACATCAACAGCAGAGGGCATCCTTGATACAGTAATAGAAGAGCTGCTGGGTGATGCTGCAGTTTATAAGTCACTTCTATGACGACAAAACGTGAATTTCGAGTAATATACGTGGATTGAGTAATAATTGCACATAATGGATGATAAAAAATGCTATAATGTACAAATTATATACAATTGAAACTTCAGTTTGACATATTTATTTTCTCGAACATTCTGGTTCACGCTGGATGGGACGCAAGAAGCGACCCCGTAAGCCTCCGCGCATGCGTAACAGACACCCGTCAGTGTTGCCATGTCCGCTTATTATAAGCGACTTTGGGCTTTTCCTGTAAAGTTGCTTGTTAAATATTGGTTAGTTTGCGTTTTTTTGGGCTTGTTTCTAAAGTGTAGTTGCTTATTTGGGGCTTGTTTCCTAAATGTTGTTTAAACCAGTGGTTCTCAAACATGTTCAGGACCCCCAAATTAATATTTTGTCTAAAAGTACAAAAAATATTACATTATTTTTCACTTTTTTCATTATTTTTATTTCTAATTGCAGATCTACAAGCTCACAACGCGACGCGCTGTGAGCTTGTTTTGGGCTTGTTTTCATTCCTCCGAGGTAGAAAGACTGGTGACGCGTATAGGTGACGCGAGGTTAGTTTTCATATACCTAGTTGCTTATTTATCTCGCAAAATCTGGCAACACGGACCAGTTTAATACCCATAGTGCATTGTACCACTGTCTTTCTTCTCGTTCGTGCGGTGACGGTCCAAAAATGTCGATGTTAGAAGGTCCGTTAAATGTGCTCGGCCAGAGAACAACTGGCGAGTCTGTTCGCACTCAAAATGGTGAGTTAATACAACAATGTCCTTATGTTTCTGTTAAAGTTGACGTTCTGTGTCCGACAGAAACGGACACTTGATAGAAAAGTCAGCCATAGCGGTTTAGCCACTGCGTGCAGCACGTGTGGATTATGCTGCTAGGCTAGCTAATGTGACGCCTCTCTCCTGTAATGTCTACACGTAACTGTTTAAATCGGTTATTCGTTTCTTAATCTGGAATAGGAGCAGCTTTCCTCCAAATGTGTATTTTGGGACATTTCAGGTGAACGTTCCCCTTTTAGTACCGCTCACTCAGCCCTCCCTGATTGACTGAGCCGCTATGCTAACGAGGTGAGCTAGAATGAACACAGTCATGATCTGAAGGTGTGGCTATCTGGATGTGTGCATCAGTGCTAGCCTAGCCGCAAGCTACTTGGAAGCTATGATGCTATCATTGTATATGCACATTATTGTATATTGTTTGTATTTAAATGTCTCGATGAATTGAATACACAGGACCTCAATGGAAATAAGCCCTAGGCTTTTTGTGGTTATAATTTTAGCTTCCTTTTGTATACATCTGCACAACTGTACTTTTTCTTTTGTCAAACTGTTAAAGTATTCAATAAATCTGCATGTAAGTTGCAATACTCCCTTGACTTCAGCCCAAACAATTCCTATTGGGTTAAATGATGATAAACCCACTAATATTTCAGCTGTATGGACAGCTTGGATTATCCTCTTTGTCTGTCAGGTCTTTGTTTCATAAAAATCAACCATGGTCATGATAAGGCCAGTCCACATCAATGCAACTCCTTGCAACCATTATTCCCAATGGCAGTTGCAAGGAGTTGCATTGGTACGGTCTGGCCTTTATACTTATGAGCAACTTTAAGTAAACTCCGTGCAGCGATTATTCTTGTGTTTAGAAGCACTCGTTGTAAATCACTTACCTCCTGCGTGAGTGCAATTTCGAAGCAGGTGGTGCACGACGGACGTTGAGTGATTTTAAAACGAGTGCTTTCAAAGTCAAACGCATATATTTATTGACAGAAAGTTGCTCATTATATGACATCGCTTTTTTTTTTCAAACAAAGACTTGACACAGACATAGGTGCAATATTGGAGAGTTTTTGGTCGTTTAACACAATCAGATAGGACTTTTCTGTTTCATGAATCGGTTGTCAATGGAGGGTATCGCAACTTAGATGCAGATGATCGCATCCAAGTTCCTTGCGGCTACATATATACATCCCACTCCATGTAGCGATAGAAGCATATTTTTAAAATGTTAGATATGTATGTATTGTAAAAACTGATGGACTGCACACTCCAGAACAGAGATGGACAGCTTACTGCTGCATCAAGTGATGTTTTGGCACCATGCGTTTCGCCGTGAGCTTCAGCACCTGACGAAGCTCACGGCGAAACGTCAGTGGATACCGCCTGGCTTGCAAGTAAGTCATCTCTTTGCTCCATCCTTAATTTCTAACTTCAGCCTTGTGTAATTTGGCCAAGAAGGGAATTAAATTGGGGCCTTTTTCACTGAAAAGTTTGTCTTCCTGTACTTGGACTGCCCATCTGCCTCCACTCCAGATGTGTGGCTATGCGAACAGGATAGAGAAAATGTCCTTCATGATCTGAGGAGGTTGAGTGGCCTTAATTCCACCACCTCCATATGAAATGATGGCACAATCTGTGTGTGTGTAATGTGTATGTATACAATATTGTAATTGCAGTGATAATATGGTCGGTATATTGTAACGGTAGTCTCCCTCTTGCATTTGTAGTAATGGCCGCATCATCAATCGCCAACATTGTCAAGAGCTCTCTTGGGCCTGTTGGGCTTGACAAGATGTTGGTGGACGACATTGGGGTTAGTGTCACATTCGATACTCTTCACTATGATAACAACATCCCTGCATCAATGGTTATATTTGTTGCAAATGATGAAAAGTGGAGTATTTATCATGTATACCTCATGGGCTGTGTTGGCAGGATGTCACCATCACAAACGATGGAGCAACCATTCTGAAGCTGCTGGAAGTGGAGCACCCAGCAGCCAAGGTCCTGTGTGAACTAGCTGAGCTGCAGGACAAGGAGGTCGGGGATGGGACCACCTCAGTGGTGAGTTGGGCTATCGCCATTATGACATTTTACATGACGATTAATTGTCACACAAATAATTGTGATTAAAAATTATTCTCTTTGGCTTTTAGGCTTCGTAAACAAAAGGTGCACAGGGCAAATTAATAACTTTATACTTAACCCATTAAGACTTGGAAAGCGATTGGTAAAGCATCTGTGAGATATATATATATTTATTTTATTTATTTAAAATATTCTATTAAGATTCAGAAGGCATTTTGTTGCCATGAATAGTGGAAATGGCCTCAAAATGTGGCATGCGCTTTGAGCTTGTAGATCTGCTATATCCATCATTTTTGAAAAAAAAATCAACATGGAAATGATTATGACTTATGCATAATAATATTGAGATTATCTTAAATAATAGGCGATTATAAATTGTGACAGGCCTAGAAGTAGTGTCAACAACTGAGATGATAATGTGTAGTAAAACCAGGGTGCTGCCTGTTATGAATATCTTAAGGACAGCAGTATCACTTGTGTCAGCAGACTCGGCACTACCTTGTAATTTGAGTTTTCAATTTATTTTACATCACTGATCTATTTTCTGCACAGTATAATACTGCCTTGTTTGGGATAAGTGTATTTCTGATTACCAGTGAATAGTTTGACTTCCTGTTTTTTCAGTACTACCCATCTGCCACTATAGATGTGTAGCTATGCAAACAGGATAAAGAAAAATCCTTCATGATTTGAGGAGGTTGAGTGACCTTATTTCCACCACTTCCATATGAAATGAAGGCACAATCTCATTAGGGATGTTAGTAATCCTTAATTATATTCCATAATATTCAAGGGCTTTTGGATGGAAATGAGACAGACTCCATAGAGCACTGCAGAGGGGAGGTGTGTCTGTCCAGCTGATGCTCGTTAATATTATATACATCAAGGCAATTATGTTTCTGCACTCATTTTCGATTCGGACAAGAATTTTCCTTTTGGTCCTAAAAAAAACACTTATCAATTCTCCGAGTGATAAGGTTATCAATTAATGAATTGATTGATAATTTGCATCCCTATCAAATCCATATGCACAGGCATCATTGTTCTTATGGATTGGTGTAAACACATTTTAGGCATTGCTAGGGTGCGATTGCAAAATGGCTATATTCTAAATGGTATTGTCCTCCCTCCCTCACTGATAAAATGTTGGGGTTCAGGTGATCATTGAAAGACTCTTGTAATGTTAGTTTGGGTTTTTTTCCCACTCAGATGATCAATGATTAACTCTTGTGGTGTTGGTGTTAACGGTGGTAATTGAGGAACTCTTGTGGTGTTGGGAATTTGATCTGGTGGTCATTGATTAACTTTTGGGGTTTTGTTCAGGTGATCATTGCGGCAGAGTTGCTTAAGAATGCAGATGAACTGGTGAAACAGAAGATTCACCCAACTTCAGTTATCAGTGGATACCGTCTGGCTTGCAAGTAAGTCATATCTCTTTGCTCTGTCCTTAGTTTCTAACTTCAGCCTTGTGTAATTTGGCCAAGAACCTAATTAAATTGGGCCCTTTAGGAATTGTGATATACAAATGTACCACGTCCTTTTTTTCACTGAAAAGTTTGACTTCCTGTACTTGGACTGCCCATCTGCCTCCACTTCAGATGTGTGGCTATGCGAACAGGATACAGAAAATGTCCTTCATGATCTGAGGAGGTTGAGTGGCCTTAATTCCACCACCTCCATATGAAATGATGGCACAATCTCAAATCAATGAGCGTAATTTATTAAACTAATATTTGATGTAAGTCTAAGTTCTTAAAAACTTGTATTTGTTATTTCATCCTCCAGGGAAGCTGTGCGCTACATTAATGAGAATCTCACCATTGCGACAGATGAACTCGGCAGGGAATGCCTGATCAATGCAGCCAAGACGTCCATGTCTTCTAAAATCATTGGCGTGTATCCTTCCTGTTCTTTGCCTACCTGGGTAAGCCTTACTTTGGTAATAAACAACACTGGAAGTATTAGGCCTGGGTCCCAATCCACACATGGGATTTGTGGCTTTTATCCAGTCCACTGAATCCCTTTACACTCTTTAGACTTTTGACTTGTAACGGATCAGTGGTCTGATTTGGGCTAGAGGAGCGACTGAAACACTAGGGCAGTTATACATTTGCAATACTCAAAACTCTAGAAAAAAATACCTAGGATTTTCTGTGATATCACCATATGGAAATATGTTTGACTAAATTCCTTGAAATTGCCATCCCTAGACAACCTTTTGGCCTGTGTACCATGTGAATATTGCTGCAGAGTATTGAAATATCCATATACAGGGAATGATGGTTCACAATTAAGTTAGGAACGTGGACATCAAGATACCTAATCCACGCCCATGAATCATCCTTTCTAAAATGCATTTTCAAATACAAGCCACCTGGATCTAGTTTAGACAGACATACCTCTGCATACTGCTTTTTGGGCTAAGTGTAATTCCTGTTTTTTCAGTACTACCCATCTGCCATTATAGATGTGTAGCTATGCAAACAGGATACAGAAAATATCCTTCATGACATGAGGAGGTTGAGTGGCCTTATTTCCACCACTTCCATATGAAATGACGGCACAGTCTCATACCTCATAAGCTCACCTGCATGCTTTGATTAAGGATTGAGTGTGCAATCATATACAAATGGAACGTGGTTGCCTCCCTTAACCTGTGATGCTTCAGTGATGCAGACTTCTTTGCCAACATGGTGGTAGATGCTGCCTTGGCTGTGAAGTTTGTTGACGGCAAGGGCGTGGCTAAGTATCCAATCAACTCTGTCAATGTGCTTAAAGCCCACGGTCGCAGCCAGAAAGAAAGCTTCCTGGTCAACGGTTACGCACTGAACTGCACAGTTGGCTCACAAGGTACGTATACTATCAGACAAAACATTTGACGCACTTGTGCACCATTAGGTTAATCAATCGACATTTAAATCTACTGCTATATCCCACTCCCTTCTGATGGTATATGTAGTGATCCCTTTTTCACTGAAAAGTTTGACTTCCTGTACTTGGACTGCCCATCTGCCTCCACTTCAGATGTGTGGCTATGCGAACAGGATACAGAAAATGTCCTTCATGATCTGAGGAGGTTGAGTGGCCTTGATTCCACCACCTCCATATGAAATGATGGCACAATCTCAAATTGATAGTGTGACCTATTAAAAACTTTTATTTGACGCACTTGTGTACCTTTAGGTTAATCGATCTACTCCCATTTAAATTCACTGCTATGTCCCACTTCCTTCTGATGGCATATGTAGTGATATAGTATGAGTGGATGCTTTGACTTTGAAAGCGATGGATGCAATTGCAGTGCTTCCTTTATAAACTATGGCACCTCTTCTATGAGCCAGACCAAACATTTACCTATAAAAGTGTGATATTTGTTTTGGCATGTTGACTGTAAATAACTGGTTAGATTTTCCTGTTAATGTTCGCTTGCGGTCATTCCAAAGGTATGGTAAAACGTGTTACCAACGCCAAGATCGCTTGCCTTGACTTCAGCCTGCAGAAGACCAAGATGAAGATGGGTGTTCAAGTCGTCATCAACGATCCTGAGAAGCTTGACCTGATCAGACAGAGGTGACCATTGGATTGCGATTCTCTTGTATGCACACAAAGGATCCTCCCATTTAAATCTGGTGTGAAAAGTTTGACTTCCTGTTTTTTCAGTACTACCCATCTGCCACTATAGATGTGTAGCTATGCAAACAGGATAAAGAAAATATCCTTCATGATATGAGGAGGTTGAGTGGCCTTATTTCCACCGCTTCCATATGAAATGACGGCACAATCAACATGTCTGTATAATTCACAGATACAAAAATACTATTTACTATATCCAGCAATGAAAAAAACAAGTCCACTTGTCACCTCGTAAACTAATGCATGTGAATTTGCCATTCCAGGGAATCAGACATCACCAAGGAGAGAATCCAGAAGATCCTGGCATCAGGCGCCAATGTCATCCTGACCACAGGCGGCATTGACGACATGTGTCTGAAGTACTTTGTGGATGTGGGTGCCATGGCTGTCAGGAGGGTCATCAAGAGGGACCTCAAACGCATCGCCAAAGCCACAGGAGGTAACGTGATAAGCGATAGTCTAATTTCTTTTGAAATAATATCTGTTGTGCCACTCTTGAAGCCCAGTTGCCAGTACTTGTAAAGTATCCATATTCCATATCAGTGTATTTACTTAGTTACTGTATGTTTGTCGGTCCCCAGCCACCATGTGTCCTTCACTGACCAACTTGGAGGGAGAAGAGACATTTGAGGTCACCATGCTGGGTCAGGCTGAGGAGGTGGTACAGGAAAAGATCTGTGATGATGAACTCATCCTTGTTAAGAAGTAAGAGCTGAAAACAAAGGAATAAATAACATACTAGTATAATTTCTCTCAAGTCTTTCTCTCAAGTCTTAGTAAATTGGATAAAAACAGAGTGGGATAGTGATGTCAATGGCAGGGAAAACGTAGTGATCCATAAGGTGCACAGGGCAATTTAATAACTTAATACTTAACCCATTAAGACTGGGAAAGCATCTGTCATTTTAGATTTTAGCTATATACGTGTGTGTTTTTTCAGAAAACTTATGATTTAGAAGGCATTTCATTGCTGTCGGCCACAAACCTCTCTCGGCCACAAACCTCTCTATTTTACATCACTGATCTATTTTCTGCACAGTATAATACTGCCTTGTTTGGGATAAGTGTACTTATGATTTCCAGTGAAAAGTTTGACTTCCTGTTTTTTCAGTACTGCCCATCTGCCACTATAGATGTGTAGCTATGCAAACAGGATAAAGAAAATATCCTTCATGATTTGAGGAGAGAGTGGCCTTATTTCCACCACTTCCATATGAAATGAAGGCACAATCAATACCATACACATCATTGTTCTTTCGGTATTATAACAACATTTTAGGCATTGCTAGGGTGCAATTCCTAACATTGCATAGATAGTCGTTTTCGGTGCATGACATCCATGCGTCTAACGCTTCTTGTTCTGTCCCATCGCCTTTCTCCCTCAGCACCAAAGCACGCACATCGGCCTCCATCATCCTGCGTGGGGCCAATGACTTCATGTGTGACGAGATGGAGCGCTCCCTTCACGATGCACTGTGTGTTGTGAAGAGGGTACTGGAGTCCAAGTCTGTTGTGCCAGGAGGTGGCGCTGTGGAGGCAGCTCTGTCCATTTACCTGGAGAACTATGCCACCAGCATGGTGAGGCTCTTGGAAGAATACCTAAGCAGAAAGCATGCATACAGAAACGCAATCTGCTGTGCCAGTGTGATGGCCAATTTAGCTCTCACTTTATAATTAAAATATGAACTAAAGGCTTCAATGTAGCTTGTCGGTACACTGTGTACTGCCACATTGGACATGTAAGTCATTGCTACCTTTACTGAATGGCTGCACTCAAAGGTCCATCATATAAGGGGTGTGATTAGCTGTCCCATCATAGAGGGGTATCATAGAGGGGTGGGCCTGTAAACGGGATGTAGTCGCTTTTAGGAATGGTGATATAAAAGTGTACGAAGTGTATTTTTCATTGAAAAGTTTGACCTCCTGTACTTGGACTGCCCATCTGCCTCAACTTCAGATGTGTGGCTATGCGAACAGGATACAGAAAATGTCCTTCATGATCTGAGGAGGTTGAGTGGCCTTAATTCCACCACCTCCATATGAAATGATGGTACAATCTCAATCGAAGCGTAATTTTAAAACGACTAATATTTGTTTTTTCATCCTCCAGGGAGGTTGTACGCTCTACTAATTAAAACGGACAGAACCATATAAAGCACGGGAACATGCATAGTACTACCACTGATTTAGCTGAGATTGACATGACTAATTCTATGTTTGAATATTTACTGTAAGTGTAGTGTAATAATACACTACAAACCACCTGTGACTTTGTTACGTATAACCACCTGTGACTTTGTATAATGAATTAAACACTATCTGCATTTTATTTGTATCATCAAAGGTCTTGTAATGTGGCATTTACTGTATGTGATGGGTTGTTTTCAGGGTTCCCGGGAGCAGTTGGCCATTGCAGAGTTTGCTCGCTCCCTCCTTGTCATCCCCAAGACGCTGGCTGTGAATGCAGCACAGGACTCCACTGACCTGGTGGCTAAGCTCCGTGCCTTCCACAACGAGGCCCAGGTTAACCCTGAACGCAAGAACCTCAAATGGTGTGTTGTCTTTACATACACTACTGTTGATATGGTCTGTTACCGGTGTACACGGTGCAGTTCAGATGTTGCTAGCTAGCTCCCAATAATGTGGATATGGTGCTTTGTCTGAAATGCTGCTCAAGTAAAGCTTACTGGGGGGACAATTCAGTGTGCATGCATTTTTGTGATTTGACTGTTCACATGGCTTGACCATTCCACTGAGCAGGTATGTTTCGGTAAGTGCATATACGCTTATGTCCTATATTCATTGAAAAGTTTGACTTCCTGTACTTGGACTGCCCATCTGCCTCCACTTCAGATGTGTGGCTATGCGAACAGGATACAGAAAATGTCCTTCATGATCTGAGGAGGTTGAGTGGCCTTAATTCCACCACCTCCATATGAAATGATGGCACAATCTCAAATCGATAAGTGTAATTTCTTAAAAAATAAAATTTGTTATTGCATCCTCCAGAGAGGCTGTACGCTCCACTAATTAAAACAGACAGGAATCATATAAAGCATGCGAACAGGCATAGTACTACCACTGATTTAGCAGAGATTGCTTGCTCCCAATAGTATGGATATGGTGCTTTGTCTGAAATGCAGCTCAAGTAAAGCTTACTGGGGGGAAATTCAGTGTGCATGCATTTTTGTGATATGACTATTCACCTGGCTTGATCATTCCACTGAGCAGGTCTGTTTGGGTAAGTGCATACTCCTATGTCCTTATATGTATTTAATAAATATTGGCCACTGCTGTCTCCTTCAGGATTGGTTTGGACCTGGTGAATGGCAAACCAAGAGACAACAAACAGGCAGGCGTGTACGAGCCCACCATGGTAAAGACCAAAAGCCTCAAGTTCGCCACCGAAGCCGCCATCACCATCCTTCGTATTGATGACCTCATCAAGCTGTTCCCCGACCAGAAAGAGGGAGGACCCTCATACCAGGATGCTGTAAATTCAGGATCCCTGGACGGTTGAAGGCTTTGACTGGTTCTCCTCTTGCTCTTAAGTCAACAGCGGTTCTGGTCCGCTAGGCTTAAATGTCTGTATTTATACATAGAGCTCTTCATGGCTGTTGTCTATAGTGTAGGCCGTGCGTGCACTTTGCCTGTTTACTGTTCTCTCCATTCCCACGGGGCAGCCCATTGCTATGGGAACCATTAACTGATACTGTTGATTGTTTTTGGACACTTGCAAATAAACCTGCTATGGTTGTGAACTACCTGATTTGTTCATTCATTTTCTCATCTGTTTATGCATGTGTTTGAGGAACAAGTTATGCTGGGGTAACTCTTTATTGATATAGGAAACGATTACATATGTAACAATTGGATGTTGGTAAACATTTTCACTTCAGTACAATCGGGACAGGTTTGCAGTAGCTAGCACTACCATTCACAGCTGGATATCTACAGGAAGCACTTGCGTATGGCTAGCATTAACCTCAGGGCACTTAAAGGCTGTAGTCTACGCTATTGATCTAGTATGGGAAAACCATGGCAAGGATTCCATACAGGGAGACTGGGGATAGATGTTGGAATGTTAAAGTATCACATGGTTGCATCTTTAAGCAGACTTCTCTCTAGTATTTGGCACAATTTGTCCTACATTAATCACCTACCGGTTCAATTATTTAAGAGATTAGAGTAAGTTTATCCTGTATATTTGTAGTTTTCAGTGGCTGAGAAATTGACACCAACATCCTGTCAGTGGTAAGGCAAAAGCATATAAATGGGTGTTAAAATTATCCATGTTGCATGAAAAATATTAAATGGGGTAAAATGCTAAAAACATGCCCTGTTATCTGTTCAATTTTATAAGACTAGTGTAGTTGTCACCTAAGATGAGATTTCCCTCACATGATGAAAGTAATACTCAGACTAAACAAGACTAAAATCTTTCAATAGCTAATTTCAAGTCCGAAATGGGAAGGAGTAAGTTGCAGATTCAGTGAAATGCAGGTTTGAATGAAGGCAATCACAACATATACATTCAGTAGCTCTGCTATAGGTACAGTCTCTAGGCAGAGACAGCAGTTTCCTAGGACTGGGCGATATATATCAATATTGTGATATGAGACTAGATGTCTGGGATTTTTGATATCATGGTACAAGCATATTTACAGTCCTTAAAGGATGCATTACAGTAATATGTAATTTTCTGAACGTACCTGGCTGTTCTATTTGCTTTTACCCACTTAGTTTTATATATATTATTGTTGATTATTTACCTCAATCTCATCCCCACAATATATCTATAGAGGTATTTAGTCAAAACAATATTTGATTTTGTCTATCGCCCAGCCCTTACAGTTACCATTCAATCATTTCCCTCATGTAAACAATGGGTCCCAGACCAGTCCCTTATTCTCCATGAACATGAATGTTGTAACTCCTGGACATTGTGTGATGAACTGGTCACCTCACATTCTCTCCACACACATGGCAATGCCCATTCCTCCTCCGATGCAAAGGGAGGCCACACCCTTAAGGCCTCCTGTCCTCTGAAGTGCGTACAGCAATGTCACCAGAATCCTACAGCCAGACATGCCGATGGGATGTCCCAAAGAGATGGCACCTCCGCAAACATTCACCTGAGGTATGCAAAGATGTCTGGGATTACTGCTTATGAAGACTTTAACAACAAAATGGAGCATCTAACCATACAGGTTCAACTGCAACTACTTTCCTTCTTCTCTTTTCTCCCCAATTTAGTCGTTATGCCAATTGATTACTCCCCAGACACATTTTGTGTTGTATACTACTGACTCATCTGCCAGTGAGGAGCCCCCACCGGGAGGACGTAGAGCCTTCGTCCTACTCCTACCGCCCAACACCCGCCCCAGCCCGTTGGAATACGTGCATTGATATCACCCTCCCCGTCCGGCTTCCCTTCCCCGAACACGGGCCAATTATGTTAGTATAGAGTAGACTCTCGACAAAGCCGGATGCACCATGTGGATTCGAACCCACAACCTCCGCGGTGGTGGCCAGCTACATTGCCAGTAAGCCACCTGAGCGCCTTTCCCCTCAATTTCATGTTAATATTTAAATAAAACCTAACCCGTCTTAAAATACATTTTGATTTGTGGGGACCAAAAGGTTTTACCTTGTCTGAGTTTAGTCCGAGCTCTTTGACCACAGCAATGGACTGCGCAGCAAAAGCCTCATTGATCTCAAACAGGTCAACTTGATCTAGGTGCCAACCTGCTTTCTCAACCTAGCAGAAAACAAACAAATACAGGAATGAATACAATATTAAATCTAGAGAGCATTTTATGTACAGATGTGCATATTCAGTCATTTCTGACCGCTTTCCTGATGGCTGGTATTGGTCCAGTGCCCATGATTGATGGATCGAGTCCAGCTTGAGCCCAAGAGATGATTCTGGCCATGGGTTTTAGGCCCCTCCTCTCAGCCTCTGATTGGCTCATGAGAAGGGTTGCTGCTGCGCCATCATTTATACCTAGTAGGATTAACTTGATTAAAGAAAAAGCCTTTTAAGTAGACCCCAATGATGTTAACCATGTACCTAGATAACAGGCTTAGACTAGAAAAGTCAAGGGAGAACACAGAGAGCTCCACTGGAAAGAAGCCATTTGATAAGTGACTGATAAATGAAAGAACCCTCTAGTGATAAAATCTGTCTGCGTGCGTTGAGGGCTGATGCACGCCCTCTGTGTACCTGAGGCATTGCCAGCAGTGACTGTGCCACTGCTGTCTTTGATGAAGCAAGGTCTGAGTTTGAGCATGGCGTCCACGTTGGTCCCATGGCGAGGAAACTCATCCAACTTCACCTCCACTGGACCTGAGAGGAGGAGGAGTAAATTGCAGGATTTCCACGTAATAAGTAATGACTTGGCAGACTGACAGCTGCTGAAATGTGAAGTAGATGAGCACATTTCTAGAATTTAGAAGCACTTCTTGCCTTTTCTGGACGGCACCATGACCGGGACAATCTCCTGGTCAAAATATCCTGCCTTTTGGGCAGCCTCAGTTTTATTTTGGGACTGGATGGAAAAATGGTCCTGCTCTTCTCGACTCACACCCCACTGCTTAGCCACATTTTCAGCTGAGAAAAGATGAAAAGATTCATAGCTTAAAACAGGGGTTCAAGCTCTGCTCGTTATCTATCCTATGCAGTTAATTGTGTGCATCTGTGCAGTGCATTCCTTCTGATGAAATGGAGAACCAGCAGCACTACCACAGGTGCTTGAGGAGTGAAGAACTACTGACTTGGCCAAACACAGCCGACATGGTGACATCTAAAAGGCTTTTCTCCTATTGGTGATATGTCAAGTAAATGAGTGGCATTCAGTGTTTCTTGGGTTTGTCGTTCTGACCTGTGATGCCCATGTGGTAACCATGGAAGGCGTCGGTCAGGCCGTCAGCCACCATGGAGTCCTGCAGCGAGGCATCGCCCATCTTCACTCCTGCCCTCATCTGCACTGTGTGAGGTGCCTGGGGATGACAAGGTGAAGAGAAAGTAGTTAAGTGATGCATACTTTTATATAGATAGTTTTAGCATTTGCAAATTACACTTTGGCCCAGGTCTGATTCCAAACTCACCCTACTAAATTCTGGCACTCATCATGATACTTACCCTGCTCATGCTCTCCATGCCCCCAGCAACCACCACAGTGGAATCTCCAGTCTGGATGGACTGAGCTCCCAGACACACAGCCTTCAGCCCAGAGCCACACACCATCTGGCAGCTCCAGGCTGGGACTGGATAGGGGATCCCTGCTGCAACACTGGCCTGGCGTGCAGGGTTCTGCCCATGGCCTGAGGAGCAAAAAAGAGGTATGGAAGAAAATTGTTTAGAATCCTGTGTGTGTGGAGGGACAAATTGCCAAAAGAAAAGATGAAAAAGAAGTCAGATTAAGCTGAAAATCAATTTTCAGCTAAATCACTTCGCAGCATAATCGCATGGTGATGACAACAACATGCACATAAGTCTATCAAAGTGATTATCAGCTTTACCCGCTGTGAGGACGTGTCCCATGATGACCTCAGACACCTCATCCGGCCTCAGTCCAGCTCGCTGCAACACGTCCTTGATCACCACCGAACACAGATCATGGACAGGTACCGTGGACAGAGCACCATTGAAAGACCCTTAAGTTACATACACGAGGAGAATGATTCATTGAGATAATTACTATGTGAAAATTATGTTGATAAGACCATGTTAGTGGAATGGTCAGGAGGAATGAGGCAACATTACATTGTAGATGACAAAATGCATATTATTATCATTATAACATTATTTGGGTCATTTGATGTAAATGTATATTATTCACATGACATGACTCATTTAGAGATGATCACTTGTTAAAATATGTAAGTAAACACTGAACAAATACATTTAATACACTTAATATGCCCTATTATAAAATGTGGCAATTAACAACAGCAATCTACAAGCTGCATTGTGTCTTGTGGATATTTGTGGACTTTTTTTTCTCTCCCACAATAGCGATACTAATGTTAATGTGTTTAAAAGCTTATCCTATCATCATCAATCCTAGCCTGATTACATCAATCCATCAATACAAAGTTTGATGCTCAGTTATTCAGACACGCCTGGAGCAGTTCCAGGACAAGTTGAGCAACAAAACCAGCCAATGGGGCAAAGTTCCTGGTCCGTGGTTCTATGGCAAGCGAACCAATCGCTGCCTCGAAAGAAAACTGGACAGGTGAAGTGACCAATCAGGTTCCAACAAGACGTCTGGATGAATGTCAAGCAGCCACTTAGTCTTATTAAATTATGACTGGTGTTATTATTCAATGACAAAAACACATGCATGTTAAAATATTCACTAGAAAAATAATGTTTTAAAAAAATACATTTTCAGCAATCCTAGAAAAATCATTTCACCAGAGAGACACGTATACGGGCGTTGTTAAGCAACAGTAAAGCCTAGTGTATACTTAGTTGCGTGTCGGTGTCGAGCTCAGTAAATAGCAGATCTACAAGCTCACAACGCGTCACATTCGTGATGCAATGTGACGCGTTGTGAGCTTGTAGATCTGCTATTTACTGAGCCCGACACGCAACTAAGTATAAATGAGGCTTAAAGCGGTTGTTAGGTCTGGAAAAATGTTTCATAAACGCGCCCATGTTGTTGTACACAAGACAATACCCTACCGATCGGTGTCCTAGCAGCAGAAACGATGACAATAGCCTCGGTGTTCATCATCCCGAAGAACTTAGGTCCCTGCTTCAGATGATCGCTGCTCTGGTGCCGATGACTGCGGTGTGGGCTGTTGTTGCCACTGCCTTACGAACTGACTGACAGCACTACACCATGCACTACACTGTCTCCAACAGCATGGAGCAGTTGGCGCAACCATAGCGCCACCATGTGTACCGGAGGACATTTTTTTAATGAATGAAAAAAAAAGAAGCCAGTTCTGCCATAACCTACTTGCATAACCTCGCTGTCGGCCAGAAACCTCCCATCTCCATATTTTAACAGTGTTTTTTAAATTAACGTCCTACTTGATCACACTACAGCGTCACACAAAATCATCAAAAGTAGCAGATCTGCAAGCTCGAAACGAGGCATTTTGAGCTTGTAGTTCAGCTACTTTTGAATTTGAATCCTGAAAAGTAACAGTTTGACATGAGGTTTCCACCTGACAAGAGATGATGAAGTAGTTTACATTATGTAAATCCTGCACTTCATGACTTTAATCTAAATCATCTGCAATTTTTCTTTTCATGAGGCAAAATAACAGGGTTCCTCATCATATTAAAAGTTGTTTATTGATATTTGGTCAGTACATGAAAAGGATTGAAGTCAGAACAATACGAACAAGGTACATTGTATATAAACTACACACAAGTCAAACAGAATTCTTTGTCAGGGATGGAAAAATGAAAATATGGATTAAAAAAAACATGGGCCAACATCTAAAAAATATACCTCCCTCAACATTGAAAATGTACTGTGAATCAGTCAGCTGTGATTTAGTGACATTTATTGACAATGAGTTACAACACCAGATGCCTGATGATTTCAGTGTCGAGAGCTCAAACAAAAACAGTTCAAATAACCAGGTGTGTTCGAATTACCAAGCAAGAGCCAAAAGGAAAATAAACTACTTTAAATCATACACCCACTCATTTCAAATCTATCAACATTATACCATTCACATTAATATGTCTGTTTAGCAACATAACGTGGCAGAGGCATCACAATATCCAAGGGAGAAAGAAGAAAAGAAAGGTTCTGGACAGCAGTTCTGTTCCAGACTACGCACAGCAGTTCCGTTACAGACTACGCATTTGTCATTTGTGTTGTATTAAAAAAAAGAGAAAGACAGTACGTGTTACAAAGTACATTACAAAACAGCCCCGTCGCTCATGTTGGAGTCCAGGCCATTTAGAGTGTGCCGCGACCCTGCAGTCCTGGTGGCCTTGGTCACCGGGCCAGTCTTGTCCTCATGGGGGTCAGTGTTGGAGTCTGTGTCGTTTGAATGCTGAGTCAGGGACGTCTCGCTGCCTGTGGGAGAGTCCACGCTCTCGTACCCTGCGCTCAGCTGGGTCCCGAACCCCCCCGCTCCTCCTGCATTCACCACACGTGTCTGACTCCCCGCTGCCTCTTCCGAGTGGTTCGAGAGTTTGGTCTCGGCCTCCCCGGGACTGGAGGCCACCGGGGACATGGGAAAGTCTTCTTCGGTGCTGCTGACCTCTCGGTACAGGCTGGGGGTAGTGGTCTCACTTCTCTGGGATGAGTTCCCGTTGCTTGGTCCATTAGAGAGCCTCCCGAAGTCTTTGCCCATTGGCTCGGAGGGTGTGGTGTCCTGCTCCATCTGAGCAGATGGCTCAGTGGAAGGGGAAGTCCTGCTGGGGCCTGCAACGGCAGAGGCCCCTGGGTCTTGGTTGAGCTGCTGACGGGTGTCCTTCAACTGCTGCTGCAGGACGAGGATGGTGGTCTGCATGCCCTCCACCTCCTCATCCAGCTGGATGATGAAGTCATTCAACTCTGGGGAAGGAGCAGATTTATATACAGATATCAATATTCCAGGAGAGAGGAGGATGGCGGACGATCAACAAAATGAACCTGCCATGAGGTGTTGGCGAGAAAAGCAAGTAAACGAAATCATCAGCATGTTGAAGCCTAATTTATACTTAATTATAAAACACTCAGGCTCAAGGAAAATAGATTTTAAACTGAGAAACATGCCATGTTGCGTAATGTTTCACAAATGAAAATCAGTTACTTTGGAGAGCGACACTTGCAGTCATGCGGCAAAGTATAGATCAGCCAAAAGACAGAGGCAGGCTATGTTTCTCACCGTCCTGGCTACTCTTGAGCTCCTCGCTGTACTTCTTCTGTAGAGCCAACTCAGCCTCCAGCTGGGCAATGCGTCCCTGGGAAAGCTGCCTGCCCAACTCCTGGTTTTCCTGAATCAGCATTCGACATTTGGCCATCAGTTTCTTCCCTGTTTGGCTGTAAGGGAAATAATTCTGACATCACACAGTGAACCAGGAGACAATCACATCTACAGGGACACTACTTCTCTCTACCAAAATGCCTGACCTACTTTCCTGTTTGCCAAAAGCCAAAAATAACTTTTCTACCCACTAATGTATGATTTAGTCTGTGGTTAAGAGAAGTCAGTCCCATGTGGGATTTCATTCAACTCAAGACTTGAATGCATTGCTACAGTAAATCATCAGGAGTCACATTCCAAGCAACATGTGAAATTTAACAATGCTTGCATCAATTGCATTGTGAGTCCAAAATACAAATTGATCTATGTCCTTTCCTTGACAAAAATCGTAATTAATATTTTTTACACTTCTAGCCACATTAAAAAGTATAGGAACTTTACTATGACCCAACCTAGAATAGGCACAATGGTCTGTTACGTGAAGCCCCCATCATTACAGTAAAACTTAATTCACCACATGGTGTATCAAAGAACAAAATAAATTCCAAACAGAGCATTTCCTAGCAATTTAGCAACCGCTAGAAACATGTACGTTAAAGATGAAAGCAGAACACCAAAAACTAGCAGTAGCTATGTTACCAACTAAAAGACCCCTAGCTTTTAATTATCCACAAAACATCCAATTACTATGCTCTGCAAAACCTAGCACATTGGATTGGTATTCAACTTTAACAATCAGGACAAATGTTTCAATGGATAAAACTTAAGTTTAGAAAAAGCTTTTAGAAAAGCTTTCTAAGCTTTATCTCAAGGTCGAGTACAATTGCCACAGTTCAGCGTGTCAATTATACTTAGGACTGCCAAGCAATTAGGTTTTACAATCAAGACACTATCACCACATTTTCCAGCCAAGCTGTGAAAGGGGATTAAGTTCTAAATTATTTCAGACCATTAACACCCCGCCATCTAATCAGTCTGTAAAAAATGAATGGAATTGGTTCTACCCAGAGGAAATTATACATTAGCAATTGCTTGCACATTGTCCAGGTGATGAACCCTAGAAAAACAGAAGTAGTCATTAACTTAAAGAGTTGCTTCAAGTTGCTATTGCTTCAAGAGTTCACTGAAGCAATATCTGTGAACTCCAACGCCTTACAGATTACCAACAACTAATGTGTATAACTTAGAGTAACATTAGTGTTTTTTTCCCCTAATAATGTTTACAAGTGGCTGGAGGACTGATTCGCACTTTCAAAATGTACAAAATGTCAATCATGAAATCTGATTCTTTGCTATGTGACGAACATCTGATCTTATGTTTGTTGTCAAAATAAGGAGAAGCTGACTCCACCTATTTTGTTCTGTTAATACATAATAGGCCAATGTCAAAGAGGTGATTAGAAAAACAATCGCTGAGGGAGGGGTTGCGATGTCAATCACACAAACAGATATATCACACAGAATACACTCATTAAAATGGTAACATTATCCGTTTTAAGACATTTGCATTCACAATGTGAAGCCCTCAATGCACCAACGGCAGTGTGTGCCACTAAAACAATGTGAAGAATGAAGCCTTTCATTGTTCACATTTCCTGTTTTACAAGGTGTAAAATAGCTTTTGCAGCAATTATACTACTGTTCACAGTTCACACACTGCAGTGAGTGCCGTGGGGACTTCAGAGAAACAATAAAATTAAACGGCAATAAATGAAAGCAGTCACAAAGTAAAACATGTAAATACACTCTACCCGGCCGTGGACCCATGCTCAAACACAGGTGATCGGACCCTCATGCCTGAAACATAGTCCCTTCTGGACGGAGGGTCTGGTTCCGCCCCTACCGGCTCCTCCCACAGTCTTATGTCATTTCTAGTGGCTCCTCCCCCAAAGTCTTAAAAAGCTTATCCTAGACACTTTCCCATGTTATTGCAATGTACTCTAGAACTGTCCGAAAAGTCTTTATGAATCTCAGGCAGACTAGCACATATGCATGTGGTGTATTCCACCGTTAAATGTCTTATGCAATTGCATATGAGAATAGTCTTTACTGCTGATTTAGGCTAGGGACGCTCTCTGCTTGGGCAGTTTACCCAAGTCTGACTCGATCTCCACCATAACCCCCCTATTTATTTATGTCAACTGTCTGGTTTGGGCTTAGGGGGCAGGCTGGGCATATCCATGTCGGAAGTGAGTGACCACCTCTTCAGGAACCATCCCGACTCCTTCAGGCCCTCCGATGGCAAGGGGGCACAAGGGGAGCGAGCTGAAACACAAGTATCACCTGACCATACTGTCTTTTCAGTTATGATTATGTGATATGTAGCTGGCACAGTGCAAGAGTACAAAAACAAATGGCAGTTTGCTGCAGTGTTTGTCTTTCTGTAAAGTTTGTGTCTCGTGGTGAGTACAGCACTTCTCAGCCTTCCCCCCCACCATTAGTCCTGCATGCCTGCAGTGAGAGTGGGGGGCGTGGGGAAGTCTTGACTTTTTGAGGGGGAGGTTATTTTGATTGTCTTTACCTATCAGGTGTAAATTTCCAGGCACTCAATTCATTTTGGGCCTGCTCCAGTTTGTCTTTAGTCTGTTCCAGTTCAGCCTTCATTTTGAGGAAAAACAAGTTGATGGCCGGGTCCACCATGGACGTTCGCAGTTGGGCGGCACTGGGTTGCTGCGCTTGCTTGAGGTACTGGATCTGGGTCTGCAGGATAATAGAGACAAGTATCAGTCCATGGTACAGATGTAAGCCCACTAAATGGTTAACTGTTACATATAATTATTTCATGCACGCATCCATGAATTTTAGCTCAAGGCAGCAATGTACCCATATCAAGCTAGTTAGTGCAGGACATTTAAGTTATTTAGACATCGGGAGCATGACAAATAGCCGATCCGAAAATTCGTCAAAAACTCACATTAATATACTAATTTGATGATGCCTTATTTAGGTTGATGACTTGTTTATGCTTTTATCTAAAAATAATAATGTTGCTTTATCGCCACAAATATTCGCGTCCTGTAGTCATGACACAAACAGCAGTTTAAATGAATGTTGATTAATCTCACAAAATAAACACTACCGGTGTGTAGGACCTTTAGAATCACTTTAAAGGAACTTCTGCTTGTTCAAATTGTTTTTTGAAGACTCATTTTAGAATAGATGCAGGTGTCTTATTATGCTTAAATGCTACATTCAAGTCCAATGTCCCCCCTTGGTACCTCTGGTAATATCAAAACAAAATTATCTCTACAATGATGAGACTCTATTGCTAGCAATCAATTTCCTATTAACCCCATAAGAATTTTGAGCTTTCACATTTTTTCCCCAAGTAAATGGCCCACTATGGATGAGTTCACAAAGAAACTCACCTTTGTAAGTTTCAGCCACCATGATGACCTCTAATATTTCCACCGAACTAATTTGATTACATTTACATACAAGGCAACGGGTGCAACTCACATGGCGCAAAAAGCACAGGCAATATAGCTCATAGTCTTATATTCTTCAAGACAAGGTAGTACTCTGCATTAATTCATGCTATTCTTATGCAGTCGTAGCAAGCGTTCTTCACATTGAAGCCTTTTCCAACTACCAAACCCCCGCCCGCCCGGCAGTCAGTTCAGCTGACCTTAACTGACTGAATGCCATTTGCTGGCATTAAGCCCCTGAATGATCCACTGAACTGTCAATCTGATAAAAGCAGCCCTCCACCTTTAGACTGCTGTTTATGGCACAGAATGACAACAGGGTGTGAAGTAATGTCTCAAATGAATAGGCTACATTGTAGCCGCTACAACACTGTGAATGGTCTCAAGTTATTATCCGTAACCTGCAAATGATCGAGTATCAACAGATGACACAAGTTTACAGAGCATGACTGTTTACAGTATCCACTTAAACGGAACTACTGACATTTCTGTGCTTTTTAAAGGGCAAACAACATTCCAGATGCTGTTTGAGTACATAAAATGCTCAAGAGCATCAAATATCCCCTTATTGAAAGGTAGATCACGGACCATTTCCCCCCAAATGCTCTTGAAAGGAGGAACTATAGAAGTTCAAGGAGCACATACCGTGCACTCTTGCATTTCCTGCTCCTTGGTGGCCAGCCGCATGACCAGGATGTTCTCCCTGCGTGCTGACTCCTGTTGCTGCTGTTTCAGCTTCTCTTCAGACTCTTTCAGCCCTGTCACGTCATTCGCTAAGGTGGAGAGAATAAATGCATATGGATAAAATAAACATCACTAGATAGAAAAAACATTCCAACAGGATACGTACAGTGACAGTGTGCAGTCATGGGAGAGATCGAAATGTGTGCTGTTATATTATAGGAATGTTATGAAGTATGTCATAACTGTTGCACTTACAACTAAGGTCTGCGTATTTCGCCTCCAGGACCTGGACGTAAGCTTCGTGTTGTTTCCACCTGTGGGGAAGAAGGCATTTCTTAACATCAGTTGCTCTGTACTCAATGCAAGAGGTCCCTACACACACACACACACACACACACACACACACACACACACACACACACACACACACACACACACACACACACACACACACACACACACACACACACACACACACACACACACACACACACACACACCAGTAATGGGGTGTTTACCTACCTGACACACAACTCTTCCCTGGTCATGGTCTTCATGTCAGATTCACTTAGGCGAACCTGTATGAAAGATTACGTCAACAAATGGTCAGATAAACATACAAATCCCATCGTGTTTACATTACATACAACATTAGGAATCTATGAAAACAGCAATACTGACCTTCTTTGGAAGAGGCTCCTCGTTAGTCATTCTCAACTCTGAAAAGGATGACCAAAAGAAAAGAAAAGCACAATTTAATCCCAACAGCCTTTCACATATATTAAATACAGACACTTGTCTACAAGGTGGAAGCGTGGGATAATCTTCTGGGGCAATGGAGAGAATTTAAAAAAAAAACGTCTTGGCAAGATAATCACATGCTTCCGGTGTTGATGTTGCTGGGTTTACAGTAATAACGGGTAATTACAGCAGCCAGATTGACTATCTACTGTCTAGATCAGGTTAAGTTATAGCAGTGTGGATAAATGTTGCCCTGCATTATAGCCGCTGTGGCAGCCAGTGTTTAGCGGCTCTGCGGTGCAACGCATGTCGGTGTTTAAAACAAAAGCCTCGCCCGCCCTGCTACCTGGCCGAAGGTCTTTCAAAAACACTCATTTAGAACCCAAACAGACGCGGGCGTACTACTGTGTTGGTTAACGGGGGCTTAAATTTAAAAAAGCTCCGCCAAGTAGCATGCAACTTCTTGGCCCCCAGTGCGCTGCTCCTTGTTATCACACAAAATGGCGGTGAAGGAAAAGACTCCCTCCCTTGTGGTGGTGTTCCTTTTCCTGAAAGTATATCGGGGTCTTCGTCTCCGCTCGCGAAAACCCTACCATGGTTACAACACGAAACACTTACCGGAGCCGTTTTCTTCGATGTCTGGAAACGTCTTCGGCTTCAATGGCCACCAAAGCTGCCGCTGCACGGAATCGATACAATCCACACAGTTCGGAGAGGACTAAACGCTGTCTTGCGTCGGTGTAGTCGTCGCCATCATCCTCATACCGCGGAGAGAAAACAGATATGGCAGCTTGTGCTGCTGCGCTGCTCTGCTTTGCGGCACACGAGCTGACAGGCCAGTGGTGCCAGATTGTGTGAGAGAAATAAGCAACCGGGTCTAGGAAAACAAGCCCAAAAGAAGAAACTAGGGCACTAGGCCATATTGAGGATAGCAGGATAGGTGGCTGTTTAGTCCAAAATGTTAAAAGATATATTAACAAATATTTAAAAAATTGCTTAAGTAAAGTATATATGATTAGAGCATGTTTAAACAGTCGACAATTAAGGACACATATTTCTACAATTGCTACAAATTGCTACAAAATCTGACCTGTATATCCATCCAGTGAGTCATTTTGGGGCATACACAAGAAGTTGAAGGATAGAATTAACTCTGATAATGCATGTACCATGCATAGTCACATCATGTATACTTTACATTACTTAAAACAATGGGCATCTGGACGAGTTGGCACCTGGAGAGGTGGGCACCAGGACAACTGGGCACCAAAACCATCTGGGCACTAGGGACATGTGGGCACCTGGACAAGTTAGGGTTGGAGATAACTGGGCACCTGGACGACTGGGCATCTGGAGAGGTGGGCACCGGGATAACTGGGCACCTAGACGAATGGGCACTGACTTGTTCTTTAACTTTACATAGCATGCAAGCCTAATCCTCATCCAGATTCCAACTCCACTGCCTCCAGCTTGTGTCGCTACCAGCGCAAGCAAACATTGTGTTCTGCCTATGAGAACAGCTGACTGTTTGACAGATGCTTAAGCAACAAGCTTAAGCAGGCCAATGGATTGACTGGGCCTGTGCATACCTAGTGATGAGGGGGGGTATGTTTTTTTTTCTATAATTTTATTGTGTACTGTTTAGCTATGTTTTCTTTAATCCTGTAGCATTCAGCTCAGCAATGTTTTTAGTTCAGTTATTGTTTTCCCTCTATTTTTTAACAGTAGGCTACTATTTATCTCAATTTATTTTTCTACCATTTCATAGTGTACTGCTCTATTTTTTTTTAACAGCAGGCTACTATATATCTTTAATCATTTGGTAGTGTAGGCTACTGTTAAGTGTTTACCTATGTTTTCTCTATCCTAACATTGATCATTTGACCATTTTTTCTTATTCATTCTTATTGTCAAGCCCCTACTGAAAAATAACAACCTAGACCCCTCTGCCCTCGCTAATTTTAGGCCCATCTCTCAGCTCCCATTTTTATTGAAGGTTTTGGAAAAAGTTGTGTACATCTAGCTAGCTTTTTAACCACTCATGGTATCTATGACACATTTCAGTCTGGTTTTAAACCTGGCTCCAGGCTCGAGCACTGTGTAGGTATCACTGGCACCTGACCGCCCTACAGTGGTTCAGGTCAGACCTGACTGACAGGAGTTTCGCAGTCAGGCTTGGCAAATACTCCTCACACATTGCCCCCCTCTCCTGCGTGGTCCCCCAGGGCTCGATTCTTGGTCCTATCCTATTTTTATTGTACATGCTGCCCCTAGGAGCCATTATTAAGAATCGCAATCTATCATTTCACTTCTACGCTGATGATGTACAGCTTTATCTGCCTTTAAAAGCTGATAGTTTTCTCACTGTCCCATTTCAGCCACTGCCAAACTACCTCACTGACATAAAAAGTTGGATGAACAGCAACTTCCTCACCTTGAACGAAAGTAAGACTGAGGTAAAAAAAATTGTCCAAAAGTCAGTCCCTCCTCTTACCACCTTGGGCCCCCTCAAAGCTAACATCCACTCCTCAGTTAAGAACCTGCTGGGTGTGATGCTTGATATTAATAATTTTAAGTTTAACAAACAGATCAGCTCTGTGGTCAGAACCAGCTTTTTCTAACTTAGGTTGCTGGCCAGGATTAAGGGCTATCTCGACCAGTCAGCCCTTAGACGTCTACAGCTCGTACAGAACGCTGCCGCTCGCCTCCTTACTGGCAAAAGGAAGTGCGATCATATCACCCCGGTCCTCGCCTCACTCCACTGGCTACCCGTTAAATTTTAGAATTGATTTAAGATTTTACTGTTTGTTTTTAAAGCCCAAAATGGGCTGGCCCCCCAGTATCTGTCTAATCTCATAGAGCCATACACCCCAGCCAGGGCCCTGAGGTCGACTGACCAGCTGCTCCTGATTGAGCCCACAACTAACTACAGGTCCAGAGGTGACCGAGCCTCTGGAACAGTTTGCCCCTACATATCAAGTCTACTCGCTCCTTAGCGGTCTTCAAATCCTCACTAAAAACTTGTTTCTTCTCCTTGGCTTTTAACTCTGTCTGATTGTATAAACCTGGCCCTTACGTTTGGCCTACGTCTTGGCCTAATTGTGAAATGCTGTTTTTATTCTTTTTGTTATTATTTTTCTTTTGTTGTTGAATTGTGTTATTTGTTTTATGTTCTCTGTTTTTCTTGTTTTTAATCTGACTTGTACAGCACTTTGGTTGACCACTGGTTATTGCTAATGTGCTTTATAAATAAAGTTTGAGTTGAGTTGAGTTTTTGGTATTTTACCATTTTGTTCTATTTTTAACAGTACTTCTATTTTTGGCAAATACACTCTTATATTGTACTTTGAAACGCTGTTATGATGTAATTTTGACCTCAGCACTATTTTGACAAATAAAGAACAGTGGGTTGAATATAACTTAACAACAACAAAGCAGCAAGCTATGTAAAGTTAAAAAACACTTGTCTACACGAATCCTAATTCAGAGCCCTCTCGTCCCTGTGCTCACATGTCCCTAGTGCCCACTCATCCTAGTGCCCAGTTATCCCGGTGCCCAGTTATCTCCACCCCTAAGTGCCCACTCATTCAGGTGCCCAGCTTTAGAATAATATACTGTATACATTGAAAATAGCCAATCTACAAGCTGTGAGCTTGTAAATCTTTAAAAAAAGAAAATCTGCACACCCAAATCTGGTACGGGGCTACCTGGCACAAAACATTTTCAGATAGGGGTGTTAGGGACAAATACATATTAATTTGAGGGTCCATGACGTGAAAATATTTGAGAACCTCTAGTTAGAATAATTTAAAAAATTGTGAAGCAAGCCCAAATAATCAACTATACTTTAGAAATAAGCCCAATAAAAAGCAACCTGCAATTAGATCCATTTTAGTTGACCTTGTATTGTAAACTGTACTTCCATGTGCTTTTTCTCTGCAACCTTCTAAATAAAGTATTCAATCAATCAATCAAACCAATATTTAGAAGCAACTTCACAGAAAAATAAGTCCAAAGTCGCTTATAATAATAAACGGACATGGCAACACTGGCTGACAGGCTTTCCCTTGAGGGGCGGGACAAAAAGACTAACAACTTCATGTTATTGGTCGGTTTTCTGTTACTCGAGCCCGATTTGTACTTCGTCGTACGGGGGGTGTCGCGTGCCGAAAATAGCCGATCTACAAGCTCACAAGGTGTATGAGCGGACGCAACGCCATGAGCTTGCAGATCGGCTATTTTCGGCGCGCGATGCAGTCGTACGCTGGAGGATATTAGACATTTAAAGGCCCAATCAGCGATACGAACGTAAACAAATTGCTGGCCCCGCCACAAAATAGAATTATCTTTTTGTTTTTTGCTGTTTATATTTAGTGCTGTTTTAATTTTGTTTACGTTGGTAATGTTGTAAACACGGTAGTATATATTTGTTTGGGGTAAAAAATAAACCTTGATTTATGATGGGGTTGAAAGTTCTAAATAGCATATTTTCCATCTAACAATCAAATAATACTTTCAGGATGTATGTGCACATAGGCCTAATTCAAATGTTAAAAACGTAACATTTCCACAATCATTTATTTTATAGTCATTGTAGCCTACTAGCCTAGATCAGTCTGATGCAACCTGATGGGTGAGTAGGGAACTAGGGGGAACTAAACAAAAGAAAAAGTAGGGTGAATTAATGTATCAGAAACGTCAATGTGTCTCGATAATCACACTACAAATTGTTTAGCAATACAATGAATGTTAAGTGTGTACAAACTGTCAGGGGTGGGCTGTAAATCCTGATGTTGTTTGTACATAAATTGGGACCCCCCCATGTGGTGTTAATGGTACAGTCCTAAACTGTCATCAGCGTTGCCATGTCGGCTTAATATAAGTGACTTTGGGCTTCTTTTTCTGTAAAGTTGCTTGTAAAAATTGGTAGTGCGGGTTGCGGCGGTTTTTTGGGACTGTTTTTAAAGTGTACTTGCTTATTTAGGCTTGCTTCCAAATGCATTATTTAAACCAGTGGTTCTCAAATATTTGCATGAAAATGTTTTGTGCCAAGGAGCATCTGTGTTGTTAGAATGTTTAAAACAATATTCAAAATATTTGACATTTTATTAGAAGAGTTTTTGAAAATAGCAGATCTGTAGATTGGCTATTTCTAAATAGCCGATGTATACAGCATAATAGATTTAAAGTGCTCATGTTTGTGGCCGCTTCTTTTGGGCTTGTTTTGCTAGAGCTGTTTGCTTATTTCTCTCACATAAGCTGGCAACACCGGCTCCAGTCCTACACTGTCATGTTGAAGTGTAATTTCAAGGACAATCCCAGCTGTGTGAGTGTGTGATTGCGCTGTGTGCATCTACTATACATTGAGACGACGTGTGTTCCGTGGGTCATACAACATGCTGTGCAGAGTTGGTCAAGTACGCAGGTAAAACAACAACCAACAGCGATTTAACTGACTGTATTCTGTAGAAAACACGTAGTTAAGCCATGGTACAGTCATAATGTTAGCTATAGATAGCATGTCCATGAACTTGAGACGAAGGCATGATGTTTATTGAAACCAGGAGATGCTATCATAGCCTAGCAGAAGAGCTAGGTTAGCTTGTGGCGTTTAAGCCATAGAGGTATAATATAACGGTTTAAACAGTCGTACAGTATGTTTCCAGCTTATTTGGTTATGACATGATTAAGAATTTTGTAAGCTATGACATCCCCGCATGCATGGCATTCTTTGTCCGAATGTCCGTCCACATTTAGTTTGCAGTAGTATCCGAACTAAGTACGTTAACTTAATCTTCAATCCAGGGCAGTCAGGGACAAGGTGCTCCACCCATTGTATTGGATAACTTGGACCAGGCTGCTACTTATTTAACAGTGACATTTCTTGCCTGAAATCTCATTTCCTCTGAAGCCACCAATTGTCTAGTAGTGTTGGCCACAAGCAACTTAGCTGTTATAATAATGCTATCTATCTGGCATGCGTCTAAGTTCAACCAACCCATGACAGTCCATTCATTGAAACCGACAAGTCCTATCTGACAGTAGTGGCTCCTGGCAATCTTTAAGGGGGGGGGTTCGACTACATAATCAGCTAGTTAACAAAACCTTGTCATATTGCATTTTCTAATGTAATTGACCTACGTTCAAAATACAATTACAGTATTGTGTTTAGTCTCTGAAAAGATCAAATTGGTATCCCAACCTGAAAATGTAGCTATTTTCTGTTTAATAGAGAGCTGGTGAGATCCCTGTTACTGAACAAACACTTTAGCAATGATTACTATCAATTCAATTCAATTCAAAGGGCTTTATTGGCATGAGAAAACATACGTTTACATTGCCAAAGCAAAAAGCACAATACAACAATACAGCAATACAATCAAAATAAAAAATGTACATTTGAAAGTCAGATTACTATCAATGGTTACTATAAGAATAGAGCTCCAGGGTGGGGGGGGGGGGGGGTTTATTGGTGAGAACCAGTCATAAAAAAGGTTTATCAAGCTGTGGGCTAGCACACAGGAGCACAAACAATGCATTGAAATGGCTGGCCGGGGGGGGGGCAGATAAGACTTTTTGGTTTCAATGAATGGGCAAGGGTTGGTATTGCAACTTAGATGCCAGATAGCATTATAGCATCTATGTTGCTTGCAGCTATAGTGTTATAATTCAAGCACTTGTCTTTGTTTCAGGTGCACAGCCAGCCTGTGTCAAACATTAAACCAGGTTACTGCATCAAGGCAGAAGCACACGCTACCTGACCTGGCGTATGATTATGGTGCGTTGGAACCCCACATCTGTGCTGAAATAATGCAGATCCATCACAGCAAGCACCATGCCACTTATGTGGCCAACCTCAACGTCACAGAGGAGAAGTACCAGGAAGCACTTGCAAAGGGTACAAACTAAGAGCTCAGATGATGCTTTAAATCAAATGTTAAATCAAATGTTAAAGGGGTGAAGGGGCTTGTGTTGTATTTATTCCCATGGATGTGTTTGGTTCCTACTCCAGGTGATGTGACGGCACAGGTTTCCCTCCAGGCCGCTCTGAAGTTCAACGGCGGAGGCCACATCAACCACACCATCTTCTGGACAAACCTCTCACCAAATGGTGGAGGGGAGCCACAGGGTGAGGTTGAAAACAAAGCATGTATTGTCACATCACAGGTTTACAGGTGTAAAGTGGGTGGAATTATTTATGGTGCCGCGCACCATCATTTAGTTGTTTTCATGAGAAGGGAGAGATGGCGCGAGAAGAAAAATACAGGATAGAAATGGGTAAAAAAATAAAAATAATCATCTGTTCATTAACTGGCTGAGCCATCATGCACCCCTGAAATTGGTAATTTTGACCTGAATTTACTTTTCCTAAAAATGTCTTATTTGCATTGCAAGAATTTCTAAATTCTGTTTGGAGAACTGTTGAGAACTGTTAAAACTGTTTGTCGCTGCATGTGATATGCCTGTTATTCCTACTGGCTTAACACTGGGCTAACGATTCACCTCCCTTTGAGCCACCAGATGGTGCAAAGTTGAATCTACTGCTACAAGATGGCCTAACCGTAATTTTTTGTTATAGTCACTGGCCACCTATGCACCTATAGTGCCTCCTGAAATATACGTGTGTATATAAAATGAATTTGAGGGAGCATCTCAGGTCCTTAAATAAAATCCTCATTTCCTACACTTGCATCCTTTCCTTGCACGTTAGTCCCTCCCACTGAGGAAGCATGTAGGAAATGAGGAGAGGGGAAAGGAGGACATTTTGTTAGAGAAGTGGGATGTGAATTCCTCTGAAGTGTCATGTCGTGCGACGTCCATTTCTGGTGACGACAACACAGGTGATAGGCCCCCTCCCTTGTAGGGGTGTTATATTGTCATGCTGTTCAGCTTGGAAAGGCTTGTCTTAAGAGCTATTAGATTAATTCTTTAATCTTATATTTCATATAACTTTGCTATCTATAGCTAACCTTATGACTACCTTGGCTTAACTAGGCGCTTTATACAGAATATAGTCGGTTAAATCGGTGCCGAGCCTTCCAAACTACATGCAAAAAGCCTGTTCGCCTTGTTGACGCCCCCTTCAGGATTTTTGGCACGCTCTATTTTCAGGTGCTGAAAATTCAAAATTTAAGCCAATCAGGAGAAAGCACTGAAAATGCATTTTCTGTTTAATAAAGAGCTTGAGAGACATGGGAGACTCCTTTTACTGAACAAACACTCTATAGCCATGAGTACTATCAGAATATAGAGCTATTTAACACGTATTTTAACTAAAGTAAATCACTTACTCTACCTTTTTGATGAGAGATGCAAGATAATCATTAGGCTAAACTGTTAATTTGGGACATGACTCTCCTCTAAACTGTTAGTTTGGGACATTACACTCATAGGTCAGTTTAAAAAGTGTTATGGAAGCATTTATGTTAGGAGGCTACATACAGTATTTTATTAAACTTTGACATTTAAAACAATCTTAAGGCCAGTCCACACCAAACTCCTTGCATCATGCAACTACGTACTTGCAACCATTATCCCCTATGGCACTTGGAAGGAGTTGCACTGGTGTGTGGACTGGCCTTAAAACTGTTTTGTTGCAAGGAGTTGCAACTAGTTGCATTGGTGCGGTCTGGCCTTTAGGAAGATTATAAAACGATTATTTTCTTAAGTCATTTTAGCCTATGACATAACATGCAAGCAGTTATCTCTGCCCTGCAGCATGGTGCATGTTATCTCAACAAACTCTTCACATCAGTATATAGGAAATACCACACTCCTACTTTGGAACATACTTTGTAACAAAATCTAATTGTGTGTATCCTTTGTAAATCTGAATGTCATGACCACTGTAAGTCAATGTACTGTAGTTGTAATTCAATATTATTGATATTATTTTAGACGTATTCTCTTGCATTAGGCCCAACCCTATTCACAATGCACTGTGCGCATGCTTCAAAAACTTCAATTTTAAAGGTAGCTAGATAATGGGTGGATAACGTTAACTGTTATAAAGCTAACTGGGCCATCCTTCCCCCTAAATATCGTGATTAGATGTGAATAAAGTTGCTTTCTTTCTTTGACATCCTGCAGGGGAGCTGATGCAGGCGATCCAGAAAGACTTTGGCTCCTTCCAGAAGTTGAAGGAGAAGATGTCTGCTGCTACAGTGGCAGTACAGGGCTCAGGCTGGGGCTGGCTGGGCTACGACAAGGAGAGTGGCAGGCTCCGCGTTGCTGCTTGTGCTAACCAGGACCCTCTCCAGGGAACCACAGGTCAGTTTCTAATGGCAATGCCATTATTAAATGGAACTGGCCATCTTTATGCATCAGCTTTCCTTCACTTATGGGTCACGTTATACAGAGTTTTCAGTGTTCGGTTATATTGGTTTCTTCTTTCTGATCCACAGCTCTTATTCCCCTCCTTGGTATTGATGTATGGGAGCATGCTTACTATCTGCAGTACAAGAACGTCCGGCCTGACTATGTCAAAGCTATCTGGAATGTCATCAACTGGGAGAACGTTACTGAGCGTCTCCAGAACGCCAAAAAGTGAACTCTTAATTCTTTAAAGTTTCCCCAGCTTTCTAGGGGTAAGAGCATGTTTGAACTGGGTCAAATACCATTTCCAAATTATTCTAAGAATTTGTTTAAACCTGAGAGGTGGGCTTTACTTGATCAAGCCTAAAAGTGTAATACAAATATCTACGAATAATTCTGGAGAAATTAACACAAGTTACACTTTATTGACATTTAGATACTAACTTCAAATCTTGTAATTGTCAGTGTTTCAGACTCTCATATGGTCTTTCATGTGAAACATCACCCATCTGATTCCTAAGTAGGATATAAAAAAAAACACCCACACAAATACATCTGGCCCAGTTCCCTCTCCATCCCCTGGACTTTATTTCCTTGAAAACGCACAAATATATCTTTCACAGCAAGGCTGGCTGGCTTTTCATAACCAAGTGATGACCGTTATACGGTAGTTGATGTTAAATATCCAGAATGCATATTCAATCTGCTGAGCTTTGTGTTTGTCATAATGGTTGGCACCAAGATCGGTTGAAGTCAAATTCATGTTTTTGATGTATTATAATAAAATATAGGATTTCAATTCAACTTTTTCTGTGTTTGTTTTGGACTTTGGTGTTCACTTTCTTAAAACTCTTCTATATTCAAAGACAGTTGTAAAGGAAAGGCAAGGAAAACTACAGATTTATACAATCAACATGAAATTACCAGTGAGAGTAAAGGCCTTTGGCAAAGTATTTATTGTAGTGGCATGCATATCAAGGAAGGTGTCACTTTATAAAAACTTAATAGAATGTCATGTTTCTTTTTTTATTAGATGGTCACCCGATACGATAACTTCATCACAGTACAAATCTAGAACATATTCCTGTTTATATTCCGGTTTAAAGACTGGAATCTAGAGCCCTACAGTTAATGATGTACAACAATTGTGTGAGGAAGGAATTGGGTGACCGTTTAAAATTGTGATTCCTGAGTCCTGAAAAATGGCATAACTATAAGGGATTTTATTTATTTTTCAATCTAATGCTCTGCTTTTTTAGATCAGTTCACTGGAAGTATACCATGTAGCCAAAAGGTGGCAGTGTTCTCCAAATAATTCTGCTTTGGCTGCACATCAGAACTTAATTACCCTTTCCAAGAATGCTTTGAGTCAAGTGTATACTCAATGATTAATGACTTCAAGATCAACATAATTTTGATATGGCATGCGATCATACAGCAAACAATAATAAAATCCCCAGTTGCCATGTATTGCACTAATTGTCTCACTTAGTGGCCTCAGGGGCATCTCTGTCTGATTGATTAAATTAGTTCGTAAAACAGCTTCCAAAGAAATACTTAACATTTGTATTATATTAATAGATGTTTATAGTGTATATTTTTTAACCGTTCTTTTGAGACTTATAAGATTTTAGTTTCCTCACTTAACCAGCACAGTACAGTCTTGTACAAAACGATGCTTTAAATAGTTTGATATATGCCTTGCAGTCTATTGCGCTCATTTATAGAGAAATATTAACAAGGCCAATGTTCCTCAATTTTCTGCATCAGTAAGCAGACTTTTATTTCATGAGTAGTTTGTCTAACATCTGCACACAAACCATTCATCACAGCTCTTTCCCTCACTGTGTTGTGTTCTCTCAGATCCTATCAAAAATTGTCTTTGCAAATTGGTCTGAGATGTCTACTTTAATTTCAGCCATTCAGCTCCCCAGTTAACAATTGTCACCAATCGGATGGCCAATACGAAGTTTGGATTCCAGAAGTCCCACCCTCATCTTGGAGCTCTCTGTCAGTCAGGCACACTGTCCTGGGCAGTGATCAGACTTCATACTGTGAGTTACACAATACTTTGAGACTTGACACAGCACCAAATCAAATATATGGTAGTTATTGTTCTTATACACAATTTGAATTCTCTACCAGTTATTTTCTATGTTTAATACCTGAATACAATTGACTACCCTCTCATGAGTGATACTTTAAAAGCTTGTTTTCTGGAAGCTTGATTCCATTTGTATGGTACATCTAAGAACCAGATGTCAATGGTGCCGGGACATGCTGCAATGGCCCAACACACTAATATATGTACCATAATGTGACTTTTAATATTTGGGCTCCATTAAATAATCAAATATCTCAAAATTGAAATGTGCTTTAGAAGAAGTAACAGTTTTTGCTTTTCCACTTTCATTTTGGGTCAGGTCAACTGAGATATGTTATTTCTGATTAGCGGATCTGTCAGACGTTTTCCATTTTTTGTGGACTTGTGCACATATTTTCATGAATGTGGCAGCAATAATTGGTACTAAAGCAGTACCTCTGCCCTCAGGTGCTCTTTAGGTATGGACTACAGAGGCTGCACCTATTTTTGTAAATATATTAGTAATAACATTAGCAGACAAGCTTTGACAACTTCATTTTGTGACGTTAGATTTTTTTCTGCCAGCCTTTGAAAACCATTTAACAGAAGTCTTCCCCCTTATAAGACGGTAGCCTAAATGTGGCCTACTTTTGCTCTGTTGAATCTGGGGCGTGCCAAAACGTATTTCCTTCTTCCACAAGTCTTATAAAGAGCAGTGAACTCACTCAGGATGCAGTTTCTCTAACCTCTGGAAGGAATGAAGGGCAATATTTCTCAGCCAGAGTTTCACTCTTCCCAAATCACTTCCATTGTCTTTTCTCTCTCTCTCTCGCTCTCTCTCTCTGACTATTTCACAAGACATTCTGGCTTGAAAACTAGGATGAAAGCTCTTTCCAGGGGACTGTCATGCGTATAGTGTACCCCACAGACACACAAACACACAATCTCCTTTGTGATTTTATTTTAATTCTTGTTTAAATGACTAGTACTATGATCTTCATCAGGCCTGTTAGAAGAAAAACTATAGTAGTATAATGTAAATCCTCCTCAGCAATTAAACATTCTAGAATGGCTGCAGGTGAAGTTTTAACACATGCTCTTAACATAAGTTAATTATTAGGATTAGCTTAGTAGCAGAAAGGGAAAGTCTTTTGCTTTTAGCTCCAGGTCTATCATATTACACACACACACTCACGCATGCATGTGCACGCACAAGCACATGACATGAATGCATGCATGTGTGCAGACATGCATGCAGTATACAGAAATACAATATACACACACTCATAATAGGAAATTAATACAAGGTCCACATTTCAGTGGGTACACACAAGCATGTGATGGAATCTCACATGTGGCTTTGTCTCACATCCTTACTTTCATTGTTATGGCAAGAGCTGAAAAGTGCGTGCCGATCACATACTGTGTTCTTTAATGTGCCCAAATTATGGCTTGGATACGCCACATAGTCAGGTTTTCCTTGCATAAAAATGTTAATGTTACTCGGCATTTCAAAGATAAATGTAGGGTGGCCCGAAGGAGAGAAAAACATACCAGCTCTCAAAAATAAACTCTTGTATTACTTATTCAGACTTCCTGAAGTGCTGCCATTTTTTTTCGCAGTCTCTCTAGTTGACTTTGGGTCGGATTTGTAGACATTGAGCTGAAACTGTAATTTCCCTTGTCTCTAACATTTTGGTAGTGTATTATTTATGGTTGGGTTGTCTTGATAAAGGTGTTTGTGAACTAAACGTCGAAATAAATCAATGCAGAGGTCATTGGTGTGCGGGAATTATATTGTTTTCTTTGAAAAACATATTATTTGGGAAGTCTGTCAGCTCACATAATGATAGACAGACAGAAATATAGAAAGATGGATAGTCAGACAAATGTTTAAATTCTTCAACGGGAAGTTTGGGAGTCACTCCTTTCCTTACCTGTGGTGATAGAAGGATAGCCACCATTTTCGCTCCCAGCAAACCAATACATGGGCTATTCTGTCCTATGACGACCACAGATCATAACTGCAACCCAAAAGCTTAACCCTAGTGTAGTAGCTAGCTTAATCAGCAAACGATCAGAACAGGTTTATAATCCCCACAAAAAAGGTGTCTCGTTTTCAGCAGTGTAACATGCATTATGCCCCTTGTCCTATACAAGCCGTCACAGTCCCACTTGAAGTGGAAAACTATTAGAAATGGAGTGGCAACAAGAGGGAGGTTAAGACTTTCCAGCTTTGGTTGTCCGTTGTTCCTGGCAAAGAGGGGCAATGGAGCTGCATACAAGGCACCCATTTGGTTCTGAGTATAAGTGCTCTGAGAAGGAGCTCTCCACAGGGCACTGAAGTGCCAGGAACTAGACATTTCAGTGGGACTGGCATGACATCTGGACTGGCTAAATGCCCTCTCCTGCAGCTATGGTGAGTAGGCAGTTCCGTTTAACATGGCCACTGAGAGGGCTTGACAGGCAGAGAAGGACCTATGCAGAGAACAGTTACATTTCTTTAAGATCTTGTTTAGGCAGTGCTTTGCTTTATTTTAGACAGGAGACTGTTGACAGACAGGAATATGAGTGGAGATATGGGGAATGACATGCAACATTGGTCTCTGACCTCTCTGCCTTTCTTAGTGCTCCCTCAATGTTTCATTTCTTTAAACATCAACATGATTCATACCTGAAAACAAAACAACTCTGTATGTCTGCGTGTGCAATATGCCTTACATAGACTACCCAATAGTCTACCCAAACCGTTTGATGCTAATCCCAATTTTGAAGAGTCCTACAGACCTACACCACATATTACGAATGTTTTGACCAATATTTTGTCAAAAAGTGCATTTTCAATCAATCTGAAAAACTTAGATTTGATTAAAGTTACAGTTTCTATTTGCAGAACATTTAACTTAACAACAAATACAGAAATAACTATGATAGATTTTAATGAAGTAAACTTCAATTATGAAAAGAATATCAATTATTCAATGAACAAGAACAAGAACAAGTAGGCCTACATCTGAAATACACACAAACTGAACTTCATTTATTTAACCACTCAAGAGAAAAGCAAGTGTTTTGTACACCTACAAAGGAAACAGGTGCGTAGGAAAAGACCGAATGGGGGCCAAAAACTCTGTCTTCAAATAAAACGATGACTTTAATGGGAATATAAACAGTGTGTGGGAATTCTATTCTATTTAGCCATAGTTTTTTCTATTTAACCACTTAAAGCTTGAACTCCGGGTTCAAGCTGATTTGAACCCGGTTTCCTGCGCAAGTTTTTGATATTTTTTACCATTGAGCTAATAGAGCCTGCCTGCTTGCTCAGGGATTAAATTGAATCTTGACCATCAGGTCTATGTGAGACGAATCAAAATGTCTGAATAGAAGAGCAGGGATACAAAATACAACCACCCCAATTGTAAAAGTTATATTGTATTAATATACTATACCATACAGATTGGACAAAATTACATTTTATTCATTAAAATAAGTTACATAGTGCCACTTTAATCCCTATAAAGAAATAGCGTATCTACAAACTCACATGTCGCAACACGATACATTGTGAGCTTGTAGATGTACTATTTTTGTAAAAGCTTGGGAGACAACTGGGAGACATCAGCTGCATAATTGGCACTACTGATAAAGGTAAATGGCTGATATATTGGTCAAACTGATCGGTCAGGCAGCTGGCTCTAATGTTCATGTGTGCACGTGGCTATGATATGAGAGACCGAGAGGTAGACAAAACATGCACACGTTCAGAAGAGAATAGAGGGGTAGCGTTGGGGAAAAGAGAGGGGAGGGAGGGTGTGACTACACACTGTATGGCTTCTTTTCAGCAGTTACGTAAGTGGCTAAACTCACGAGTATAACAGCATCTGAAGGACTGTGGACATCATTTGGGCAGGAGAGTGAGTGTGAGGACTTGCCACAGGACTAGGGTCATTTGGGTTTACATGGGATCCATCCAGACTTGACAAATCCTCACAGAGATCAAGGCTCCTCAATTATATGTCCAAATGTCTCCTCTCCCATCACAGCACTATAAATGAAAAGATAGATAGTTAGATAGATAGCTGTAGAGAGAGAGAGACAGAGATAGATATGTCCTCGGTGGCAGCTGTAGCTCCAATGAGGCCACAATGATCCTTCTGTCGATAAAAAAAAGAAGAGTGAGATTTATATTTGTAAAACATCAACTCCGGACAAGTTTATGGATCAGTTTACAAGCTTGTGAATCATTTCCACGGTGCCAGCCTTAAAACTTTAAAGCGTTGCAATTAAGATAACCTCATCATTTAAGGTGGCCTAGGATTGATTTGTTTGTGTGCGTGCATGCGTGTTTGTGTTTGAGTTTGTGTTTGTGCTTGTGTTGGGGTGTGTGTGTGTGTGTGTGTGTGTGTACAAGCATGTCCCTGAGCTGCGCATATGTGAACAAGCCAACACGGCTGTGTTTCCTCTCTCTCTCTCTCTCTCTCCTCTCTCTCTCCTCTCTCTCTCTCTCCCTCCCTCTGCCTGTTTCTTGGCCTTTAAATGTGGAGTGGCCTTCCCCATTGCTGTATTATTCATCTTGGCAATTAAGCCTGCTGGATCTTGAGAGGATAATCCCCTTGGATTTAATCAAGAGGAGAGAGTTCTTCTGGCATGACATGGGTCCTCCTCCTCTGGACTCGGAGCTCCTCAGCAGATCCTCTTTGGCCGAGCCCTCAGGATGTCAGAGGGAACTGGAGAGATCCTGGAGGACACTCACAGACAGGATATCATAAAGGTTCCCATGATGCCATAAGGGTGCTGGCACTCGCAGCAGACTGTACTTCCTGTCTGGGAGGGAGCTGCTCCTGCTGTCATGAGGATCCACGTGCACACGCAGCGCTTGATCCGCTTTCAACTGCAACAGGAGTGCAATTAATTCTGCAGAGCGCTACGATTTAAACAGGTTAGAATCCACATTATAAATGTTGAGTAAATCGAGTTAACTATGCTTCACGTCCATGGAATAAAACCCCAAGATTGCGATTTGAAAGCAATTTTTCACAAGTCATGCCTGCTTTTGCAAACCTTTCCAAAAAGTGTGGAAAAAAGAAAAGCCTTTCCGCAAGTACTCCCTCCACTTGGCTTAATGTAAGCGTGTGTGTGTGTGTGTGTGTGTGTGTGTGTGTGTGTGTGTGTGTGTGTGTGTGTGTGTGTGTGTGTGTGTGTGTGTGTGTGTGTGTGTGTGTGTGTGTGTGTGTGTGGGGGGGGGGTGTCTATCTCTATCTATCTATCTATCTGTCTGTCTGTCTGTCTACTGCATCTAAATATCTCTGGTCTTCAAGCCACCTGTTCTAGACACTAAAAAGGAGGTATGGTATCTGTGAACGTGGGATGACAACACAGAAGCCTTGGGGTACAGTACACTACCGTATATTGTTTCTGCTTCCTGTTACAGTATGTTCTTTTCTTTGGCGTGTAAATGGAGTGTACATCTGCTTCTGAGTGATTCTACTGTATGTAAAGCACAGATCTCTGACAGAATATTGGCACTGTGTGTGAGGCCATAATACACATTGCTTGCCTAATAGGATTTATCAAATGTACAGGGATTTTTTGGAAACAATTCATCTGCAACAGGAAGATCAAGGAATGAAAGTTGGAGTGAGAGAGAATGCAGAAGGAAAGGTTGATTTCCTTTTGCTCTCACTCAGTTTCATAGATTACAAACAGGAAATATGCCCAGCCAGGGTTATTGTGTGTTCAGGTTCCGGTACCCAGTATTGGCCTGGTTATTAGGTGGGTTACCTGCTCTCTGTATCTGTTAGTCCATGTCCCGTTTATGCCCCGATATGGAGATCTCTGTATCTGTTAGTCCATGTCCCTTTTATGCCCATATATGGAGATCTCTGTATCTGTCAGTCCTTGTCCCTTTATGCCCATATATGGAGATCCCTGATTCACAATGGACCAAAATCCTATCAAAGTAAGAGTGACAAAGAACCCATATGTCAAAAAGGCTGTTATGGTCCATTACTAAAGAAGACCTTGCATGGTCCGTTAAAAAAGATGCAAGCAAAGAAAAATAAATCTTTGATATCACTGATGGTATCCATTAAGCTCAGACATTGTGCTGTTTTGGTATCCTGATCAAAGTTACATGTTTGGGAGTACATGTGAGGTGGAACAAGATATAAAATATATTACCAATTGCACATCTGCCAACATACTGAGCTGCGTCTGCAGTTTTCCCCTCTTAACCTTCACCAATACAGTATGGAAAACTGGCCGTGCTAGCAGCAGCAGATTTTTCTTTTTTTCCTGGGGCAGTGGAGTGAGGCAGAATCTTCTTCAAATACACACGGGTTGGAAAACAGACTCCTTGACAGATGTACTTGCAAGAAAGACGGGAAGAAAGAGTGAGGTGAGGTCATGTTAGTAACAAGATGCCTCTTGACTGAACATGGAATAAAACAGGTGTTTGTCCTTATGATGCACCTTCGTCTAGTATATAATCATAGGCATTTGGCTGACAGCCTTATGCAGAGTGAGTTACATTGAATGAGCGGTGAATTGCTAAAGCACCTGTGATATGAGTTGCTGTAAGTGTACATGGTTATTGATGGACAAACACTGGCTTTTGTGGGGATCAGACCTACAGTCTTTCTGTTAGGGATGGATTCTTGCGTTTCATATTAGTTCCGCTTCAATTCATTTTTGCATCTGCATCCAGAAATGTCTTGCATCACCATAATAAATCATTATAACAGTAATGTCCAATTGCATTCTCAGGTGTTATATTTCAGCAACTGCAAAGCGACACATTATCCACTATAAAAAGAAAAGTGCTATCCAATAGTCTCAACAATCTGGATAAATTGCTCTCTGCTGTCTTCGTAATTCAGTCATAATGAGACCCATGATGTGATGAAGTCATTGGACATCCCCCCTGGACAGAAGAGACACTAGGCTATATTTTTCTCAGCGTCCGTCTCAATCCATCTCTCTGGTCTGCTGTATGTCACCCTCCGACTAAACACAGCAGACTGGTGTGCATATGGAACACTGGGACCGATAACCAGCAGTGGAAAAAGTGACGGGATCATGACAGAAGGTATTTTGAAAGAGACGGAGCGAGAGTGGGAGAGAGAGAAGACATTTTCACCTCCTGTCCAGTGGTGTATAGCCACAGATGGCTAGGCCTAGAGACCAACCCACCCTGGACCCGCCCATCCCCAATGCTGGAATTAAAATATTATTTATTTGTTGAAGTTGTAAAAGCGTACAAACTGCTCTCTTGCTGAAATTAATGTTATTCCATTATTATTTTATATTTGTGTAAAATAAATAAAGACCATGGAATTGCTTGGATGAATAAGACATGATTTGCTTGTTTGTGTAAAACAAGACTAAAAGTTTAAAAGCCCTGCTAGCGGCCCCCAGAGGCTGTACTGCTCCTTACAACCAACCAGACCAAAGTGCTTTGAACTAGTGCACCCTGCCATCACTATCGGGGGGAAAAAATGTCAAAACAAAAAAGAAAATGTTTAATTATTACCAGTAGCACAATTACCTTCAAGGGTAAGAGTTATGGCAGAATGTTTACCAGTTAGGGTTAAGAGTGCATAGCCTATAGGTCATGTGATGTTGGACCAGGAAGTGGGCATGGTTGACCTACCATTTCAGGCCTATATTGTTTGCCTTGGTGAAGAGCTTCATTCGTGGGTAGGTTCTTGTTTGACTGGCTTCCGTTCGTATGTGCCGTCTGGCGTGGAAGTCGACTGACCGAAGTGTTTCTGGGACTGCCACACGTGGGATTTAAGCCAGTAGTAATTAAAGCACTGTTTGAGAAGCCATTCGATACCTTTGTAACAAACAATTCCTCCAGTTGTTTTCATCCCAACCAATGAATCAATCTAAACTGAACTGAGCTGTGAGTGACCAGGACGCCGCCACTGGGTGACGGGTAGACACCACTGAGAGATGACTGGGCTGGCCAAGACACAACATGAAAGGTGAGGTTTAGCCACACTCATTACCTTCTGGTTCAAAGATAGCATTTAGCTTGGCTTGGTTAGCATATGAGTAGTCTGATCATATTCATCTTTTGCTAGTTGAGAGGAAAATTGTTGAGTATTGCCTGACTGTTTATGCCGCCTAGTAGGCCTGTGTTTTATGCCAGTTCTGAATCTCTCTCCCTTGATGCAATGGTTAGGTAGCCTAGTTACAAAGTGTAGCTCAGTTTCCACCACAATTTGTGTGCAGTGGGTGCTCTCTCTCTCTCTCTCTCTCTCTTCTGTCTATCATCAATGGATGCAACCATTGATTGTTAAGGGGGTATTTTCATTGGTTTTGCTATCCACTGGTCAGATCAGATCTTGCAGTTTACAAGATGTTTTTGCAGCTTTACTATTTGATAGATTGTGGACTTGTTATGAACCCTCCCTCAACTGGTCCATCTGTCAGTCAGTTTCTGGCTACGCCCCTGGTCCAGATTGAAATCCCCCCAAAACATAGCTTTCCCCACAGAAGCCACATTTGTAGTTCTTAAGAGACTCAGGGGGGACTTTACGGCGGTGAAAGACACCAAGCCCAGCTTTCCCTCCTCTCTCCCCTCTGGATTCACCTGCAACAGGCAGTCTGGGGGCCTGTTTGAGATGATGACCGAACAGATGGAACTAACCAAGGAGATAGCTGGGGAAGGAACAGGAATGGCAGGAATTAGACTTTCACTTCGCAATAACAAGCAGTCTTCTTACAAGTGATAGGTGCAACTGATACACATATAGCATGCAGCACTGCTCACTGCTGTTGTGTGAAGGAGATGGGAAATGGGGCAAGACATGGATGGTATTGGATGAGGTCTGGCGAAGAAGGAGCGTGCACATCCTCTAGATGTGCAAACTAAGGTTACAGCAGCTTTAACCACTTAAGCCCTATTTTATACTTCGTCGTACGATGGTGTTGCATGGTTAAACAATAGGCAATCTACAATCTCACAACACGTTGCTTCACGGTGCGTTGTGAGCGTGTAGGTTGGCTATTTTTGCAGAAGATATTTAGGATAGGGCAAAAACACGAGAGGGACTAGTATAGGGCCCCCGGGGACTCCGATCTACATAAGTATACAGGGTTTAAGTGGTTAAGTAGATAGTTTTTTTTGTGTCACAAAGGTATTTTTGCAATTTTTGAAAATGTTTGGAGGCAAAAATAACATATTTTTGGAGTGTTTTCGCCCATAAAGATCTACCCAAAATAGGGACGCCAGGTTGTGTGTGCGTGTGTGCGTGTGTGTGTGTGTGAGTGAGAGGGGGGAGATTCTCTTTGCCAGGGGATTTTCCATACTCACGGCTGTATCTAGAAACAGATGCAATATTGGCAGTGTGACCAGGAGACTGAGCTATAGAGTTTTAGAAAAATAAGCGCTCAAAGCAATCCAGCCTCTGTCCCAACTAATTTCACACTCAACCTCTTTTTCACTGCAGATCACCCTTTCAAAATTGCCCCCCACTTCACAAATGAAAGCCCTAATTTATGTTTTGTTGCACGACAGCGGCGCCAGCGCTTAGCTAGCAAGCTTGAAAGTTTGTATAAATTATGATTTACTCGCTCTGTTTTTCTGTCCGTTTTTCTGTGCTTAACCACTTAAGCCCTACAGGCTACTAAAATAACCGATCTACAACTTTGAAAAAAGAAAAAAGGAAAAGAAAAACTTGGGATGCCTGGGTGAAAGTGGTTAAGTCCACTGGATTTCTTGTCCTCTACTGATGCTTTTGATGAAAGGCGCCAATTCATTTCACACCTCAGTGTGTGGACCATGTCACTCTTTAGACAGGACGTTTCTGGGGATCTGTGGTTTAAAGTGAGTTCACACACATTTCCAAATGATCTGCAGTGATGGCATTTAGAGAGGAAAGATTTAGCTAACAAGCAATTACTATTCCCCCCCCCCCTCAGACTCTCATCATTCATGCCCCCCCCCCCCCCCCCCCATGTCTCTCTGAGTCCATGTGAGGTGGTCCAATGTGAGTGTAACTCTTTAAGGCAGCACGTGGATGAGCTCATCCTCATGCACATGCGGCAGCGTTTTAACAGCTGAGACACAGCAGCCTCGGTGCTCCCCAGGGGTTACGACCCACACGTGCGCATGCTGCATTACATACACACTCGCAGAAACACAGCCACACGTGCACACGCATCATGCACACATCTGTGTATAAACTCACACACGCACGCACGCACGCGCGCACGCACGCACGCACAAACATGCGCTCTAATTACTTTCATACAGTTGAATTTTCAAGGGGTTCCTTCGAAACACCAAAGCAAAATAAATGCCTTCACTCCACGGCAGAAGTGTTTGTACTCAGCATTACATCATCATGTTCACGCTTAGTTAGGAGCATACGGTTATGAGAACATTATGGACAGATCTTCAAAGCAACACACACACACACACACACACACACACACACACACACACACACACACACACACACACACACACACACATCTGTGTTTGTTTATTAGAGATAAGAAGATGGAAACCAATGATTCATTACTGGCAGACACATTTACAAATACAAATACTAGGTATAATAAACATAAATGCAGAGTTGCGTGAGCAAAATACAACATTTTCCTAACCAAAGTATCCATTTGATATTCTTTACAGTTGGCGGGAACAAATCAAGTAATCACCCATTGGTATACTTCATGAACTGTAAGTTGACACCTTATGCCAACGCTACGGGTTGTGAGCTTGTAGATCGGCTATTTTCTGTGCATGACAACTAAGTATAAATCAGCCTTAAGTGCCAGCCCTACTGTGTTTACGAGTCCACGTAGGCTCCCTGTCAAAGTTCACTGGAAAGTCGTATTGAAGTGTTCATAAACGTATTACACTGTGCTCCTGCTGTCCTCTCTTCCCCTGTGCTTCCGTCTGCTGGCTACAGCATCGTTCTACCTTGGCCAGCTAGCCAGCAAGCACAGGCAGCTACTCATGTGATGTGACTTTTTCCATCCACAATGGTGGGAGACGGCCAATCAGCCAGAATGGAGCGAGACCTGCACTCTCTCGCAGCATCTTCTGGCCCTGACAGTGAGGATGTTTTTTAATGCCCGGTGATTAATAAGACATTAAGTAATATATTGCTCTGGAAGGCGCTTCGGGAAACTGCGTTCTAATTTTTCCATGTATGACTTCCCTTGGTATGAGATGGCTTTTCAAGATGTGGTGTTTTTTGGTTGAGATTTAGTGGTGTTAACACAGACGCTGAGGAAGGAGGAAAGTAATGCATATAATATATTCAATGCCTAGTTTCAGATTCATGACACTCAGGAAGTTTACGATGTCTGGATCAAGCATTGCTTCCAGTCATTGTGTGTGTGTGTGTGTGTGTGTGTGTGTGTGTGTGTGTGTGTGTGTGTGTGTGTGTGTGTGTGTGTGTGTGTGTGTGTGTGTGTGTGTGTGTGTGTGTGTGTGTGTGTGTGTGTGTGTGTGTGTGTGTGTGTGCGCGCGCACGTGCGTGCTTGCATGTGTTCTGTGAGGATGTTTTTGCTAAATTGGGCAATGGGCACATCTGTCTGTTTTCTTCTGTGTACAAATGATTCCAGTTCCCAAGTCAATTATGAATAATAAATGATGATACCTGTCTGAGTAGAAGGACAAGACCGATGTACTCGCTATGCAGCTTTAACCCAGATGGCGTCTTTGTTTTGCTGTTTTCCTGCTGTCTGTCTGGCTGGCTGGCTGGCTGGCTGGCTGGCTGCCTCTCTGTTTTTCTCATCCACTGGGAGTAGAGGTTTCTTTATCAGGTATGGTATCAACATTAGATGATGCAAGAGGGAGACAAACAAAATAATGGAAAAATAAAGAGGGCAACAAAAAGAGAGACCAAGAAAGCAAACAAGTGAGGCAATGCCAGAACTGCCACAAGGTCAGAACGTTTAGATGTTTAACCACTTAAACCCTCGAGACGTGGTAAACTGGCCCTGAGTCGGTTCTGTACTTGGACCGCTTTCTTCCGTATTGAAGTGTTCATAAATGTATTAACAAGTGCAGTTATCTCTTCGCCAAAAATTACCGATTTACAAACAGCTAATGTTCTCCCCAGAATATGGATGTTGTGGTTCAGGCGCCTAAGTTTAGGTGTTCACTACGTACAACTATCTGTGACTGCATGATAACAGACCTGACACGATTCTGAACTGACCATCTGGTGCAAGTTAAAACAAACACTAATAGATAATTGCAACATTGCATTGGAGTCAAGTCTGGTCTTGGCTGATTGATTTTGATGCAGCACAGGCTGGAGGAGTACCACTCACAAGCCTACAGGCATGGGTGGATTCCAGAAGAACAACGCAAATATTCCACCATCATCTAACACACGGCCAGGGGAAATTAGCAAGCTTGTCGCTCTACTGTTCTCAGTTTAACAGAGAAGGAAGAGAGAGGGGGAGAGGGAGAGAGAGCAAGAGCGATGGAGAGAAAGAGAAAAGAGGAGGAAGAAAGTGAGCAAGGAAGAAGATGGATAAAAGGAAATAACCAAACACTTTCTATTCTCTGGTCCCATGCAGTGCAATGCATGTCTTCATTATATTATGTAAGCGCTTGTCACCTCTGTATTTTCCCCCCTTCTGCTTCATTACCAAAGGAGTGTCGATACTCGTTGCTGTTGGAAAGCTGCCTCATGGCTTTTAAATGACGTCACGTCTGTCTGGTTGCACTGGTGCAATTTCACAGCTCGCATTTAAAGTTTACTTCAGTGTGATGTTGGATTTGAGATTCCACCACACTGCCAAACATGATGGCCTTTGCGTGTCAACAGTAGAGCATGTCAAGAGGGAGATATCAAATGTCCATTTGCAGGATGTGGTTATGATAGAACTGTCATCAGAACCCCTGTGGTGTCAGCCCATGCATCAGAATGAAAGTAACTCTTAAACTTTTTTTTTTTTTTGTAACCTTGTGTCCATATATTCGATGTTGTCAGTAATGTTCACTATAGGTCAGCATTTGCACAGTGTCTACTTGGTTGGTGTTTGTGGATAGTTCAAAAATCGACCTGCAGGGATTTCAAGCTAATGGAAACTACAGCCTTTCTCTTGCTAGAACATTAGCACGATAAAATTGTAGCCATGGTTGCTGCATCTATATATATATATATATATATATATATATATATATATATATATATATATATATATATATATATATATATATATATATACACACATATATATACATATATATACATATTTCTTTGTTTGAAATCTAGTTTGAAGTCAAAAAGGTACATTTTCAAGATCCAAAGCTCGTCCTGATACACAGAGTGAATAAAGAGAAATGGTACCATCTAAAACTTAATCGTAAGCATTATTAGGACGATGAACGTTGAAAATGGGTGAAGTCTTCCTTTAACCTACAGCAGACAGAGAAATTGGATAAGGAGAGGTGACAACCCAGAGATGGAGGGCAGAGCACTTGATTAACATACCTTGTCAGTGATCTGAAGCAGAGGAATACCAGATTCATGTCCATATAGGATGTATTTGTCACAGACTTTTACCTGGATTGTAAGACTAGGGCCACTAAGTACAATACCACTAACCTCCTGTGCTTAAGTAAAGTGTAATAATGATAGAATGCTGTGGTTGCACTGGGCAACTCCTAGGTGTCAATGCGCTCAGCAAATATTCAGTGGGGTGTTAAACAAACAAATTAAATCTCAGCCGATTCCGCCCTTCTAAATTAAGCTCAGCTCACTATTTCATCTGTACTTGACTATAAGGCTGCTATGGTAAACCAGGCAATGTTTGAGTTGTTCAGAAAAGTGACAGCATACTGTAAATATTGTACTAACACTGATGATTAATCTATAGAAACCCTTTGAACAATAGGGGCAATAATGGACAGCCATGATGGAAGGTTAAGATGAGGGGAAAATGTCTTCCAATACCAATAAACTTGTCAAAGGTTGACAGCACTGCCAACTTTGTGTTTTGATTATCAAGCAAAACAGCTTCTGGCCATGAATTCCACTGGCACGTACTGGTGCAATGATGTAATTGTATCTAGTGCGGACCGTGGTTGACGATAATAATGAAGTAATAGAAAACTTGAGTAATTTTGGCACAGGGCAAGAGCAGTGGAGGTGGTTTAATGAACTTGAATCCAATGGTTTGTAGCCAGGCCCAAAGTCTGAAAACAATCTGTCAGGTCATCGAGGGAGCAGACGGGCAGGGTTTACCACATCAGAACAATTAATCTCATGTCGCATGAGTTGTCAGTCAGGAAAAGTACACTCGATAGACTTTTAGACTATTTTCCTGTGATTGTCAACGATTTCTGGCACTCATTGTAGTGACTGTCTATTTGGCTCCAAAATAGACAAAAATAAATGTTGAAAACGATATGACAATACTATTTGACCCATGTCTTGTGGTTTTGGATCATATGTCTAGTTGATTACACCATGCAAAATCCTCAAGTTTTCATTTAGGTTGGGTATCTGCTACAGCCATTATTACACTCAGTCATGGCGCAGTCGAAAAAGCAGCTGCTGGTTCAAAGTAGTGCGGAACGGAACTAATTAGGATTTGTAAGGAATGGCATTTCAGAGCAGGCACACAGATTCACAGTGGTAATTTATCGATTTGTAACTTCCAAGAGTGTACGAATGTAATCAAATGGACCGGTTGCATTTGGACACTCAAAGTTCAATTAACACAGAGAATTTCACTGTACTAGTCATGTAGTCAAAGGGGAAAAGCAGTGATGTTGGTAGTTAAGGGTTCACTTTTTCTACTCCAGCGCTGTATCTCTGCTGTAGGGGCAAGTGAAGTCTTATATATTTACGATGAGGCCAGATAAATGGCCAGAGTGGCGCTGTTTTACCCTGCGCCGACCTGCGGTGTCAGAAATAATTTATTTTAGCGCAAGTGAATGGGTTTTTTGACAAACTTTAGACTAGATTTTCTTACTGTAATAAGAAATGTCATAAATTCTATATGCTTCCAGTCGCTAGTTTAAAGTCTCCTTTCAATCATCAGGATATGCGTTTTGCTAAATTATGGTCCTATTTATTTTAAAATTGACGATAAAGTAGGCTATTCTCTAGGAGGGGCGGGATGATTTGATTGACAAGCTACACAACCAATAGCATTCATTCCCCGCCCCCGCTCTTGATTGACAAGCTACCCAACCAATAATGGTCTGGTCTCATTCTGCAGGATATGACGCGATATGACGCGATATTGAAAGATGGCGGACCTACAGTCTTGGAACAATCGGCTTAATTTTCGGTCTGTAGAAAGCAGTGGATGGACAAATGGCTTTGTCCATCTCATTTATACAGTCTATGGCTGTATCACATTTCTGTTGCAGATAATCCTCAGTGTTAATTTAACTCTGAGTAGATGTATTAGTAGTACACTCTCAGATTTACAAATTAACAAATTAACACAGATGATTTTATAGCGTATGAAGTAACAGTAGAAATTCCTGTAATAAAACGATCATTCCTCTATTAGAGGATCATCACATTCAAGGTTTTAAGGAGTAGTACGTCAATGAAGTAACTTTCAAAGACTTTACAGCAAGGCTAAAGCTTCTATGTTCACCGTCCTGGCAGCATGGAAGTCTGGAACCTCATTAATCGATTCCAGTGTCTAAAGCAGACTTCATTAGTGCTTTAACAGAGGCTATAAAGGCACAATAACTTAGTCATGGACATTCGCTGCCCCTTTATCAGATCGAAAATACAGGCTATGTGAGATAGGATGACAGAATGGCTCAGCTAACTGCGAAAGCCAAAACCACAGCCGCTATTACGCATAATCCTCAACGCAATCCATGTGGTTTATGAGCCAATAAAGAACTGTATTACCTAAAAGCCACTGGATTTGGGAGGGTCTGTTCATTTGGTGTAAAACTGACATACAAAATGTTCTTTTACAATCAGGGATTGTAAATTTTGTGTGTGTGTGTGTGTGTGTGCGCGAGTGCGCACGCATGTGTGCGCGCGTGTACTTTAAATAGAGGTTAATTGCACCTCAGACCTCACATGCATTTACAGAGGAAAACCATTAACAATCAATTCAATATTTAGTGTCTCTCCATTATAGTTTAAGATGGCAAATTTAAATTCTTCACTACTTTTCCAGAGGGTTTCTTCTACCTCAAAAGAGCATTTTAGACAGCCACATCCGCAACTGATGACAGAATTGGGATAAGGGGCAATGCAGCTCTCGCCTGACATAATTATCTGAAAATTAGTGTCCCTCTAAAAATACAAGTTTTCCTTTCATTACAGATTGGTGCACTGTGTGTGTGTGCGGTGTGTACTTCATAGACTTAACATTATAAACCCCCAAAACAGCAACAGTTTTCTAACAAACAGCGTCATTGCTTTTTAAATGGGAAGTTGGAATGTTGGCAGCAGTATTGCCTAGGAAACCCTAGCTGAGTATAAAACCCTTTCCAACACTTCATGTCATGAGGAGGACTCTTCGTCTCCTCTCATCTCTCACAGGCACTCATTTCTTTCCCTCCTGTCACCATAATGTGTCTCCCGGTCGTCCTCTCGTTCCTCTTTAATCTCCCTCTTAGTTTAAACAGACTCGACAGTTCACTCCCCTTTTAGCATTTGTTCTTTGTTGAGACAATACACCGAAAAATTCAGAGCATTAATTTTACTTTGAGAGTGTAACAAGACTAAAAGCCCCACTAGCAGCCCTTAGTCTGTGCGGCGGGTGCGCACCTATGTTCCCATAGCTCTACAGTATGTTCCCTCAACCCTATGTTCCCTCAACCTTAACCCTAAATAATAATACATTTTATTTGTAACACACTTTATATTTGAACCAAATCTCAAAGTGCTACATATTAAAACAAAAAATATATAATAATAATAATAATAATAATAATAATAATAATAATAATAATAATAATAATAATAAGTGAAATGAATAAAATTCAGATCAGCTATACATAGCTAAGAAAAAGAAGGTTTTTATTCCCCCTTTAAAAGCGTAAACGGACTGTGGTGCTCTCAGATGGTCAGGGAGGGCATTCCACAGCCGAGGAGCAGCTGAGCAGAAGGCCCGGTCCCCCATGGTGCACCAACCCTGGCCCTAACCATAGCCCCGATCCTAATCCTAAACTGAGCAACCATAGGGTATGAGGGAACATAGGACTGACCCCCATGAGGCTCCTTTCACCAAACTAGACCCTGGCCGAAGTGCGGCACTAAAGTTATAGCCATAGGATCACCAATGTCATTAGGGTAGATAATGAGAGAAATGTTCATATGAATGTGCTCAGTATAGGTTTCACGGAAATCTGCCCATTAGATTTCGAGAAAACTTGTGATCAAATGCAAAAAGAAAGGCCATGGGATGACCAAAATCAGTAGGGCTTATGAAGGTGCACAGAAATGGCCAATTCGGCCAGTATTTCTTGAGATATTGTTTGGGACTGTTGGATGGACAGACACACTGCCGCAAGTGGGTCTAGAAATGGACCCTTATGGAGCCTCAATGTTTTAGTAAATGTTTTTAGTTTGTTAGTTAAAATAACACTCAGGAGTTTTCAACTTACATGTTGGAAGGCTGAGACGGGAGATGCAAGAGAGAAGGTTGGCATTCGATTCAATTTGTTTAGTTTAGTTTTTACTTTCGCTCGTTCTGTCCCTATTCATACTGGTCTGCCCTGGTTCCTCTCACTTTAAACCTCTTCAATCCTATATCTGTCAACACTTTTTAAAACGGTGCTCCTACTCCTCACGCCTCCCTTCTCTCTGTCTCTGTCTATCTGTCTCACTGCACTCACACTGAGAGCTACAGTATAACAGACATGGCCCTCAGGGGTTGCTCTTTGTGTGCTGAGCCAAGTCCAGCTGTCCACTTCTCTGGATTTACCACAGTTTTTACACCCTCCCATGTTGCTTTACTACATTACATAAACATAATAATGCATATTAACACTACGGAGTAACACTGATTTGTTAACAGCTTCTGGACCTGCACACTGACCAAGGTATGCTAAAAGGTTATGTGGAGACTAGACGTAGCTAAATAAACCGATTTGGTTTTATGGAATAAACAGTAAAGGTCAGAACATATAATTCTCACCTACTGTAAATAGGTAACTGCAGTGCAAGCCTAACATCAACCACATTAGGATTTCTCCTATCTCCGCTTGACTAAGGTGATGCTGTTTACCTGTTCCTGGGGGCCACATACAGTATGGACCCTGGTGTGACTATTGTCATGGTAGACCCCTGAACAGTGTTTTGTGCGGATCGGAGCAATGGTGCGCCTCGCAAGTCTGCATGTTAGGTTTGTGACGTCCACCGTTGACCCACCTTCTATAGGCAATTTTAATACAGGATAAAGCCATTCTTTATAAGCTGCCTTTGTATATAAATGTTAAGTGTTTATTTTCACAGAGTAGTCATAACTTATGTTCACAAAAAATGGTTGCATTATACTGTAACGTTACCTGCTGTTTGAACCGAGGCAGGCCAGATGAGCTTGGTTGTGGAATGATTTGTAGGAAAACTTAAACCTGAACACCTCATTTCATTACCCTATTTAAAAAGGCAGATAATGGATAAGCTGTCATTGTCCTGCTCATGTTTTTAAACCCTATTGTATTACTGTATGTGCTGTACTGTTTGATGTTTATAGTAATATAGTATTTTATCTTCTAATTGCTTTGCGTAATTGTTGCATATTTCTGTTGACATCATTGCTTGTTTTTGTCAGTTTATTATACTGTTAGGGTATAAGTTATAAGTTAGGGTAAGTATTATTTGGTTAAAACAAAAAGTTTTATAAAAGTAGGTTATAGCACTGTATTCTGATAGTAATCATTGCTATATAGCAGGGATCTTCAACAGGGGGTCCTCAGAGTTACTACAGGGGGGCCGCCAAATCTTTGTGTGATAGGAACAAGATAATACAAAATGTATTAACCACTTGAACCCTAGCATCCCTATTATGGTGGTAGCATTTGCCAAAAAAGCAGATCTACAAGCTCACAACGCATCGCGCAGTGATGCCTTGTGAGCTTGTAGATCGGCTATTCTCTGCGAAGAGGTTTGGTGTAGATGGGAAGAATTACAGAAAGAAAAGTACAGAACCAAACGTGAAGTTATGTCTGAAAATACACATTAACGTGAATCCAACGCTGATGGATGAAGCAAGTCTATCTAGCTATCTATGAAATCTATGAAAAAGTTTAATCTGCAACACAATTTTATACAATCATCTCTCTCTCAGCTAAGGGGTCCTTGCCTGAAAAAATGTAGAAGACCCCTGCTATAGAGTGTTTGTTCAGTCACAGGTGTCTCCCTGTCTCTCCAGCTCTTTGATAAATAGAAAATATGTTTCCAGGTAGGTGACAACACTTCTGCCAATCAGGAAAAAGCACCCATTTAACGGGTTAATTTTTATAGCGTTCCAGTTCCAATTTAGTCTGCTCATTTCTTTGTGTCATCACTTCCAATTTCACTTGTTTAATCTGTATCCTACCTGAGTTCTCTATCCTGATCCTGATTGGATCCAGACCTGAAAATGCATTTTCTGTTTAATAAAGAGCTGGAGAGACATGAAGACTCCTGTTACTGAACAAACACTCTATAGCAATGAGTACTCGGAATATAAAGCTATTTAACACTTATTTAAACCAAAGAAAATCACTTACCCTACATCTAACTTTAAACTTGGATAACAGGGGAGGGGGGAGTAAATGATTATTTACTGTGATATACAGATATTTGACTTTGTGACTTGACCAGGAAGTGAAAACCATCTTTCCATGCCAATTCTTTCCCCTTGCGCTTCTACCCTTAATTTCCCCTTACAGGGTAGCCTGTTGAATTAGGTTGATGCGTGAGCAGCGTGACCTGCTCTTTTGCCAAAGCGATGATATAATTGCAAGTCTCAGAGGGGTCTCAAAACGGGTTCATACTGCAGAGCTTTCAGAATGATCTCAGAGTGGTGAACAGTAAGCAACTCGGCTCTCATCCAAGCCTCAATAAAACAAAAGTAAGTTGAGACCAAAACGACTAAAAGTGGGTGTCGCTGTGGCACACCTCTTACAGTATGTCATCTTATAGCTGGGTAAATATTATGGCTCAGAGTAGCTGAGTTCTCAGATCTTCTATTTCCATTATATCTCTTTCATAAAATCCTTGTTTGGAAAGGGGAAGCCATTTTCTTTCTGTGTTGTTTGTGGCCCCTATTTATGGACTTGTGGTCCAGGCAGCCCTGCAGTTCTAAGCCGGTTGCCAGGGATACAGGATGTCCCCCTGGATTCTTTGCTCATTCTCCTTCAGACTCCAGACAGTGTTGTGTGCCTTCCAATACACGTAAGAGTTATAACAAAAGTTTTTGGGGAAAAATTTTTTTTTTTTCACAGTGTATAATATTTCTGATATACGAGACAGTTTTTGCAAATCAACAATTGACAGTATTAAAACAAAAACACAAAAACAATAAACCCCCAAAATGGTAAGAAATTTGAACTTTTTCCAAAAGGCTATAATGGGGTAAATATAGCATGCTGATGCTTTAGTTAAGTCCAGATTGGATGAATAACCATCCAAATGCTTCACTGGAAAATTAGACTTTTGGATTCCTCTTATACATTAAATGGAAAAATGGACATATAAAAAGAATGAGGTCTTTACTTGCATGTCTATGGCCTGGTTGGGTGAACTGCTTTGACACTGTACAGACTTCATTACTCACTAATAGCCCCACACTTTTAAATTGTCACATATTGGGAACTCCTGGTCATTTTAAGGCTGACATTTTAAAAACAGATTACCATATGAGACATTGGGAAAGAAAACTGTTTGCAATTAATGCTTTTTGCAGCAAAATGTATCTATTGTTAGCATGATATTTCTGATAACCTGGTTGACTCACCATGTTTGTGTTATTTTACACTATATACAGTAGTTAACTTGCATCAGAATTGAGAAATATGTACAACAGACAAAACAAATGGTATACACTGTAATAATCCCTGGTTATCTTTTTCTAAATCTCCATAATCTACAGTAGCTCACCCACATTTCTACATACATACATGAATTTCCCATTCAATATTATAAACAGTTGATACTTGATTAGAAAATATTACCCACATCTGGTAGGACTGAAAATTTGCCATAGGAAATGATTGATGTCTTGTGAAACTGCTTATTCTCAGCACCCCAACCCCCTCCTATGACTTTTCTACCAATGATTTAATCTCTCCAGAATGAAGTCTAACTTTTTCCAACCCAAACAGAGTGTGACCCACTTCCATCAAAAAAGAAAGAAAAAAAGAAAAAAGAACAGCATGTGGAAAAATGTTAAGGGACCTGCATTCTTTCATGGCCTCTGCAAATTATTGTCACGTGACATTTCTATTTTTTATAAGCCCTTATATGCACTGATCTTTCTTTCCTGTATTCAAATATATAGACATGTGGTTATTCTAAATAAATACACAATGCGGCCATATATTACTGAAAGTTAGCATCGCGTAGCTAGCATGAAAGAGTTTGTGATGTGAGGTCCACGTGTGGAAAGTCAGCTGAGCCTGGACTCAATCAACCCAGGACTCCCTTTTACCCTTTTTATATGTATAAAGGATCAGCATGATCTGCAGACCTTGACTTTCACTTCCTTGCATAAAAACTACTTCAGAGGAACTGACACACACACTGGAAAATAGCCGACATATGAAGATTTAGTGCTGCTGATTCCATCGATGGGTGGATGTCACAGTGCTTGGCTGTAAATAACAAGTTGAATTTTTAATATCATGGGGCCCATTAACTTGGGAGGCCATGTTTGTGTGTATGTGCGAGATGTTGTTTTTGGTGGCTACCTTGGACTCTGAGCTCAGTCGTTGCTTGGCCACGCTTTCAGAGCAAGGCAGATGCTGCAAAAACCTGAGCCAGCTCTGAAATCAGCATTTAATAAATTGGAAGGATGTACTAAATATGTTTTAGTTAGAAAAAGGGGGAAAAATACATCAACAGCGGTGCCTGCCATCCTGTGGTTACTCAAATCCCTAACTGTTTCACTGGTGTGTCAGGGTGGGTGTGTGTAGCGTTCTGTTTCCTCAATCACTGGATGTAGTCAATGTCAGCCATGCTGCCAATAGATTGCTGCAGGGATGACATATCTCTTTGTAGGCCATCACAGAAGTTACCTCTGCCATGGGTTCAGGCTGTACTGCATATTTCCAATGGTATGTTTACATTGGGTTTTGGATGAATGAAGGAAATAAACCCATGCCTTATGGTATTCATTCAGTTTTGGTCAACATGATAATCTCCACAAATTACCACTTGTTTATGATTTTTGAAACATACAAGTTTAAAATAAGTTTAACCACTTAAACCCCAGCATCGGTTGCATTCGCATTGTGTGAGCTTGTCGATCGACTATATTCAGCGAAAGCTTTCCCCACAATAACAGAAAACAGAAAAGACACTAGTATTGAGAGACTATGGTTACCCATATGGGGTTTAAGTGGTCAAAAGCCACAGAGCGGCTTCAACAATCCTGGTTGTGATATTAGCGGCTATGATTTATGTAGGAGAATATATATATTTTGTGGTCGACGACCTCCTCGCTCACGCAGCAAATTTAGAGGGTATACTAGAGAGTATGCAGGATGTGTTTAAAGGCCTTCAACAGGCAGGCCCACCTCCACCCAGGGAAAGGGGAAACTGTATATACTTTCCCCATTTTCAACTGTTTTTATTATATTTATATTATATTTTATAATATTTTGACACTTGCTTTGGCAATGTAAACGTATGTTTTCTCATTCCAATAAAGCTCCATTGAATTGAAAAGCAACCGCCTTCGAAGGAAGACATTTTTGTCTCATGTGGTGAGAGGAGAGGGGAAGGGGTCCTGACCGACCCAGCTAAAGTCAATCACTTGACGTCAAAGCCTGGTCAATCCCCCGGGAACATTGGAGACCTGTGCAGCTTCCTGGGCTTGGTGTCCTAGTTTTGCCATTCATGCAGGACTTCACAGCGATAGCCAACCCCGAAATACTGGCTGACATATAAGGGACATCGCCTTTCATCACCTGTCGGAGGCATCACCGGAGCCTCTCCTGGCATATTCCAACCCAAAAAAGCACTGTTTTTTTGGGTTGCATCAGTGCCAACAATTACCATTGTTGGCACTGATGGTAATGATGGAGTCCTAGGAGTAGTGCTGTCTCAAGAGGGGGAGAGTGGAGAAAGCATGGTCATGTACTGCACCTGCTCCGTTTGAGAGGAATAACTGTGTAACCCGACAAGAGCTGTTGCCTGTGGTTCGGGCAGTGAAGCATTTCCACCCGTATCTACCACAAATACAGTATGGACACATGTTCCTGCTCCTGAGTCGATCATGCATCCCTGACCTGGCTCCAAAATTTTAAAGAGGGTTATGTCGACGTGTGCGGTGCACTATTGAGCAGACCACCTCCATGGCAATGCCAATGTGCTGTCCTGACGACCATGCGAGTGTCAGCAGTGTCAGTGACTAGTATCAGTTACAGTGACTGGCGGGGACCGTGACAGCTCCGCTGCCCAGAATCCCTTGACCCAAACAACCTGCACTACACAGGCTTCGATCCAACTAATGCTAATACTTACACCTCACTGTCTGATACAGTAACAAAAATCAGAGTGAGTCTCTCACCCTCTCTCCCTCTCGTATTTATTGTCACTTGACTCCTGAGATCACGTGTACCTAATTTTATGAAGAAGAAAAATCCTGTTTCTTTCACATTTGTGGCGCACACTATGGGTTGAGGGCAAATCGCTATTCAGTCTGCAATGTTTAGAGAGAGACCTCTCAATATAATATTCAAATTTGGGGTTGATTAGATGATGCCTTCATGATGTTTGCTATAAAAAAAGGCACAAATGTGAGGGAGTGGCCTGCCCCTCCCACAGATTTTAGAGGCCAATTCTAGCCAATCTGTATGGAATATAAAAAATCACACCCTGTGTGAAGGTAGCGGCGCCTTTGATACATTTTGTCATCGATATGTGTTTATAATGTGTTTATAGCCATGTGTCACGTGAAGCTTGACCAATCACTTTGTTGACGGGTCTGACCAATCAGAACGTTGACGGTGAACACGGACAAAGTCAGGTATAGAGCCAGGTATAGACAGGTATAGACCAATCAGAACGTTGACGGGTCTGACCAATCAGAACGTTGACGGGTCTGACCAATCAGAACGTTGACGGTGAACACGGACAAAGTCAGGTATAGAGCAAGAGCGGCTAGCGCCGCTAAAAATCTGTATGATACATCCAAAGACTTTTGGACAAAAGTGTGTTTTGAAGGGACCATGGAATCCAGGGAAAAAGAAGATTCTGAGTCTATGACCTACGGTTCAAGAGATGAGCCAAAATGTAAAGTGGGCTATAAAGTGCAACCATGAAGATGATTTGAAAAATGTTTAGGGATTGACTTCCTTGGCCTGCTAGCAGCCTGCACAACAAATGTGGCGCTTATTGGTTAAGTAGAGATCGGCTCTGGACACGCAAACACACACAGACACACTCTTTGGCCTGGTAGAGATAATAAGGAGAAGGAGTAAAGCAGTGACTGTATTTCTAACATATGCAGCAGATGTGTCTGTCTCCTACATGTGTTTATGCAGTGTTTCACCTCTCCTCTCCTCTAGTACTGAAATGCCATTACACAGAGTTCTAAGATTATACTCTTTGAATGTGCATCTCTGTTCTTGGAGCATAAGGACAGGGTTCCCTGTGCTGCTAAAAAACGAAATATCCCCTTTCTGTCCTCAGGTCAAATGGGAGTACAATGTGTTGCCAATGAAAATATTTTGGGGGGTTGAGAGGAACGCATCGCTCACTCCAAACACATGGTAGCAGAAGCTTTCATCCGCAGCATACCTGGAAAAAAATTGAAATCTGACAGCTCATACACCAGCGTGTTGACAAATCGTTTTGCTATCAATCCAAAACAACCATTATCTCTTCACCAAGTCCACTGCCCAGTGGAAAACCTGACATGCCTTAGTAGAAATATCTCTGTAATGCCTTTTAAATGGTGCTGCCCTGAGCCAACTTCAACAAGTTACAGCCTGCGCACACTAGATAAATGTAAATTATGATAGCAAGTAACTATTTACAGTTATTACTGTACCTGATTTTTGGAGGGGTGGGTGGGATAGGGGCTTGCTCCCTATAATATTTAAACACGTGTTCCCGCAAATTTTCAGTAATATGTATTTGACCAGTTTGTACTTTTTTTGTCATATTCTAGACTTGAGTAGATGCTGAACTGAGGAGTATATTTACTAGTACAAGTATGTCAGCACTTTTCCCGCCACTGATATTGTGAGTGGCTGTTTCTAATTGCCTATGACACCATTGGGCCAGATAGAGACTTACAGTAAATGTCCCAGTGATGGATAGATGGCATAATATAATAGTTTCTCTGTTCATTTTACAGATCATAGAAATCTTATTTCAGCCTCAGATAAGAATGACAGGGATTAATAACGGTGATAAGTGATTCTTGGCTCCGCTGGGGAGTTTTATAGTACATGTTAGAAATGGATACCCTGGCTCTTACACGATTTACTCTTGATTTGGCTTAGTGGACAGTATCCTGAGCCGAGACTGTAAATTGATAAATGCTTATGGCTATTTTTAGTGCAGAGGGAAAACAGAGGTGGCCTATATAGACCCCTTGGGGACTCCGGTCATCTAAGTATAGAGTACCAGTGGTTAAAAGATTAAGGAATCTCCATGTTGAGTGTTTGTTGTTTACCTGGTTAACAGTGGCAAAATCAGGGAAATATCTAACATTGCTAAGGATGGCTATGGTCAGTCGAACTGTCAGTACAAACAACATATCTCAAACATTACTGGCTGGATTGTCATGGAATTCATGCTCTACAGAAGATGAACCCTAGTTATTTTGGTGACCCCATAGCCTTTCCTCTTGTGCCACCCTTGGGCCAAACTTTGCATTTGTGCACAAGATACTGTAAGTATTGGGCACATTACCATGAAACTTGTTGAGTACATTCATGCTCCCCAGAAGAAGAACCCTAACCATTGAGCAATCTCATGAACTTTTCTCTAGCTCTACCCTCTGGCCAAAAATGACAAATTTGCACACAAGACATTTCATAATCTTACAGGCAGATTGCAATGGAATTTGTAGAAAAGTGCATGTTCATGCTCTCTAGGAGGATGAACTGTTTTGATTTGGTGAGCTGTTCTCTAGTGCCACTCTCACGTCACACTTGACATTTTAGTCCCCCTGTAGGCTCCACGAATGGCAATGTCCATTGTTCGTTTGGATTTCTTTTGGGCTGCATTTATCAATTATTTTCTTGGAGATTATTCTGTCCATTACTTTTTCGATTAAAGGTAGGGTAAGTGATTTGCGTTGGTTAAAATAATTGTTAAATAGCTCTATATTCTGATAGTACTCATTGCTATAGAGTGTTTGTTCAGTATTAGGAGTCTCCTTGTCTCTCCACCTCTTTATTAAACAGAAAATGCATTTTCGTTTCAGTTTCAGTTTCATTTCCAATTTTATCCAAGCAGGACAGAGAACTCAATCAGGATACAGATTAAACAAGTGAAATTGGAAGTGATGACACTAAGAAATGAGCATGCAAAATTGGAACTGGAACACTATACAAATTAAGCTTAAAAATGGGTACTTTCTCCTGATTGGCTGAGATTTTGACACCTACCGAAAAATTTATTTTCTGTTTATTAAAGAGCTGGAGAGACGGGGAGACTCCTGTTACTGAACAAACACTCTATAGCAATGATTACTATCACAATATAGTATTTTAACCTTTTAACAAAATACTTTTTGTTTTAACCCAAAAATATCACTTACCCTACCTTTAATCAAATAATCAAGAGTCATGTTTTTTTTTATAATTTGTTTAGCATAAAAACAATTCAATGAATTGACACAATTGGCCTTATTTTAAACTTTGTCTTACAAAAATAGCCGATTCACAAGCTCACATCGCGACGTGTGGTGAGCTTGTAGATAGCTATTTTTTCTTTTTTATTTGGAATTAAAGCTAAAACATTTTTTTTTTAAATTAAAATTGATTATCCATTTTTATTATAATCGATTACTTTAATTAACTGTTGCATCACTAGTCATTTGGTCAGTTGTGGGACCCCAGGGGTGGTGTTGGTTCCCATTGGTGTTGCTTAGTCCTACCCCCTATGAGGTGCTTCTAATAGTATAGCTTCACCCCACCCCTTTTTACCATTGGCCAATGATAGAAATGTCATAACATTTGAATCACTTGTTATTTAACAAAAGCCTGTAGCCACAGCCAATCTTAATTCTTGCTGGAACAAATTAAAGTAACATATGATCTGTGCAGTTGGCCACAGGCATTAGAATGAAATCAATTATTCATGAGTTAGTTAAATAAATAAATGAAATACTCATTGGACAGTGCGGAAAACAAATTTCTAATAATTCCCACAATAAAAACTCTGGATTAAAACTCATATTGCAATGTTTAGCCTACAACCATGAAGTGATCATCTTGTGAAACCCAACACAATTGTGGTGGATCCAGTGACATTTGTTATAAGATAATGCTTAGAAGATGATGGTCCAATTGGTTCCGTGATTACTTTTTGGCCAGTGGTGAAAAGTAAAGAAGTACATTTAATCAAGTACGTCACGTGTTTAAGTACAGTTTTGAGGTACTTTTACTTTACTAGATTGTTTCCTTTTTTTTATACTTCTCCACTACAACTCGGAGGCAAATATTGTACTTTTTACTTCACTGCAATTATTTGACATTTAGTTACCATAGTTACATAGTTAGCCCTATTTCATACTTTGGTTGTTCGAAAATAGCTGATCTATAAGGTCACCATTTCAGAACAACTTGATTAACCACTTAAACCCTATAAACGTGTGTGTCAAATAGACCCTATAAACGTGTGTGTCAAATAGCAAAAATAGCACCTCTACAAGCTCACAACATGTATTTTTTGCCAAACATTCGCCTATTCTGCCTATTATTATGACCAGAATAGGGATGGTAAGGTTCATGTTCATTTGAGAATCTCTTCTTCTCACGTTCTCTCTTTCTCTCTCGTTCCTGTAATATGACTCCTGAGTTGATATATCATATGATTTAGCTGTTCTTATTGGCTCGACCAAATCTGGTCTTCTATAGATTTTTTTTTTTTCTTCTTCTTTTTTTCCATTGGGTCGATGAACCTGGTTTGGGCAACATATGAAAGGTTAAGGCAGAAAACAATGTAGCTGGATGAATATCATACGATTCATGTTTTACGATTCCTGTGGTTTCCATAGCAAACTTTTATTCAATTCTCCAGCAGTTCCTGAGCAAATAGTTAGTTTTTTATTCTTTGAATACATACAACATAAATTTTAATGGGATCTCGTAAATACCAAAGAGTACAAAAAACAAAAACAAAAATATGTTCATGTACACAAATAAAACAACAAAAAAAAGTACTTGTCAAAAGCCATTACATTACATTAAGATTTAAAACAAATCTCTTGATCGATACTGAACACACTTGTACACACCTTAGGTTTCCGTAAGTACGGGTTTGGTTTTCAGTTTGTGCTTTGGTCCAATGCTGCCAGTTGACTGCAGGTGCATTTTGATGAGATAAATAATGCTGGTTCTGGGACAACTCTCTGGAATACTTGGGAATTCAATGTATGGACACTTTCCAATTCAGGAGGAAAGAGTTAAGGATGTTTTATACTTAGATGCGTGCCGTTGTCATGCACTGAAAATAGCCGATCTACAAGCTCACAACATGTCGCAGCACGAAGTGTTGCGAGCTTGTAGATCTGCTATTTTTTTTGTTGCATGACGCAGTCCACAACCAAGTATAACTCAGGCTTTAAACTAAGCAGAGCACACATGCTTCTATTTTTCCCCTCATATACAGACAGCTTTATGTAAAAAGTGCATTGTAATGAAATACATTGAGTTATTAGTGTGGTTTAGAAGTACTATATTCTCTGCCTCTGAAGCCATACGCGTGTTAAATGTTGTTGTGGCTTTTGCTGTGGTTAGCAACAGTCCGTTTCCAGGGGTGGGGACCATCGACTGCATCAAGGCCCTGCAGCAGGATGTAGTTGGTTGCCCTCGGTAACAACCCCTCCTCTTCCCCCTGTGTTACCACTTCCCAGGGATGGGCACCCCGCACTCGTACCAGCCCACAAAAGGATGGGGCGTGCGTCTGCCGATAGTTCCAAACGTCACTGGCTCCTGTCTGTATGAGCGGTGAAATCCTAGAGAATGAAACACACCAAAGTTTACATCCATCCATTCACAGCTGCGGGTCATTTCCAGATGTGAGCACTCCCTGTGTGACGCTGCACGTCATTTATCAGTAGAAAAGTTATTTTCTTACATTCTGCCTTACTTTCTGAGGGCTACCCTTGTCAGAATAATGAACGATAAGGTAGAAATGTACAAGTACCTAGATGGAAATACCTAGCTAATGTATTGAAGTGTATTTTATTTACCTTGTGCTGTGGGCAGATTATTTGAGAGGTAGACGGGGCCTGATCTTCCGTCCAGATAGGAGTCTACGAACTGGCAGTGGTCCTCTCCCTGGCCAAATGTGTCTCCTATACTGTAGAAGGGTTCTGTAGGAGAGAGGGGGGGGGGGGGTCATGAGCAATCTCTACCAAATGTTCCATAATGTGTAATTCAAAAAATTAAAAAGGGTATTGAGGTATGTAAAGTGATCAAGGTACAGTAGGTTACCCCTAAGACCGTCTCCCATGAAAATCTTGTATCGGAGCGAGTTGCACAGAACCACTCCCACAAACTTCCTGTACCAGGTGCGCTTCACGTACTGGCTGCCTTTACAGGCGCTGTGAGCGTGGTTGTACTTGAAGGTGAAGGGGATCCAGATTGGCTCTCCACCTGTGGAGGGCGCAGTCAAAGAGAACACGTTTGACGTTTTAGTCCAGCAAGGAGAGAGCAGGTAGGGAATCAGTGGCTTTTCACCACAATGAACACATTTAGCATTGACTGTTAGTGGGCAGAGATCCTGTGTCCCTTTTCCATTATATTATATTACCATATAATAATATGGTAATATAATATAATGGAATATTATCCCATTATATTATATTACCATACTCCATTATATTTTATGTACTAGACATTGAGACGTATGGTAAGATTTCCTCTGTGTTGAATGGATTTACAACAGTAAATGGAAATGGTGAAAATTGACCTTATAACAGCATTGAACGTTGAGTTAAAAGGCGTGCATAATGTGTGTTGGAGAGATGGAATGGAAAGATGGAGAAGTCCCCAATGCTGCAAAGCAGGGTCGATGAAGGACGCCAATTTGGAGGACTGGAGGGTGGACCGTCCAAGAGACCAGCCACTTGAAACCTTCACATGTAGTTTTAGACATGCTTGTATGTTTGTTTGTTTTGTTTCCCAAATAGGGCAGTTTCCCAAATACTCTCCTCAAACACTGATTAGACAGGAAATGTGAAAAAAGGGCTAGTTTAGTATGTGCCAAGATGACACATATGCATTTGTTTCTAGTTAATACAATACATCTACTGATGCACAAAATTGGACACATCATCAGTGTTGTTTCCTGGAGTCACTGGGTGTTTCGGGTCTTGCAACACCCTCCTCAAGGCGACCCGACCGAGGCTGATCAGACCCCGGCCTGTGTCCAAGTGGCATGCTACTGCCCTCATTGTCTCTTGGGGGCTTAGGGTGACTGGTGAGATGTTAGCAGCAGGTGTTGGCGACACAAGGAGGCTCTAGGCACTGTGGGTTGCCTTCGGACCAAGTGACTTCTGTGCGTTGTGTCATCGTTGCCACTGAACAGCAAACATCTCATTCTACCTGGATGGATTTTTAAACCCTCCTTGCAGGTTTTTCCGCAGTCTGTAGCTTTTGGGTTCTTCCTAACGGAAGAAGTGGTTTGGGCTATGATTTAACTCATGTCCATGCTGTGTTTCAGTGTCAGATCAGATAATGAAAATGAATGAGGAGCCTGTTTAAGCAGTCCAGGGGAAAGAACTGAAATCTCGGCATCTCTGGGGTGAAGTTTGATTATTCTCCTTTTTATTTTTAATACATATTAGTAATAGTGCCAAGCACCACACAGATTAAATATTTTCATCCATGAAGTAAGACACTGTGGCAAGTAGGTGTGATGGTCCTTGTTTTGCAGTTATGGGAAGATAAGTGTAGATGAGTGGGTGCTGACTGCTAGTGGAGGGTGGAGGTTTTTCCTCTGACATCTGTGCCAGGTTAAGTAAAGAAAAACAAAACCCAGTGAAGGAGCAAAGCAAACTACATTTATTTTGTATTTTTGTTAGCCTGCCATGAACCTACCCATGTTGACTATTACACTTCACTGTTTCGAATGTCAACATAGTTGAACGGTGAGAAAGTAATGCTTTGGTAATGCTACCAAGCATGGCGAGCAGAATGAATAACATTCACAGCGTGTTACAAATCACTCTGTTAGTACAATGATAGGCCTTGTGAATGGCACTCAATGATGCATGCAACCTAACATATCCAGAGAGATGCTCCTCCCCAGCCATGCAGTAAATCACCTAAATACACTGTTCATGCACCGTAGCGCCCCAAGGGCTGCTAAAGATGGCTGCGAGAAACAGACGAAGAAATTTTCCCACATCCATACCTCATTCTCAAATACTCACCAGAGCTCTAAAAACACTGCTACACTGTAAAATCCTCAGTGTTGAATTAACACTGAGGATTTTACTGGGTGTTAATAGCGCAATTCTACTGTGGCACAGCTAGAAGTTTTTTTTTTAACCACAGAAATCATCCAAGTGTAATATTTCATGGAAGTGGCGTGTTTCCCCAGAGATGGTTGACTCTTCATAATCTCAGTTTGGCATTAGTAAGCAAAAGGCACGCTGACCTTAACTGAGAGATGATGTTGGAGTACTGTATGTACTTACCAGGTGGTCTCTCAATGAGCAGTGGATCATCTGAAAGCAAGACAGAGAGGATTGTATAAAGGGAGGATCTGGACATAGACAGCGAGTCTAATGTATTCACCCGAGTATGGAAGACAATTCATTTTCATAATGCATTGTACATGTAAGCCTGTTTCCACTCAAAGTACTGTAGGTTTGTTTGTGAATAACTTTCATTGCAATCAAAATAGCACCCGTTTGATTTCCTTTTTTGTGACTTGAACAGTACATGTTGAGCTTACCGTGTAGCAAACAAAAGGAAATCAGATTTTTGTTCATTTAGAAGTCTGTACCGTAATCTGTGTGATATGTAAAGAATCAAGATTGTTTTTAATTTAAACGTTCACATTTTGCGACTGCAGCTTTGAATCACATTTGTGTATAAAATGACTATAGTTACATTTTGCAACGCTATTGTATACACACCTGATTCAGTGACATAGGTGAGTGTGTCGCTGACTGGGCCCAAACCGAATACATTCTTGGCCTGCACTTTGAAGTAGTACCTGTGTAAAAAACAAAGCATGCCATTAAATATTTTAATGAGACATTTAGCTGTTAAAGTGTCATTCTGCCAGTTTTGTTGTGACTGGGTCAGCCGGTGAGCAAAATGTTAATGACCATAGCAGATGACAGGACATACTTTAAAGTCTGGTTGATTTAAGACAAGTCTGCCATTATGTCCGCATGAACACAAAGTGAGCACAGTGCAATAAAATGGACATTTGGCACATGTTGAAGCTAGTTGTTGGGAGTGAGAGTGGAGAATCGGCGGAAAAAGAGACATCTTGCGAAGGGGAGATTAAAAGATAGGAAGCAGGGATGAAAATGAAAGACAGAAGTGGGGAGTTGGGGGGGGGGGTAGACGTGAGGTAGGAACTTCACGCCGAGGGCTTTACTCTCCTAGCTGTAGAGCAGAACAGTCTGGCAGTGAGCTCACTTTGTCTCAGTGAAACACTGCGGAGGAATCATAAAATCCCATCAGATTAAAAACAACACCAGCGGTGACGACACTTTGCAAACTTTTCCACAGTGGCTTCCTTGCGTGTGTGTGTGTGTGTGTGTGTGTGTGTGTGTGTGTGTGTGTGTGTGTGTGTGTGTGTGTGTGTGTGTGTGTGTGTGTGTGTGTGTGTGTGTGTGTGTGTGTGTGTGTGTGTGTGTGTGTGTGTGTGTGTGTGTGTGCATACATTAAAATGTGTGCACTACAGTATATGTGTTTGTAACGCTTTTAGTCTTTCCGACCACTCAAATGCACTTTTTATATTGTACTTCACATTCACCCCCTCTACACACACCGCAAAGACATAGCACTATTATGTGTTCCAAGCAGTACACATTCATACAACAAACACCAATCTGCTCAGTTACGGGTTTAGTGTCTTGCTAAAGGACACTTCAACACAGGTGGAGCCCGGGATAGAACCGGGAACCTTCCAGCTCCCTGACGGCCCCTCTACCTCCTGTGTGCACGTGTGTGTGTGTGTGTGTGTGTGTGTACGCGCGTGAACTTAACTGCATGTGTGAGAGTGTGTATGTTTGTGTGAGAATGTGCATATTCATGTGCAGAACTGTGTGTGAGAGAGAGAGAGAGAGAGAGAGAGAGAATTGGCATTAAGAGAAGGCTAAAGAACAAATGGGGTCAGAATGTGGAGGGCAAAAGAGATGATAAAACTCCGCCAGTCTATGCCACTTAAACCAAAAACAACAATAACATAAAACAAATCTTCAATATCTCCCGTTTGGGTGAAAAGCCACTGTGTACAGTAACTGTACACACTGTTGCTCAACTGCAGTCCAGCTTGGCTACATTACATGCCCTTCAGACATGTTTCACAGTGGAGTCATCAGGGAAGACAGATAGATATCCTGGAGGTGTACAATCCCCCTTGTGCAGAAAGACTGAAAGTATACATGTCTTCAATTAGGCACAGGCGGCCGTACCAAAACAGCTCAGCCCACAAAACAAGAGTCGATTATAAACTGTCACTTACGTCGACTACATTTTCATGATACCGATGTGCGTATATGTGCAGAAATTGATAAGTGTGCAAGGGGGTATCAAAATACAAAAGTCACAGGGTCAAATAGAACACGTGCATTGTACTGCAGGTTGTGTTTCAGCAGTGCAAAGTCATGGATCTGGCAGGATCTGGCCGCCAGAAGGACCCTCCAGCATCTGAGGGAAATGTCTGGACGGCCCCATAAACCACGATCAACCGTAACCAGGAGCGACACGCTACCTTGGATACGGATCGGCTGCCACAGAGGGAAACCTTTGCAGACACTTAGAAAGGCTCACCCTCATCCCCAACACACCCTCACATGTCAGACCTCTACTGTTTGTGTTTGTTTCCTACAGTCGTAGATAAGACACCTATCATAATAGCTCAGACTGACCCATACTTCCACAGCTGACACAAGCACAGCTGATTGTTTTTGGATGGAGCCTCACATCTGCACCAAGTTAACAGGTTTTCAGTTGATAAAACAGCAGTCTGGACTCGGCAGATACTATGCAAATAGTTCTTTGCACTTTGTGTACAGTACATCTGCACTTGCACTTCTGTTTGTAGTTAAAGCTTGCTGGGGTTCATGGCAGCCATACAGTTACGTGTCAGTGTTGCATACGCCTTACATGTCTTGCATCTGCTGCTGCTGCTACTATGGTAATTGCGCTGTCACTCATGCATGCAGTTGTGATATGATGCCACATGATTGATAGCATTTCATAACATATCTAAATAATAATAATAAATAATAAATAATCTCTGACACGTTGTCAGGATCATCCTAAACTTTTTTACTTTTTGTTAAATAGTAAGAAGTAGTAGTAGAAAGGTTAGGCACTTATAAGCTATTAGCTTCAGCCTATACCTTTTCGGTCAGCCCAAAATGCTCAACTAGGACGGCGCCCGGGACTACTTGTGGCCATGCTTGCTTGGACAATCAGGAGGGTCAGGTTAGCCAATCAGGCTTAAACTGGCTTAGCGGCACTGGCAACCAGTGAAGCCGACGGTTTGCGTAGGCCAATCTGGCCTAAGCGGATGCTTACAATATCCTGAACACACAGATAATTTGTGCGTTCTCCTCCGAGAACAAACGGTTCTTGGAAAAGGTTGGTTTGTTTTTCTCTGTTTCTCTCACTCTGTCCGTCTCCCATCTCTACAGGGTGAGAATGATTCCAATGTGTAATGTTAATTATTTTTGAACAGACAGAGTTATGGGGTGTCAGAAGAACATAGTGTGTTTTTGATGCGTTGACATTTGGATAGAACCACGTTGTTCTAACTACAGTACGTATGACCTCACACTCCCAAGTCTTTGATTTGATTCACTTACTGTCGTTAGATGAATGGAGCTTACGAAGTACTTACGTAAAGTAAGTGACCAACACGCACGCTAATGCTTCAGCACACAGCGAACATACATAATGGATAGCATGGGGTAGCTTTGAATAATCTCAGAATTATCATAGCACGCTAAGAGATGAAAATTCTCAAATCCTTTGTTGATCAAATATTGTATTTGTCTATGGTCTAATAGCACATCAATTAGCATAATATAGCATAATAACTGAGCCTGACACCAATTAGCATAATATAGCATAATAACTGGACCTGACACCAATTAGCATAATATAGCATAATAACTGAGCCTGTCTATTTGTACTCCCACGTCTCAAACAAAAGGCCTTTACAAGCACAGCGGTTAACAGAACAAGACGTTGGAATCAGGTACAAACTCATAACATTTCCAGTTTTCTCTTGGGTCCACATGTTTCCATACACTTGTTTTGAAAGCTATGACCCGCAACTCCTGAGACGTGGTTTTGGAGAAATGCCTCTTGAGTGTTGACTGAAGCAGCTTGTGTTTCTATCTGTCTGCATGTGTTTGTGTGTGTGTGCATCAAATCATGTCGGCAGTATTTTCTTTAATGCTCCTTGTGCGCGGCCAGGATCTCAACGGCACTTCTCAGCGAGTCACATTTTGGGTCGGATTGCGTCTGTTCCTTAACCTTCCTCCATTTAACCAGGGCTGATTTATTGCACTCTGTTGGCTTTCCATTCTCTTATATAAGCATAGCCTTGTCTGCATCCAGTTCAGCCCTGATTAACATCAGTCTACCCTTGATACCAGCACTAAACAGAAACACACACACACACACACACACACGCACGCACACGCATATCCATGCTTTTAAACACACAGACAAGCATGCACATCACGCATGTTCTGCAACTAATAGGATGAAGCGATAATGGTATAAACATTCCCATAAGCACAAATAAACAAGCCACAAGCCACACAGGCAAGCACCTGCACCACAGACGGACACACCCATAGACATGACACATGTGTAAAACATCCTGTAAACAAGCATCCAACCTCTGTTTCTGTTGTGAGTTATTGTTATTGTTCTTTATGTGTCCGTTATGTGCTTGCATGCAGCAGGCAACAGTCTGCTGAATGTAGTGTACAAAGTACACTCACGCACAGATTCACAAGTTCACATCCTATGTGTGCGTATGCTCAACATGGCAATACACACACAGATTTGGACAAAAGCATATATAGCCTACTAGAGTTTCGGGGGGCTACGCCCCCCTCAACCCCAGCCGCGCACGGGGCCCAGCGTGGCCGCGTGTATATTGGGGTACTCAAATTGCTGGAGTAAAACTGTGGAAAAGTAAAAAAAAAAAAAAAAAAAAATTGAAAAAAATATATTTTTGATGTTTGAGGGGGACCCCCGCGGACCCCCTGCTGGTCGACGGCCCCCCTGTGGAGTGTTGGGCCGCGCGGGGACCCCCCTGGAACATGGCGGACCCCTTCGGTGTATTTTTTTTTTTCATGAAGGTGGTTGCTTGTTTCTGGCGCTTGTTTTTAGAGAACCTGGCATGCCAACGACTTGGCAACCCGACTTGTTTGTTTTTGTGTTTGGGATGAACATGGCACGTGAAGGACGGACATAGTGTGATCGAGACATGAGTGAAGTGAAAGTAACGGCCTGGGTGGAACAAAGGAGGTACGTAAGAAGGGGGGGGGGGGGGGGGGGGGGGGGGTTGAAGCAAAGGAGCTGCGTGTGTGTTGGTGTGGAGGAGATGGGCAGAGTGCAATGGCGGCGCAAGCCAGCGCATGCTGCCGCACGTTACACCAGAAATGGTGCCTGGAGAAAATGGTGACCAAAAAAAAAGTTTTGAAAAAAAGGAAAAAACCCCCGCAGCGGCTGGCAGCTGTTGTGGTGATGAGGTCGTGCGCAGGGTAAAGGGTACGAAGCTGCCTCCCCTTCCGTTTTGTCCGACATTTGGTGAGTAGAATTAATTATGTTGCGCGGTGGAAAAGCTGTAGTGAGCAGTGAGATGTCCCCTACGCGAGGCGTAAATTCAGCGCGGCCGCCGTGGCGAGTCAGTTGCCGACATGTGGTCTGGCGGTGCGTTGTTTATTCGATAACAGAGCTGTGGGGTGTCGCACCCAGGGTGCGGAAGTTGCTCGCCATTTATATAGTTAGATACCTGTTGATAGCGTTATATTTCCGAGGACCTTCCGCTCATTTCCACTGACCACATTAATTCCCAAACCCCTAATCCTAACTTCAACCCTCACTACAACATGCAAAACCTTAGCAGGCCTTTCACACGGGACGCACATAGGCGGCAACAATGTGCTCAGCTTGCTGTAAAGGTTGTTACACACCGGGGCGATTTTTTCGTGCGAATAATGCTTTTTTTAAAAAAACCTTATAAAGTCAATGGCTCCGTACATGGAGCGAAAAAGCAAAAAAGCGAAGCGAAAAAGCGTCTTTTAATTATTCGGAACGAGTCCGAATTTTGTAGGGTTGTCCGATATTGGCTTTTTTACCGATAACCGATATACCGATATTGTCCAACTCTTAATTACCGATACCGATATCAACCGATACCGATATATGCGGGGATTATTGTGATTAGGGTAAGCTCAAATTTCATATCACACACACCATATACAGTAAGAACTCCTGTAACTTATTTATAAATCAAAAACCGATACCGATATTTTCCCGATATCAATTTTTATGCTAATATCGGCCGATAATATCGGGAGGCCGATAAAATCGGACATCCCTAGAATTTTGCGTATATTCGCTATTTTCGCCGGTGTCGCCCGGTGTGTAAGGACCTTTATGGTCAGCACAAGCAGACAGCCAAGCGGCAAAATGTACCTTATATTAGCAGCCATCTTTGTTTATAGTATCACCCTGGCTAACATTTTTATTTACCATATTTAAATCATGGTAGACCCAACAGATACAATTTGGAGAAATCAAGCAGAGTTATTTAGTGTATTGGGATAGGGGCAACAAGTATATTGGGTTTAAACGGTTAACTTAACCGTAGTTATAATCCTAATCAAAAACCCTAAATGTAAAATGGTGCCTTTAAAAGTGAGTATTAGTAAAACTGCTAGACCTCACATGCGTGTGCACACACACACACACACACACACACACACACACACACACACACACACACACACACACACACACACACACACACGCGCACACGCACACGCACACGCACACGCACACACAGATTACCTGGAGTTGGGCTTGAGGTTCTCCACAGCCAGGTGTGTCCCAGTAGAGGGTCCGGTGGACCATCTGTTGTTGATGACATCATCATATGAAGCACTGTAGACCACGTAGCCTGTGGGATGCAATGCAATGCAATGTAAAAGGTCAAAGTTCACAGGCCTTTTTTCTTTTTTTAGAAACTCTTAATCAATAACAATAACAATTGACTCAGATCTCATAATCTCTGCCTGTATTTAGGACATAGAGTACAGTATAGGAATTGGTTCTACAACAGTGTTTCTATTGAAATCATGCAAAACAGTGTGTAAATGACAATGTTAACCTACAGTATATCCTTAAATGGAAGTTGAAAGGAAAATGTCCATTCCAAGACCAAGACACAATATTAGTTACTTAACGGTTACCTAAACAAAAATCAACATCTGTAAAGGTGTTTTGTATTATTTTGTCAAACAAGGCCCAAATTTGTTTTAAACCTGGTGTCATCAATCATTATGACTGTGTATGCGTAATTCTTTCCTAATAGCAGCTATTTACTTTTGGATCAAATCTCTTCAATTAAAAACATTGCGGATGATTAGAAAGACAAAGAGCAAGAGAAAATAATAGAACTAGAATCATGAGGGGAAAGGTTATGGAAATTGTCTAGGAAATTGTCTGCCAGGAGATGTGGAGGAATGGAGGTCATTTTCAGTTAACAGTGAAGAGTAATATTGCAGCCCCGGGTATTTTCTATAGGTCACGCAGAGTCTTCTACAACCTGTCCAAATTGCTGTCTTTCACCTCCTGTTTTCCCCGTCTCTGGCTAATCCTCAGACGCCTGTGAGTGTCCTGAGGTCATGGCAGCCTTCGATCATTCCACACAGCCAATGGCAACCAGCGCTGCCACACACCAAACTATCAAATCGTTCTTATTGGACGGTTAAGGGCCTCCTATTTTTGCTGGAGCCATGCCAACACAGCTGGCTGCAGGAAAGAGACAAGGGAAATAGTAATGCAGACACTTTTCTCGTTTACTTTCTCTCACTGTTTTTCATTCCTTCTCTGTTGCTGACGTTTTGAGGGGAATCGCTGCAGCTTCTTAGCTACTGGTCTTTGCTGTATGCCTCTTGTTCACTTTCTATTGTATCTTTTTGTCTGTCTGTCTGTCTGTCTGTCTGTCTGTCTGTCTGTCTGTGTGCCTGTTCATTGGTCTAATCTGTCCGTTCGTCCGTCCACCCACCATCTATCCATCCACTGATCATTGTTGGCTACTGAGAAGACTCTTGTGATGCCTCTTGCCTCTACTTAATGCTTTGGCCAGTTGTTCACAACAAACACGGAGCAGACATGGGATAGGGCTGCAGAGAGAGATAACTTCAACATCTGGAAAACCGCATAGACGATGAGAAATGACACAGATGGAGAGAGAAAATAAGAGCGAGGGAATAGATGCAGAAAGGCCATTCCAGTACTTGCAGGGTGTAGTTCTTTCAGTAGGCAGGAAATCCATTGGTATTTGGTTTCACTGTCTCCGAAACCCAGTGAGTGTAATTATGGATTCTGATCTTCAATCTCCAAAATCACTTAACCACTTAAACCCTATATACTACTGTACACCATACTCACTGTATCTCCTGAAAATAGATGATCCACAAGCTCTACAAGCTTGTAGAATTGCTATCTTCACCGAATGTTCACCTGTGACGTACCCAGATTAGGGATGATAAGGTTCATGTGGTTAACGGTAGACATTTCAGTCTGAATCTGAATAAAAAGGGCCATGCATTTGTCTCCAACATTTATTTTATGCCATTTTGCTGAACTTCCCGACAAGACTGTTGGAAGGCTCTGGCTCGGCTCATTCAAAAAAACTGCAGCTAATCACTGGGATGAACACTGATCTCTGATACAACTGATCCAGAATGACGCAGCACGGCGCACGCCCGGTCTTCAAATCTCCCTAAATGTTTATATCTCCCTCTCTCTTCTCTGTGTTCCCCTCACTGTCTTCCGCTGCTGGCATCCATGTCAAAACACTGGTGATGACCTACAAGGCAATCAAGGACATGCACCCCCCCCCCCCCCCCCCCCATATTCATCCCCTACACCCCTTCCCGTACACTAGACGAGCAAACACAGGAAATCTGTGCCTCCCTTTCCTCCCTTGGCCAACGCTTCAAGCATCCTAGACTAGAAATGCAGAGATGAGACATGGATAAAATACCAGTCAATAATACCAGCCAGTGTAAATAAGTATGTGGTCTTTTGGTTAGAAACTCAGCACATAAGACTTCAGAGCACTCGTCTTAAAGGACCATTCTGCTGTCAATTCATATCATCGTCTGTTCAGCTTCGGCCATATGTTTACTTTTACAGAGTCATTCAAACTTTCCTGAACTTAAATGAACAACTGAATCAATGTTGGCTATGGCTAATATAATTGCACAGTTAATTAGAAATGGATGTTTGAATCTTGTTTGTAAATCAACTTTTTCCTCTATGGACTGTTTTGCACCTTAAAATGCATTACATGTAACAACAAACAACAATATAACTTGGACAAAAAAATAACCATGCAATGACATGTAGTGTGTTGTTGCATTACCTATCTGAAGCAAGTTTCAAATCACTGCAGGTTGATTTTCATATCATTGAAATGAATCCAATGGCTTTGGATAATGGTCAGCAGTAGCCTAATGTCTATTCACAGCTTCAGCCATATATCATACATGCATTTAGACAATATATCTGTTTATGGCTTTTTAAAATGTATTATTATTTTTGTTTAAAGTTTTATTAAAACAATCCTGAACTTAACTGAATAATTGAATCATAGTTGGCTAAACAGAATTGCGTAGTTAATTAGTCATGGATGTTATATTATGCAGATGTATGTTGGTTACTTGTTCATAGGTTCGATTCCTGGCCCAGGTTAGATTCCCAGCCCCGGCAATGTGTCGAGGAGTCCCTGAGCAAGACACCCCTAACTGGTTGCTCCCCCCTGCACTCAAATTTGACCACAATTTGGGCAGCAATCAGCTGAGTGAAGCTGAAAAGCGGCATTTCCCCAACGGAATCAAATGGGTCTAAATTAATTAATTATGTTATTTCTCTCTATTATGCAAGCATGAACAAACAATGATAGCGATGAATGTGGATCAACATTGCCAGTAATTCTTAGTTTGTTTAGGTGGGGTTTTGTCTTGTCATATAACAATGGACTTGTCGGTCCTACACAGTACACAGTCGATTTATCCATTTGTACAAATGGAATGGAACCATATTAACACAGTCAACCCTGACAATAAAAAAACGGACAAAATGTGAAGAAAAAGACAGATTATGTGAAAAATACAACAACAATTTTACAGAAAGTGTGAGAGGCAGAGAAATGCCCAAGGCAGAGGAGAGCAGATGGAAAGAGAGAGCTGGAGAAAAACGCCTGTGACAGTAGAGGATTAGGCCATCTATCTGTTTTAGACATCAGAGGATAGAGCAGTGCGCAGCGCAACCGGGAGCCTACGCTGTCACGCCAAAGACAACATGCCTCTCTAACTGACTAGACCATGGGTTCCCAAACTTTTCAGCCCGCGACCCCAAAATAAGGCGGAAATTGACTCGCGACCCCACCTAAACCTAGAGGTCATTTATGCACATAAACTTGCACGTTCGGTGTGCATTTGTAATGTATTAAAATGGTAAAATGTACCATTTGTGATCATTTTAGATGGTATTTCATCCATTCTGTTGAATTTAAAGTAAAAAAAAAAAATTTTTTTTTTTTTTTTTTTTTTTAAATGACCCAAAATAATTTCGCGACCCCACGTCAGTCTCCCGCGACCCCAAGTGGGGTCGCGACCCCTACTTTGGGAACCCCTGGACTAGACCACTGTCTGATAGTCCACCACGCCATACTCCATTATCTTCTGCCCCCCCCCCCCCCTTCACTTTACCTCTCCGCCCCTCTCTCTCTGGGTCTTTCTGGGTCAAAGGAGGTCTGTCATTTTTACTGGGAGCCTCTGAGAAGGTATAATGACCCATTCGGGTCATGTGCTCAAGGCATCCTATCTTTTGTCATGATTTATATGCAGTACATTATACTATTGGAGTGAGTTCCTAAAATCGAACTCGAGGGAGATTCAGGCGACATGCTCCAAGTTTATGCATTGAGCCGTGCAACATTGATAGATTAGAAGGCTATGGGAAGTTGATAACAACAGCATTAAAGTCCAGTCAATCCTTGAGATGATTTATAAATACTGTAAAACTGTGGTTCTCAAACGTTTTGAAGTCAGGTTTTGCTGTATTTGGCCGCAGACCCCCATCTGAAAATATTTTGTGCCAGGCCCAAGATTTGTGTTGTTAGAATGTTTCAGAAATATTCAAAATTCATCAAATCTTTTGCAAGATTGAAAAAAAATAGTAGATCTGGTAGATCGGCTATTTTCAAATAGCCTAGGCTGCATATAAGGTTAAAGTGGTTGAAGTGATTTCGATGCTTTATTGCTGCCATATTGCTGCTGGACCCCCTGGAGACCCCTCAAGGACCCCTGGGGATCTCCAGACCCCACTTTTAGAACCACTGCTGTAAAAAACTGTGACGACCCTTACCTGACACCATATCATCCTTCAGTGGAATGGCCCAGTCCAGGATGACAAAGGAGTGGCAGCCCTCCATGGCGACCACAGTGATATTATGGGGCTTGTTCTTGGGCGGCTGGTTCTGATTGTCCTTCTCCAAGAGGTTCTCCAAGATGTCGACCTGAAGGTATTCCAGAGCCTCATTCAGGGAGCAGGGAGCACCTGGATCCTTCTGGATGTAGTTCAAATAGGGAGCTAGTTCACATAGGGAGAGAACACATGTTGAAAGTCACCTGTGCATTATGGGCCCAGGGCTGAGAGTGTACAGGGTTGTGTATATGTTTCATTGTGCGACCCTCCCTGGCCCTCAGTTGGATTGCCTCTGACATGTGAAGCTCAATGAGGTTATAAAAGTTATATATTTTTTTCATCCTATTAAAGCTAAAAGCGCTATTTATTGCACAGCAGAATTATTGCACAGCTTTAGAGTTAAGTAGTCCTTGCATTGTATCATTTTTATCCCTCGATTTTGTAACCCTTTTTTTCACCCGGTGCCAATTTTCTAAGTGATCCTGGGCACTACACTCCCCCCACCAGCCTAGGGAGCCCAGGGCCGAGCTCATGCCTCCTTCAATGCATGAGAGCCAACTGACCTTCTTGTCACCTGCAAGGGGGGAGTTTCCTTGGTTGGACATAGCGCGTGGAAGGAACACGTTATTCCAACCAGTTCCCTTCCCCTCCATCAGGAGCCCCGGCTGACCAGGGGGAGGCAGTATAGTGACCAGGATTACTGCATGTTTTTGTGAGGGTATTAAGTACCCTAGGAAACACGGGGAGAACATGCAAACTCCACACAGAGTAGGCCCTTTCGCCAAGTCCTTGCATTGTGCATTTTCGTTCCATTTCATTTATTAGGGCTACTTTGCATTAATATTTTCTACTTGACTACAAATGTCTTCTTCTGGAACCTAGACACACTTATCTCTTTTATCTTTTTTTCCAAGTGTTTCCTTCCATAGAGGACAAAACTGCAAGTAGTGACAAAATAATGAGATAGTTTCATAAGCCTGTGCAGTACACTAATGTAAGTCCAAAACACACTGTACTGTAGGTAACTGGTCCTATTAAATATCCTGTTGGACCCGTTTAGTTTGTAATGTTTTCATTGGCTGTGCTCACATTACTTTATTATTCTTATGTTAATTTGAACTAATATAGGGGGCGCTGTAATTTAAGGCTGCTTTTTGTTCCCAGTCTGCCCCTGATTGCAATAATTACACTATTAAAACCTTTTCCTATTAAACGTGTGCTCCAGACCTCCTCTTCTGTCTGGTTTCATATTTCATGGGATCCAGAATCCCAGCAGCACCCCTGTTTCCAATACATGTCAAAATGTTAAATGTCAATGTTAAAATATCACATTCTTTGAATATTTTTCTAATTACTTATTCAGATCCTTGACCTCAACATAATAAATCTTAAGGGATAAACCTTGAATTTTTCTGTGGCAAAGATTGTTTCCTTTTTCTCAATACCGAGGCCAAGAAATGAATTCCCATTTTCCATTCATGTGGAAGTTATTGCTGGTCTATTGTGAGTCATATTACTTTTAAACGGCTGTGATTCAGAAGTTATTGCCGGTCTAGTGTGAATCCTTTTTTTAACGAAAGCTGTGAATCAGAGCAACTGCTGGTGTTGGTTCATATTGACCATATTGACGCGGTGGCCATTTTGCTCATACATCATACTCTGTGGGGGGTGGGAAAACCCACCCGGACAGGGTCAGTAACCTGTCTTCTTCTGCCTTCTCCCTTAATCTCCTCTTTTCCCTGCTGTGTCTCTTCTTGCCGTTTGTTCTCCATGTCCATGGGAATGCCAGCTGGATCTACAGCTGCGAATACTTCCCAGATATTCCACAATTCCCGGGCTGACTGGGATTTGGAGGGGAAGCGCAGGGGTCTGGATGCGCGCCCGTCTCCCCGAAAATCTGTCCCTCGGCACGGGCCAACAGGGCTAACAACACGTGTCACTGTCTACACATTGACGACGCGCATGCTCTGTTTGTCCATACGTTACACTGTACACACAACTACTGTATGTATATATACACAGGGATTCCCTTCTCCGTTCATGTGATAAAGTACATCTGTCTGCATGCTGTTGGGATTTATGAACACGTCTGTCCATACTGTATATATATCCGCATGTCCGTGTCGTATATTGCATTCACACATCCATGTGCTTGACCGTGATCTTCGTGGATTTATGGCTAGATATATGGTTTTATGATGAGTCCTTGGTCTTGGAAGAACCACATGTGTGGCTTGTGTGTGGATTCTGCCCCTTTGATTTATTTTTGAATGGTGCCATCCACATCCACAGTGAGCCTTAGTACATTGCTGTCTTTGGATGATACGGTCCGATCGGATAACAAACTCATTTCCTGTCTGAAACAAGGTTGCACGACGCTACACTTTCCCACAATATGATTTTTTTGAAATGCCCAGTGTGTGTCAAAATACTTTCTTTAAAAAAAAAGCCCTGGATGAGCAAGACTTCCTCATTGTTTGATTTATTTCAAGAAATTATGAAATAAATGAAATAATTTGCAAACATTTGGCTTTTCATGTTGTTGACTCACTCAAGCCAAACTGAGGCAGGGCTGAGCGGAGATGGATAAAGAAAGAGGGTAGTCAGTCTCATCCAGAAGCTAATGGAAACTACAGCCTTTCTCGTACTAGAGCGTTGGCATGGTAAAATCGTTTTTTGTTTTCTTTACTCATGCTAAATAGTAAAAAAAAACAAGACAGGTTTTAATAGGTTCTGTGCTTAACTGTAGTCCTGGGTTGTTTTTGCCGGTCCTCCCTTAAGCCACTTTTAATATAAAATAATGTAAAGTAACTGGAATCAATAATATACTGAATTTAGAGTTAAGTAATACCCCTTAGACTTAGAGGGTATATTTTGGACTAGCCTGTTTTATATAAACTGGACTAGCCCAGAATATACCTGAAGGTATAAAACAGGCTAGGCCACTTTAACCCCGGTATAGTTTGGCCGGGGGTGTACTTTGGGCTATTACACCTGGTATAGTTTGGCTGTGGGTGTACTTTGGGCTGTTACACCTGGTATAGTTTGGCTGGAGGTGTACTTTGGGCTGTTATACCTGGTATTGTTTTACTGGGGGTGTACTTTGGGCTGTTACACCTGGTATTGTTTGGCTGGGGGTGTACTTTGGGCTGTTACTGTACAGGAAACAGGTTTATTGTTTATTTTTAGATCCTCAGCAGTATCTACTCTTTCTGGGGTTAAACAGTAAAATTACGGTAACCATTTGAACCCCATATGGTTCTCCCTATATTTAGCTCTATGCTAGTGTATTTACAGTTTTCTGTTATTGTTTTGTGGGGTAGGCTTTCGCAGGCTTTCACAGCGTGACACGTTGTGAGCTTGTTGATCTGCAATTTTCTGGGTACCCCAAGCGTCCTTGAGGGGGTTCCAGGGGGTCCCCAGCTAAATGATTGATAATTAATCTTCATCATTATCGTAGTACAGTACAAGTAAATTCAACAAGAGATTGGACAAGAATGGTTATTTTTTATCTCTATATGTACCTACAGTACATAAACAGTAAAGGAATTCTGGACCAAAGGACAGACCCAAATCATGTCTAACAATAAAAATGTTCTTAGATTGGTGTCCCAGAGATCAAATGGGGGTCTGTGGCCTAATGCATATTCATTTGGGGGTCTTTCAATTTAAAAAGGTTGAGAATCACTGCTACGGTGAGACTTATAGATAAGGTTGAAAAAAGGTGAAGTGTTCCTTTAACACAGAGCTGCTAAGCTGGATGTGAAACTTTCAACTCGTAAAAAGGACAGACGGTGTCTCCATGCACATTGAGCCAACATGGCATCTTCTCTCTCTCTATCTCCGCTGAGATCAGCACCTTTAACTTTTTATTTTTAAGGCTACGCTATCCTTGTTTGTTCCATCAAAACGTTATGGATGTGGAGATGTACCGTAATAGGTTTCAGATGAGTTCAGCTGGCACTTTATAATCATCAGACAGTTACTGTTTACCAAGATGGATGCCGGCCAGAGTAAGCCGTGTCATTTTTCCACTGTTGCTACTGGCGCAGATAGTGCTGATGATAGTACTGATAATGGCACTTGATAGGGAAACAGCTCCAAGTAGCTTATCCCTGTTTAAAATACTTTAACAAAATTGAATGTAAATGACACTGACAAGAATCACAATTGTAATCAAGAAAATGAAACTAGGATTTTAAAACACAGTTTTACAAACTCTGAGTGAAGCGTCCAATTTGGCAGCTTCTCCAGAAGGCATGTATTGCACAACAAAGCTGGGAACCCTCATCAGTTAGAAATCTACTACAGACCCTGACATTATTAGTTGTAGCTTGTAGGTTTAAAGAGGTGGGGGGAGCCTTGTAGCCTAGGTGTTGTTTTTTATCTCCAGAGCATTTCCAGGTTGGCTCATGCATCCAGATGAGGCGATAGAGGAGAGCAGGGGCCAAAACAAGCACATTAAAGCCTTACAAGACACAGCAGTAGTCTTTGGTTCACTGCTAAGAACCACTGGACGCTATGTCCCCTGTTTAGCTCTCTGCTACTGTACCATGTCAGTGGAATTACTCTATTTTAGACAAATGAAGTGGAATCAGCCATATTTGCGTACCGCTTTCAGACATACATGTCCACCCCCACTTTCCACATTTTCAGAGGTATCAGAGTGCTGAGTGGTCTTCCATTAGTGTGCCTTCTGTCGGAGCGGAATGCTTTGTTGAAGTTTGTTTTATATGGGTTCATGGCTCGTGACTCGTGTGGATGTAATAACACGCACCCTCCAGTTAGAAAGCTCACACTTAAAGTACTATGTAAGCTGTCAGTAGATCTGCACAGTTATTGTGCTTGGCAAATGCTCTGATTCTGAAACAGAGGCAGTAGTCGTGTCAGATTGTCATTCATGAGTCGCCCCGTTGCGATCACAGCGTTAATCCTATTGATTGCCATAGACCAATACAATGATGGTATTTCCGTCACCTTGCGGTGGTTTCTCTTGGCCTATACCATTGTTCATGTAAATTATATGAGGCAGTCAAGTTCTGTGAATGTATTTATGAAGTGCAGCTGAGTGAGCCAAGACGAGCGAGCCAGAATTCATTTTTCCTCTCCTCCTCTCCGTGAAAGAAAACAGCGCGCACGTCAGCAGGCGGAATATTATTTATGACGCTGAGGCACACTTTCATGTGCATGTGCACGGCACGCACATACGTGCATAATATAGTATGTATGCAATACTCTGGACGCAGGCATTATGATCCATCACAATCTTAAACGCAAGAGATTTATCTATATCCATGTTAGCTAAATGCTGAGATAACTTCTCTGTCTCTCTTATTTTCTCACATACCCCCTACCTCTCTTACCCCCCTTTATTTTTGGCATTACTACTTGGCATTACATAGACTAATCTCACAGAGGGTTTCCACCAAAAATGTATTAACTGCGGAGGGAGAGGAGTGATTTTTCATGCCCTAAGTCAAATCACGACTTACTATCGGGAGTTTAAATAATGTCTCTTCAAAGACATCCATCACAGATAATGGGCTTAACCTTGAAGTAACGAAAATATTACTGCACATGCTGCGATTTTTCTCCCCAACTTTTTAATACAGCACTTAATTTATGCTCCATTGTACGACAAGGTCCCGTGCCGAAAACAGCAGATCTACACGGTGTGAGCTTATACTAGTTCGGCTGTTTTTGACATGCAACGAAGTATAGATCGCTAATCTTTGGTCTGACTCTGAACTAGGCTGAAGGATGTAATTGAACATGACACACACACGCACACACACACACACACACACACACACACACACACACACACACACACACACACACACACACACACACACACACACACACAGACACAGACACAGACACAGTAAAAGAAATGTACGGTACCTGTGAATCGTTTCCTCCCCGCAAGGTCAAACTCTGACGAGGGTTTGTTGTGAGGCCTGGTGTCTGGTTCTGGGGAGGGGACCTCTGTGGTGGTGGTAGTTGTAGTGGTGGTGATGGCGGTGGTTGGCTGTAGGGTGGTCTGGACAAGGACCTCATCTAGCAACATCAAAGCCGTCAGTGAGGTAATGGCGCAAAAAAAATTACATGCTTTACAATGCATAATTCAATAACACGCTGCTGCTATTTTACGGTAATCACTTGTAATTGTTTCCTCAATCTCTGCGTAATTAGTGTAATGAGTCATAGTGGTTTAATTGATTGTGGGCAACGGTGTGACCTCATTGGAAACCAGCCTATTTTCCTTTGAAAGCCAACGCTTATTCTTATGTAATGTTTTGCTACCAATATTTTCCACGTGAGGGGGCCATGAAGAAGGTGACGTTTCACAACAGATTGCCGAAAGGGCCATCTGAAAGCCTGACAAATGTGTAGGAAATAGGAATACACTGGGTGAAATTCAATTAGTTCCTTCCTCTTTCTTCACAATTTATTCCCTGTGCGGCGCCAATGGACCTTGGCATTACATCATGGTCCACACACATGCACAGCACACAGCTTCAAACTATGGCAAGCTAATGCTTTTTTAAATAAAATTGTAATGCTTCATGTGACAACTTTCAAGCAAAACAACAAAACAGTTCAGTCCAATTTCGCAGCAAAACTACAAAGGACATATAAGCTTTCATCGACTAATCGTTAAGGTAAATTTCCATTCTGTTAGTGTTCAACTGAACTCGGGGTCCATGCATTACGTAACAACACAATATGAAGACCAGCAAATACATCACACCAAATCGCAAGCCAGGGCATTCTCTCTGGGTTAGTAATGGAGTTCACAGGCAGCGTGGGTCCAGTTTTGAGGGGATGAGGGAGATTAAAAACAGCAAGCAATGGAGAAAGCCCAAAACCCAAACGCTGAACCAAACACAATCCAAGGACCAGAAATCAAACACACAAGAACAGAAACTCAAACGCAAACTCCGCAGGCGATGCAAAGCAGAGGAACGAGAGAAGCAAAGCAAACAAACGCACGAAACCAAAGCTAAACATTCAACAAACAATCAACAAACATGCAGTGCAGGTCAACCCGGCCCGGTGGTTGGTTGGTCGGTCGGTAGCCATACTCAGCCAATACCTTCGTCTAGAGCTAAAGCATCAGGCACCATGCCCACTGTAACCGTGGAGTCCATATCCATCCCTGAGGATTCCTCTGTCAGAGAAGCAAGACAGGCTGTGGCATCAGTCTCACATTACAATATGTATACATTTTCAAGTAGCCACACGCACACAAGGCTGCTCATGCATGCACGCACACACACACGCACGCACAATCACACACACACACACACACACACACACACACACACACACACACACACACACACACACACACACACACACACACACACACACACACACACACACACACACACAGCTTCACATTAAAAAAAAAGCTGCATACATGTGCGCATACAGTACACACGCACATACTGTATATACACATACAGTACACACAAACACAGATGTGAGATGAGTTTTCATTTTGCATAGTGTGTCATGTGCAATGGAATGGCCGTTTAAAAAGTCTGTGTAAAAGCCTTACACTGTAGTGTCAGTGTCAGTTTGGCTCTGAGTGTGTACTGTAAAAATGAACACAGTTACTGTAAATTGCCACAAAATATTTTACAGTGCACTGTTTCACATTTTCCCCGTTTAGATTTTACAAGGAAACACCTTTGTAGCTGTCTGAATATGTCTGTTTGCATGTGTTTGTGCTTGTTAGGGGACTAATAACAGTTGTATGGACAATATACAGTAGGTCTATTGTACGTTGTACAGCTTTTGGCCATCTGTCTTACATCCTGATTGTATTTATTTGTTGTTTTAGTTCAGTTTCACTTTAGTTTGACCTCACTTTGTTTTTTGTTTTGTGTGTGACCATTGTATACATACATACAGTATATACTGTATACTGTTCTATCTATCTATGTATCTATCTACGTGCGTGCGTGCGTGCGTGCGTGCGTGCGTGCGTGCGTGCGTGCGTGCGTGCGTGTGTGTGTGTGTGTGTGTATATATCAAATCTGTTATACTTCAAATGTATTTGATTATACTGTATATTAACCTTATTTTATGCCTTTGATTTTGTTACCTATAAGGTGCGGTGTGCGTGTGTTGCGTGTGTTGCGTGTGTTGCGCGTGTGCGCGTGCGTGCGTGTCCATGCCTAGGGTCTAGAGTGTGGTAACGCTAACGGCAGTGTGTGACTGACGGTCCAGGGAGTGTTTTTAAACCAGTATTAGTCTGACCACAGGCAGGCTCCAGATGTGGAGTCTCACATGTGGTTACAGTGGTCTCACATAGACACACACGTCTACACACGCTCTGACCAGAACACACACTGTTATAGGACTCTGTGGGCACAGACAGGAAACACTTCAGGCCTTAGATGGGATGGCTTTGACAAACAATACATGAGAGATGTAGTGAAGTCATACATTATTTGCCTCTACTATTGTAGACCTCAAACCAAATACTGAATTTTGGAATTGTTAATCCTGCAATACGTACGTTGTCCAACGTATGTCCAATCCGGTGCGACGCCTGCTTCAAATAATGTATCACTTATTTATTATTTTGACATTTTCAACTACATGTAGTCCAAATGTCACTGACCAAGGTGAAATGTTTCTGGAAGAGTAGGGTTACAACTTCCAACCACTGTAGATATGCTAGTTATTTGTATCGCTAACGCGTATATTAAGGCCATTTTTATTACTTACTTACTTTGGTGGGTTTGGATGGGGACCAACCCCACCTGATGAGCAAAATGGCTGCTGTGTTAATATGGACAATTGTTTTCAGTTATTTTCTTTTTTCACAAAGACTCACCTTCAGGATAACAGTCCAGAATACCATCTGGATCCAGTACTGGGTACCCATCTTCATCCGTCTTAGAGTAGGTACCTGGTGGACAGGTTGGAAAAGGCTCTAGAGTGGACTCCTCTGAGCTCCACTCTGTGGTGGCAGGTATTGTGGTGGGTTCAGTTGTGGTAGTGGTGGTGGTGGTGGTGGTCCTGAGATTAGGCCGGTCCAGCCCAACGATCGGTTTACCACCTACAGTGAGGTGCTTGTCTTTGGGATTGACTACTGGTCGGCCGTCCCGGCCATTACCGAAAAGAGCCATGCCTTCCTGGTTCACCAGTGGACTGCCCTGGTTGTCTGGGGGTGGATTGGTAAAGAAGAATGAAAAGGGTAGGAATTTAATGAGGCTGACTGTCAACAGCATGTTGAATCACATTGTAGATACTAAACAACGGTACTGGCACCTTTTACCAAACCAAAAAGTCTAAATCAGGGGTCTTCAATGTTTTTCAGGCCATGGACCCCTTAGCTGAGAGAGAGCAGAAGCAGGGACCACTACATTAAACTTTTTCATAGATGTTGTTTTTTGTTTATTTGTTTACACATTATCTTCCCTATTAATATGTTGGTTGGATTCATGTTAATGTGTATTTTCAGACATTTAACCGCTTAAACCCTCAATACTTGACCTCTGTACTTGGTCTGCTCTATTTTCCTTATACACCAAACCTCTTTGCCGAAAATAGCCAAGGCGTTGTGAGCTTGTAGATCGGCTATTTTCGGTTAATGTTCCCCTCAAAATAGTGATGCTTAGGTTGAAGCGGTTAATGTAAAAAAAGAAAGTTCCTATCACACAAAGATTTGGTGGCCACACTGTAGTAACTCCCCCTGTTGAAGACCCTTGATCTAAATAATGAACATATAATGGGTTACATTGTTTTTCCCCTTGTTTTCTGTGAGACATCAGTTAAACATATGTATTTCTACAACTGAAGCCCCCTCATCCTTTAAGTGAGAACTGCTGTAGGTCATTGACCTTAATATCCAAGAGTGTCTCACCAAAGATGGTGCGTCCATCCTCTCCAAGCACCACTCTTCTGGGGTTTCCCTCAGAGTCCTGAAGAATCCTCCCCTCCTCATTCATCAGAACCCCCCGGTCCAAGTCCACCACCTGGACAGTCCGGAAATGAACACAATCGGTTCTCCAAGTCAATTCTGAGAGCTAACATCTGAATGGAAGTCTCGTTACAACAACAGAGACTTAGTGAAGTCATACTCTTGTGGCGTATAAATACTTCAACAGGCAGATGAACAGAGCAATTTATTTGCAGCGTTAAAATGCCATACTGGAAGAATTAAGAGATAATTGGAAGCATCGAGTAATAAACCATTGTACAATATTTCATCTTATGCTGTGAACAACACATTCATACTCGGATCTGTTCATACTGTGAGTAGTTTTAAGAAAAAAAATGTCTCCTGAGTACAATACCAGAGAAGGCATAAATTGTTTTTTACAATGTGTAATCTCTGGAATATTTGTTTTTTGATTTTATAATGTGCTATGAGTAGCTTACATGCTACCCCCTACTCCTGACTGCCTTCAAGCCAAGTTTACAAGACCGCTCTGGAAATAAGTAATGTGACTTAATTGTCCTGATAGATTAAGTGATAGATTGTGTGTATTGCAATACTGTGTATATTGCACTATAATTTATCAAATACAATTAATCAATCAATTGTTTGTTTAAAAGGGCAGTAACATGCATTCCAATTGGTTCTTGGCTCAACAGGAATGAATCATAATATCCAACAATAAGTCTCAGCAAAGTGCTATATCATTGCATATTTCTCATCACGTTTGATTAAATATAAATAAATACAAACCCATTTTTTCCCATCAGGGCCAGTAATGAACCTGCGACCATTGGCTTTGCTGTTGTCATTGGATGAGGAGGACTCTTGTGTCTTGTCGTGTGTGGTCGTCAGGTTGGGACGACCGTTTTTACCTTAATGATTGGAAGGTTTCAGTTAAAGTTAAAGTTAAAATATATTTGATACACCTACAAATTAAGGTGCTACAATAACAGATCATAATGTATCCTTTATCTTATGTTTTGTTTTAAACAACACTGACCAGCTAGTTGACACTGGAGTACAATAGGACGCACACAAAACACAAAACATGTATTACCATTTCCATAGGCAGGTTTGAGTCCACCACCGTTGGTGGGCTTCCCTCTCTGGCCAGGGTAACGGGTCCTTGTACCCTGGCCCCCAGTGCTATCCCTGGATGATGATGATGATGATGATGATGATGAAAGGGAGGTCTCTCCAGATGATCCGTCTGTCGGATCAGCACTCGTACCACTGCCAACCCTATGATCTGAGCCCCGGCCTCTTGAGGATGAAGAAGAGGAGGCCGATGATGATGCAGAGGAATCTGATGTGGAAGACCCTAACCTGGTGTTCTGCGCTGGTTGCACTTTGAGGGGGAACCTCTGGCCCCCCAACTGCCTGTTTGCCAGCAGAGGAGAGCGTACCCTTCCATTGGGTCCTAGAGCGGGACGTCTCTGAAATGGTGGGAGGGCGGAAAATGACCCAGTCCTGGTCCTAGGTGAAATCTCTCCTGTATCCTCGCTCTCGTTGCTCTCCAAGGTTCTGTCAGGGTCATTTAATGTTAAAGCTGTCCTTTTGGGGGCCACTGTGGGGTCTGACACTTTATCATTTTTCTCATAGATTTCTTTACTCCCTTCATCGAGATAATCCTCGTCATGATCATTATTACCGTTATCATCAATATTATCGTTAGACGTTCCTGTATAAATGGGCTCCCTGGAGTCTCTGTGTCCAATAGAGGATGCATGGGAATTGGAGTTTGAAGATGATGAGGGAGAAGAAGAGCGGGTAGGTTGCCTAGATCCACCATGCATTGTGTTCCTATTGGTCGAAGATGGTTTAAGTGACCCTGTCCCCATCGCATTCTTTATCGGGTCAAAGGAGGAAGGCGTCTTTCCATCGTCACTTGTCTCCTGGATTGTTGGCACGCCTGCAGCACCTGCCGCCCCCGAGACCCTTGTGGGAGTGCCCCTCAAAATGGGCCGGCCTGCACCCACGGAGGAAGATGCTCTGTTCCAGGGGACCCTACCGTCCTGTCGACCCTCAACCCCACCGTCCTGTCGACCGTCGACCCTGCCGACCCTCGACCCAGAACCAAACCTACCTGGGTAACGCATGGCGAGTGAAGGGAATCTCTGAGCAATTGAAAGTTGAGTTCTCGAAGGAGAAGAGAGAGGCTTTTCAGAACTGTCTCCCCTCCTTCCTTCTTCCTCTCTCTTCTCCTCCTCCGCGGGTTGTGTGTGTGTATTAGATGATGTGGTGGATCGGGCGTTCGAGGTTCCATCTTCAGTGACCTCCTCTGTTTCTGTGTGGTGCTTGCTGTGGTCATTTCCCTCCCTATACATTGTGTCTTGCTGAGTTGGTGCATGAGAAGTGTGCTGTGTGTTACGTGAAGTTGCAGGGTTGTGAGATCCTCTGTGTGAAGAGGACTGAGAGCTGCCTGAGTTGTGTGCGTCTGAGGCTGTGGGATTCTGTGTCCCGCTCTGTGATGTGAATGAGTCGGTGGGTGGATATCGTGTATGTGAGGTCGATGGGCTGTGTGGTCTAGAATTGTGAGTGTTTGATGTTGTGCGGCTCTGTGACCCAGTCCGTGAAGCTGACCCAGATGCTGCTGGATTATGCATGTTTGAAGTTGCGTGGCTCTGTGACCCAGTCCGTGAAGCTGACCCAGATGCAGCTGGATTATGCATGTTTGATGTTGCGCGACTCTGTGACCCGGTTCGTGAAGCTGACCCAGATGCATCTGGATTATACGTGTTTGGAGTTGCGTGGCTTTGTGACCCGGTTCGTGAAGCTGACCCAGATGCATCTGGATTGTATGTGTTTGATGTTGAGTGGCTTTGTGACCCGGTTCGTGAAGCTGAACCAGATGTAGCTGGATTATACCTGTTTGGAGTTGCGTGGCTCTGTGACCCGGTTCGTGAAGCTGACCCAGATGCATCTGGATTGTATGTGTTTGATGTTGAGTGGCTTTGTGACCCGGTTCGTGAAGCTGACCCAGATGCATCTGGATTATACGTGTTTGGAGTTGCGTGGCCCTCTGACCCGGTTCGTGAAGCTGACCCAGATGTAGCTGGATTATACCTGTTTGGAGTTGCGTGGCTCTGTGACCCGGTTCGTGAAGCTGACCCAGATGCATCTGGATTATACGTGTTTGGAGTTGCGTGGCTTTGTGACCCGGTTCGTGAAGCTGACCCAGATGCATCTGGATTGTATGTGTTTGATGTTGAGTGGCTTTGTGACCCGGTTCGTGAAGCTGACCCAGATGCATCTGGATTATACGTGTTTGGAGTTGTGTGGCCCTCTGACCCGGTTCGTGAAGCTGACCCAGATGCATCTGGATTATACGTGTTTGGGGTTGCGTGGCCCTCTGACCCGGTTCGTGAAGCTGACCCAGATGCATCTGGATTATACGTGTTTGGAGTTGCGTGGCTCTCTGACCCGGTTCGTGAAGCTGACCCAGATGCATCTCGATTATACGTGTTTGGAGTTGCGTGGCTTTGTGACCCGGTTCGTGAAGCGGACTCAGATGCTGCTGAATTGTACGTGTTTGATGACTCGTGGTTCTGAGACCCACTTGGCAAAGTGGACTGCAACGGGGTTGACTGGTGCGAGTTTGATGCGGCTTGGTTCTGAGATCTGGTTGGTAAACTGGCCTGAGAGCTGGCAGTTGAGGGTTTGTAACCGTTCAAAACCCGGGTAGGATTCCCTCTTGACAGAACTCCAGGATGCCTACGGCCAGAACCGAACCTTGATCCAAACCCAGACCCACTGGAGCGCCCACCTGTCGCGGAACCTCTACCCGCAGATGGTGCATCTGTCTGGGGCTGTGAGGTGGCGTGCTTTGGAGCAGGAGTAGAGGGTTTAGTGTTTATTACGCTGGGCTGGGCATAAGCATCTTTACTCTCTGGGTAATTGAGAGCCGTGTGGTCCTTTCTAGTTGCTGCTGACTCCTGAGTACGTGAGGAGTCAGGGAGAGAGGAAGAGGGAGAAGATGAAGAGGAGGTGGAAGATGAAGAAGATCCTGAAGATCCTGGTTTCTGATGGACCCTGATCTTGACGGGTCTTCTGGGTGGTTTGGGGGGCTTAGGGGCTCGTTTAGTGGGGGAAGGAGTCACAGCTTTGAGGCTAGGGGTTTCAGGAGTTGGCGGCTCCTGAACAACATCGTTATCTGGGGGTTTCTGCTCCTCCACAGCTTCATCATCCGTCTCGTCTTTCACTGGTGGTGGTGTAGTGGGACTCTTCTCCTCCACTTGTTCGTCCTTTTCTTCTCTTTCTTCTTCTCTCCCTCTGGACGAGGTGCCACTGTTCACCCCGTTCCTGACCGAGCCCCTCACCGAGGAGAAGATGCTGTGATAGGAGCGCGTCTGAGTGGCCGTGAGTGGCCGTGTCCGCCTGTTGGTAGGCGGAGCCTGGGTTGTCTGAGTGGGTGTGGTCGGTTCTTCTGTCACCTCCGTTGACTGGAGGTCAGTTTCCTCGTCATGACTATCCTGCTTGGATGGGATGTGGCTTGTCCGCCGTCTGTCCAGGTTTTTCGAGGAAGACGAGGCAGCACTGCTGGCTGGCAAGAGAGAAATTATGTTAACATGATGGAAATGTTTAACTTGCTTTAATAGACCCAGAGCGGATATTTTGATGGGTAAACTCACCTGATGGTAATAACATTAATTGTGTGTGTGTTTCAATTAGGTGTTACTGTGTGCCAGCATGAAAATCACCTATACAGTTCATGTTGGCACACAGTAATACCATAATAAAACACACCTACAATTGTTTTTTTTAGAGATATTTTTGGCCATTCTTTCAGCCTTTACTGACAGGGAGAGAGACAGGAAACACTGAGAGAGAGTAGGCGGAAACATTCCGAAAATTGTCCGACTGGCTGGATATCAAAGTGGCTGTTGTATGAAAAGGGTAAATTCTTAAAACTACACACATAGTAAATGCCCGCCCACAAACGCACACACAAAAGTACTACTACCTGGCATGACAACAGTGAAGGCTTTGCTCTGCGGTCCCTGTCCTTTCCTGTTGGTGGCTCTGATCTTAAAGATGTAGCGGTCCCCAGGCGTGAGACCGTCGATGGTGGCTGTGGTAGTGCTGCCACGATACGTCACACTTTTCATCCCAAAGGGCTTCATAGCAGGAGCGTAAGACATGATGTACTCTATTGTGGAAGGAGAGTATAAATCACTTAACTGAAAATGAGGAGAGACTATCAGTCAGTATTTATACTGGAAGGAAAACCTCATACAGTAGCTCCGATTTCGGCTATTTTTGTATTTGTACTTGAAGTGAATACTTCTGTGGTCTTTTTCCCCAATTTAGTCATTATGCCAATTCCCCCCATGTGTATCCCTTACTGTTGGCCTGGGGAGGGTGTAGACAACCACATATCTCCTCTGATACACATGGAGTCAGCAGCTGTTTGTTTTCACCTGACAGTCAAGAGTTTCACTTGGAGGGCATAACGTTCCTGCCAGTCCGTGGGATCAAACCAGGAATCTTTCAGCCACAACCTTAGGCCACTGCTGCCTTAAGACATTCCTATAGTAATTCCATTTGGCCATTAATAGTTTGGTATATAGGGTTCTAAACTCCATGTCTGACCTCGTATCCTCCCGTTGGGCTCCTCGGGTGGGTCCCAGGTTGCCGTGACAGCAGTTCCCTTCCCTCTCAGGGGCTTGACCTCAAAGTTCTCTGGCGGACCGGCAGGTGCTAGCAAGTGGAGGAGAGGTAATAATGAATGGAAAGACGGCAGGGCACCAGTGGGACATGAAGAACAGAAGCAGCAAAAAGAAACGGAACAGAATAAGGAAAGAGCTACCTAAGCTTGTAACACAGTGACGAGGTCCCTGCCAGTAGACTTAAAACTGTAGGGGAAAACTGACGCTATACGTTTCCATTCTCCCTGGAGATCATCTACGGAACTGCAGATGGAGATCTGAGCATTGAGCCAGGCAGTAAATGCTGACATCCCAATGAACCTGTGCTCAGGAGGGCCCATGAGTCAGTATGAAATGCAACATTCATGTCAGAACCCAGGCCAAATGCCAGTATCACCTCTCAAGAATGAGGGCTAGATGTCAAATGTGTCAAGGTGTGACATGAGGTAATAAGCAAAAACGTATAATATTTAAATAGAAAAACACAGAGATCGGGAAACAATCAGAGTCAGAGAGAGACAGAGTGAGTGAATTATGGGACAATCAAAAAATCATGAGTAAAGATAATGTCCAGAACCATGACTTCAGATGACTTGGGCTTGACTCGGTTATAGAACCCAGCCTTTAAATTCCTGTGCAGCAGGGTTTTTGATTGATTGATTGAATACTTTCTTAGTCAGAAATGTGAACAGCACAGAGTACAGAAAGACATTTAGGCTAAAAGGATAACACAAAAAAGGGACTTGTTCCCATTGTGGTCCTGAAGATTATCTTTCCTAAACACAGTTCACTCTCTTTTTAATAATGATATTATCTAAAGTAATATGATGGTTGTTTTTTAGATGAATTGTCACTTTATTACAATAATTACTGCACTGCCAAAACAAAATAAGGTCTGCACATCTTCAGGCAGAGGCCTACCTGCTTCGGGGGTCCTCTGGAAGACTGAGACAGTCCACTTGCCATGCTTGTCTCCCTGCGAGATTCTGAGCGAGAATTCGTACATGCCGTCTGCTGACAGAGTGTCTATAAGTACTCTTCTCTGGGTGCTCTCCTTGTATTCCCAGCGTGCTGACTCCCCCTTCTCTCTGTACTTCACTGTGTAGGATCTGGATGAGGGGATAATGCAGTTGAAGTTCAAGCAAGGGAACCTTTTATCTCTTCAGAAGATAAAGAGGAGGACAGATGGCCATCCGAACATGGGGGGAGCAGTGGTCTTTTTAATATCAATGCATTGCTGCATTGAAATTTAGCACATAAAAAAAAGATTTGCACAAATTGTGAGAATACAAGCTCACAGCAGGTCACATGACGACGCGGTGTGATCTTGTTTGAAATAACCAAACCTGCCTACCGATTATGTCACTAGTAGGCAAGTTTCGGAACTGTCCACAGCCCTCCTGAGACACAGAGCGAGTAGACAGAAATGGCGCCATCTTATAGTGAGCATTAGTGAGGACCAATTACTGTATATGAAGATAGGTTGAAAATAGGTGAAGTGGTCTTTTGTGCAGTACTGTATGCATGCACACATGCTCTCTCTCCTTCTTTCTTCACAGAGTCCTACCTGGATGTTCCTGCGGTGACCTTCCCCATCTCAACAGCGGGATCAACCCAAGAGATGAGAACAGACTGAGGGGACATGACCCGCACACTGATGTCCTTGGCCTCATACTCCTCAGGCTCTGGAACACACACGCACACGCACACACACACACACACACACACACACACACACACACACACACACACACACACACACACACACACACACACACACACACACACAGATTAACATTAAGTAAAGATATTGACCATGATACTTGGTTATTATTTGGCTCAAATTGCATTGGTGCTGCACATTTGTACCTGGTGTAGCTTTTTTGGTTATGGCGGCTCTGTTGGCGGGTGCGCTCCGGCCCAGTGCTCTCTGTGCCTGCAGTGACACCACATGAACGGACTCAGATGCTATGAACAGAAAGGGATACCAGGCATGGCCCGGGTTTACACTATGGACACTAGTGGCAACACAATGGACACTAGCAGTAACATAATGGACACTAGTGAAATGGACACTATTGGTAACACAACAGACAATAGTGGTGATACACAAACAACATTTATTGGTCAATCTAACTTTTGGTAAATCAAACAACATTTCAAGATTGTTTTGATCACAATTGTACACAGTCACAATTGTACACAGTACAATGTTAATTTAACTCTGAGACTCATGACTTGTTATATAGGCTATAACTTTTGTAGCAGTCAATGATATTTCTCCAAAAATAGAGTGCGTTGCGGGGGCCTCTCACCTAGTTGAGAGGCTGAGTTGCGGTTCCTCTGGTCAGACTGAGGCTTGGTGTAGCGTTGGGGCCTCCTGTCCACTAGCGGGGTTCCTGCCAGAGCTCTCTCTGGTTGCCGAGGGCCCGAGGAAGACTGCGGGGGCCTTCTGTGTGTCCTGGCAACAGACACACCTGAGGGCTGTTTGTTTCTGTCCACGGTGGCGACAGCCTGCACAGGAGGCTCAGCTCTGGGTGCTGCTGCTCTGGACCGGGTCGACACTGTTGGCAGATGGAGGAGACAGAGAGGAAAATTCAGAGAGCACTGAAGCTAAACGTCATAGATCGTCTGAGATTTGTGATTTGTAATCGTGTCTTGCAGACAGGGGCACTATTGAGACTGAATATTACTATGGAAAACAAATACATCAGTGACAGTCCCCATTGTGCGAAACTCAGCCATCTACCGATAAACACATAACCCCACATCTCATTCACCCAGTAATAATTGAAAACATGGCCCCCTGTCACAATCACGACACACGATGGGATGGCGTCCCACTGTCATACGCTCCTAATTCTGCTATTCCCCTGCTTCCTGTTGGAATGTCTCCTCAGTGGGACTCCATCTTGGATGCAGACACAGACAGCCAGACATTCGCCCCTCATCCGTCGTCGCTCTGGCGGCCGCGCTGAGCGATAGCATTGACAACATATGAAAAACACCTCGGCCCCTCCTCCTCTTTCCTCTCTGTTCCTTTCTCATAATCACTGTCAGATGAGAGGGATCTGCCTGGTTTCCCATCAGGCTGACTGTACACACAGCTTAAGCAAGTCGGCTCACTTAAGTAAATGGATGTGGCTGAAGTGAAAGGGTCAGTAAGGTCAACATGCAGTGAATCAGAGTCTCCCATCCTGCTGCCAAACCGCCTAACCAATTTAGTTCGTTTTTGGTTTTAGAGAGAGTGAGAATTTTAGTACCGCATGGTCTAAATGTTGTTTTGGGGGCCTTTGCACTCTGCCCAGAGCTGTTTGTGGTGGAAAACACTGCTGTGATTGATTACTTACATGGCTGTATATTAAGGAAGATTTGAAAGAGACTGACGTTTTTAATACATGGGGGGGGGGGGGGTATATTTAATCAACAGGAGCTGGAAGGCATGTTTGCCTTGAAGGGGATTTAAGAAAACAGAAGAGAAGGAGACAGATATTATTTTTGTGTTGGTAGAACCTGGAGCTGTCTCTCTGTCTCATTGTCTGTCCGTGTGTGTGACACACACACACACACACACACACACACACACACACACACACACACACACACACACACACACACACACACACACACACACACACACACACACACACACACACACACACACACACACACACACACACACACACACACACACACACACACACACTTCCTCTCTCTCCCTCTGCCAGCACAGCTGAGTGGTTTATTTTTCCCACTGGATCTTAAGGGGATGGTTTGATAGGTCACAGGTTAGCTACTTTCATTGATGATTTTGCTGGGTGATGTGCCAGCTTCTCCGTCTCTTCTCCGTCTGTCTCCAGATCTGAGGTTTCCTTTCAGCTTCTCCTGTGTTCACATCTTTGCCTTTAACTCCACCATCTGTCTCTCTACTAGCCCGTCTTTCTACTAGCAGTGTGCCAGCAAAGGGTTTTACTGTAAAATAGTAATGGTACAGTAGTTTTCTTTATTTTTTCCTGCTATGGTGAACTTGAAACACCGGGTTCAAACATAAGGGCTTAAACTACACAAAAACTACTGGAACACTCAGTTGAGTGCATACCTCCCACCATTATACAACAGTCAAGATATGCCAATTTCACCTTCCATATTAGTAATTATGTAATTTTGCCCTCGACCTTGACTGTGACTTTGTCCTTTGACCTTTTTGACCCAAAAGTGGATCAACTCTTCGGAGAGACCTACTGATCATTCCCACGAAATGTCATGAAATTCCACCCATCTATTCTAGATTTTGACCTTGACTTAGATTTGTGCATTAAAGACATCATTTGATCCTGTTAGGTTAGTGTGAGGTTAGGGTTATGGATAGTTATAATGGGGCCAGTCGGACCAACAGGCCGTCGGAATAATGACATGGCACAGCATAGTCATGGACATCAAAAGGTTACATCACTTGATCTAATTTTGCATGAGGAATCCAACATATCAAATCTCATCTTCAAGTCTCTCAATTAATAATCTCTTCAGGACAGCCTACAGATCATTCCCTCCAAGTTTCATGAAAAAGCTGGCCATCCATTCTTGCGTTATTTTGCTAACAGACAAACAAACAGAATGGGGTGAAGACATAACAACCCCTGTCCAATTCAGTTGTCAGAGGTAATAAAAATAAGATTTTAATAGAAGATTTAAACCAGATGAAACCAAATATACTGTGACGAAATACTGTGTGAAAAAGCCTTTTCCAGCTTGTTTTGATAATAATGCTGCTGGCTATCTTTGACTAATCGTGTCATGAATATTTAACACCGACCCATGTCTGGTGGAAACTCAGTGTAGCTAACTAAACCTGCCTTATTAGCCTGTCCACGGCAATGTGTGTGTGTGGCATGGTATTGTAATCTTCCCTGTCTGTGTGTCTGTCTTTGAACAAACTAACTGGAGAACAGACACCCAGATTTTCTTGATACATGGGGGAATGGGAGTGATCAGTAGCGTGCCCCAAACAGAGTATTACGTTTTGGGTTGGAAAGGTCAAGGTCAAGGTTCAAACATGTCTCAGGAACAGATACAGTACACGTATGCAAGCTGCAGATCAGTGATAGGTTCTTTGAATGTTATTCATAAAGCCTGTATCTGCCCAAGCTAAAAAAAAACGTAGAACAAGAGATGCTGGGAAGTGTGTGGTTTGTTTTAATGAGTTCTGTCTGTTTTCTACCGTCTCCCCAGGAACAAGCTGCTGATGAAAGATGGATGTACTCCCCATTTGGTTCAAATCAGCCAGGTTCTCTTGCACCTTATTTTCTCATTTCTCTTTCTCTCTGGAAAACGTGTCATGTGCATAGTTTGGCCCAGGGTCTCTACACCGCGGACCACTAAAGCAGTGGCTCCCGGAGTCCTGCCACTGCCAAACCACTGCTGTCTTTCCTGGAACTTCGATGGTCCGAGGTGCTACGAGGCAGATGGCCAGAGACACATACCGGCTGCTCCGGTGGAGACCCACCTCAACGACTGGCTGAGACTCAGAGGCGAGGGGCCCATTTTTTTGTGGCGATGTCGGCCCATCTGTCCACTTGTTCACCACTTTGGTGGTTTGGTCACAAACAACATATCAACAACAACATACTGATTTTGGAGACTTAGTGGCCTTTTCTCTAGTGTCAAGCCACCATTAGGCCAAAACTCCCACTGGCACACATTTTGTACTCCAAAACAAGATATCTCAAACCTACTGGCTGGGCCACTGGATTGCCTTGGAATTAGCTGTGCACCTTCATGCTCCCCAGAGAATGACCCATACTGATTTAGTTGACCTAATGGTATGTCCTGTATTGGCACCATTAGAGCAAGATTTCCACCTGCACATAAGATATCTCAAAAAGGGGAGATTGCCATGAAAAGTGCTGAGCACATTTATGCTCCCCAAAGGATGGCCATTTTGGTGACCCCATAGTGGTCTTTTCTTTAGCACCACCGTTAGGCCAACATTTCCAATTGCACACAAGTTATCTCAGAATCGAATGGGCAGATTGCCTATTTGAGTGAGCCCGAAGTGCCACCCTCAGGCCAAACTGTCATCTTCGCAAGATACCTTACAAGATATGTCAAAATCCAAAGGGCAGATTGCAGATGATGAACCCTACTGATGCCCACCTTTGGTCAACATTTGCTCTCTTTTTTGGCAGGCTTTCGTGATCAGGCTAACAAAAGTCATACACTAGACATAAAAATACTTGGCATTAATGGATACCTCTAAGCGTACTGTATCTATCCTACTATAATTCTAGTAACCTCTGTAGTGGTGGTGAAGACACCCGGTTCTCCTCACTGGCTGGACCAATTGCTCTGATTTTGCACACAGCCATTGACCATTACCATCTGAACACAACTGTGAAGCCCGTTTTTCAATTTCATCAAATCTCAGCTTCTTATTAGCGTTTTTCTGTCAAACACTGTCGCCATGGTTACGGGGCTGCCCAGCTATGGGACGAACTGCCTCCCGGGTTGCCAGATCATGTGCGCATATCCCCCCACGGCTGCGCTGCGCCGACCGGGTATGGTCTAGTTTACAGTAGGCGAATTAAATGCTGTATCTATTTAAACATGCTATCCTACTATGACAGAAGGCACACGATAGTGGAACATTTTAGTATTTCGTGTCAAAGCTTCCCCAAACGATGCATTGAGATTAATCATCACATTAGATGAGGGGAGTCCACTTACATGTATGATGACAGCAGATCATTTCCACAGGCACTTGACTATAATGTTACGAGTACATGCAGCTTTAAGCTGGGAAGCATTACTCCCAACTGTTGAATGTAATGGTATATTAGTTTAGGGTTTGTGTTGAGGTCTGCTTTACCTGCTGATGAGGAGTTGACAGGTGCTCCACCGACTACAGCAAAACCGTCCAGCTTAACGAATTCAGGACCTGGGGGAAGACACACGTTTCCTTTCTAAATAACAACCAGTGTCAACAACAGGTAGGCAATGAGACCGCTGGCACAAAATGATGGACAATCGAGATAGGCCCTCGCAAAAATAAATTGTTTTGCTTCAAAACAATCTATTTAAGAGAAGCAAATGTTTCCTGTATGTTTCATACACAAGAGTTGTTGCATCTGTCTGTGTTAATCTTATTTGCAGTTATAGCATTTTGAATCTATAATTATAAATGTGGCCATCATTTGTGAGAAAGGAGTCTATAACTTGCTCTCTCTCTAAATATCCATCACTCTTTTTCTTCGTCTCTTTCTCTCGATCAGTCACTCTCTCTGTCTCCCCTTACCACCCCACCGATGAAAACAGGGCTTTTAAGTCATCTTTATCCCTATGTTGTTCTAGCAGAGACTAGCCAGACAAATTAATGATGTGGAGGAAAGCAGCGGGGTGTTATTTATGGAGACGGGTGCTGCTCGCATGCTGCTGAGGGAACAACATAGATCGATCTGCAAGGAATGTTGGGAAACGGGAACACTGAAACGCAGATTTATGACACACTGTGCAGGAGCTGGAACAAACGCTAGGGCCGCCCGCCGGCGGCAGGCACACAACAAGACACACACACACGCACACGCACACGCACACGCACACACACACACACACACATGCTTGCAGGACTGTGTGCACAACACACACACACACACACACACACACACACACACACACACACACACACACACACACACACACACACACACACACACACACACACACACACACACACACACACAGATGAATGCAAACACATAGGCCTACAAAGATAATGAGCAATGAGAGGATTTGTCAGCACAGAAACACACATTGCACATGCACACAGACGTGCGCGCACGCACGCACACACGCACGCACACACACACACACGATGGAAGACAGTGAGAGGCTGCAACACCAGTCACACCCCTACTTACCCACCAAACAAATACTCAATCACGCACAGAGTGACCACAACACAAGAGATGGGGTTAAAGGAACTGGGCTTGGTTTGGATGTGGAAAACAAGGGTTGGCTGCAGGCTTTAAAGCTGCTGATGAAGTATGGCCCCATGATGCCAAGCACAGAGGAAAATGGAATAATGACAAATGCAGACTGTGCTCCTCCAACACTGCAAACTGTACATTTATAGAAACATAAGGCCTTGACTTGTGTTTTTACAAGGTGAGATTAAGAACTGCCAGTAAAGGCTGTAAAGAGCTCAAAATAAATGTCCCCGGATTTTAAAGCCTAATTTATGCGCCAAAAATAGCGACCTACGCTCACAACGCGTCGCATCCACGCTGTGTTGTGACCTTCTAGGTTGGCTATTTTTGGCGTGCGATGCCGTCGTGCGACTCCGTATGAATCAGGCTTTAGTCTGAAATCACTGCTGTGGGACGTGGTCTCATTGAATTACTGGACCAGGTTGAAAGTGACAAGTCACAACATGATGGCCTTGAGAACGCTCCATTGCTGGCAAATGTACCACAACAGAACGCTCAATAATGAACTCAGTTGCAGATAAAAATGTGTCCCACTCCCACACACACACACGCACACCTCACCTCCAGGCGTCTCTGCTCTGTACACGGGCTTGCTCATCCCCTCCTCGTTCTCGGCACTCATCTTGAGAAAGTGCAGAACTCCGGGCTCTGAAAACACACTCCGAAGTTTAAGCCAAACCTCTTTTTTTCCTCCTTTCCCTCCATTTCTCTTCCTCTGGATGACTTTCTTGTCCAGCCCTGCTACCGTACCAGCATCTCCTCAGGGCCTTTTCACACATACATGCTCACTCTTTTAACGCACAACATGAATGCAGACCCTCCACGCTCCTTCCTCCCGCTCACAATCATGTCTCTCTCTCACACATTCTCTCTGTTTTCTTTCCCCTGTCTCTTACCTACATCCTCCAGTAGCTGGGAGCGGCTGTCCTTGCCCACTTTAATGATGCGCAGCGACCTCATGGACTTGCCGTAGCCGATGCTGTAGCCGTCCACAGGGCTTCCATCCAGCTGGACGGGAGGCTCCCAGCTCACCTTCAGGCCCTTGCCCACGGAGGTCAGTTTCACATTGCGCGGCCGCAAAGGTTTTTCAGCTGCAACACAAACAAATGTGGGTGTTTATACCAATGGGCTGCATCCATTTTACTCTAAATTGTCTTAATTATTGAGTTTGAAAATTTAGATGGGCAGGCAAATGAAATAAATCTCTGACCGGCTCTGTCAACAGGGGATGACGTACAAGTGTCTCCAAAGATAAGGGCGTTAACTGGGCCTACACTGTCTCTGTGCACACAAGCCTGCATGAATGTTTAACCACTTCAACTCCTATGTACTTCACTGAATGTCAAATCGGAAATATAGCCGATCTACAATCTCATAGCTCACATGTGCGTCACTAGCTTGTTCTGGCATTTTCGTCAAAGGTTTGCCAATTTTTGCTGTATGTTCTCCTGAAATTATGTGCAGAATATAGGGATTTATGCTAGGGTTCATCACTCGAGTGTGATTAATATCGATGTATATGCCACTGTCAAAAATGTACTATTCCTGTGTGTGTGTGTGTGTGTGTGTGTGTGTGGTCTTGTCCATGTGTTAGTATGCACTATAAGCTGCAAGCTGTTCACATGTGTTTTCATCAATATCACAAGATATTTCCCTGTAGATTACAGTAATTGTACTTGGCAATTACATTAATTCTGATTTGGATGAAGTCTCAGCTTGCATGTAAGGCTGCCCGGAAAACTACAGAACAACTTGATAATAGTAAACAAATGAGGATGTGTCTGCAACTCTGCATGTAAAAACGCAGGAAAAAAGGACTCCTCTTTCCCCCTCTTGTCTAACTTCATCCATAACAAAGCAACAAAACAGCAACAAACCCTCCTGAGTATTAACAGACACGCTCCATCTTCCTTTGGGTTGCGTGCAAGGGACTATGGCCCACTGTAGTGGTGAGGACAAGATTCCCCAGCAGGCTGGCATTGATAACACTCCACTAATGCGATAAAGCATTTAGTAGCATTTTAAAACATCAACATAACAATACCAATATAGCTTGTGTGTGGGGACCATTGAAAGACCCAGCGGTGCACTAATGAGCCTACTGTAATTGTATCCATTTAGTTACTCAGAGGGTGTACACTAGGTAACTAAATGGACCTGATATTTGGTTACATTAGTACACTCTCAGAGTGAAATAAACACTGAGGAGTTTACAGTGTTGCTAATATGCCCAGGATGAGTCTGTTTAGACCATCATGTACACAAACAACAGATTTACGCTTGAGAGTTTTGCACAGAGACTGAAACCTTGGCTGAATCTTCATGACAGTTTGCCAAATAGCATTTGTCCAAAATCAGGATAATGGTGGGAACATTGGTACTTAAAATGTCATTCCAATACAATCCTGTATAGATTACAAGGCATGCATGCATGGGCCAAAGTACATTTACGATTCTGCGCTATATCATGGACCATCCAGACCTCTCAGGTCATCTGGGACAGGTCTGCTTTCTGTCCCCAGAATCAGAACTAAACGTGGAGAAGTAGCGATCAGTTTGTATGACTCAGACTCAGAAAACTGCACGTCTGCTATTTTTTATTTCAGCTGACCTGTAATTGTATTCTTATTCTTGTTTCTGTGTCTTAATGCTTAATGTTTTATGTAAAGCACTTTGCATTGCCTTGTTGAAATGTGCACTTGCCTTACCTTGCATGAAGTCAATCACTCACTCAATGCAAATAAGCACTTCAGTTTATTCAGACAGAATAAATAACTACTCCTAATAAGAGAGGAAAATATTTGAATCCTGAAAACTATAGTACATTGACCTTACCCCTTGCTAATCAAATGCCACTAAACATCTTATAATTACAACAATAACTGGTGTTAAATAAGACAAGAAATAACATAAGATGCAGATAGTTGGCATTCTGGTCATTCACTGGTGTCACATCACTAACTACTACTGTTGCAGGGTTATGTCCAACTCATAAACAGTCAACACCACTTCTCTGTGCTCTCCAAGAGTTTACAGCGGTAGTTTTGGTTTAGCATGGCCACAAAATCACTTTATCACTCTAAATTCTTGTTGTCTGCAGGTGTGAGCCCAGCTGTGATCTCCTCTATTACTTTCCACGTTCACAAACCATTTGAGCCTCAAGTTTACAGGACTACAGCTCCTTAGAGACGTGCAGTGTTGTGTCTCTTTAGCTTTCAGTTTTAGTATGCGCTGAAAGCTCTTCTCGTCACTGTGCCTGCTCACTGAAAGATACCACAACGGTGGCACATAGCCCAGAGATACAGACCCATGTTATCGTGGAGACTGTGTCTGTGTGTGTGTGTGTGGTTGTGTGTGTGTGTGTGTGTGTGTGTGTCTGTGTGTGTGTGTATAGTGTATGGGAATGTGTGAGTATTTTCCAATCAAAGCAGAAAACAAAAACTATCTCTGTCTCATTATTTCCTCATTAATCGAGGCTTACAGCGGGGGTCGTTTTCATCAGCTGTTCGAGACGGACCGCTCTGATGCAAGCCTGGACGCGCTTCACTCAGTTCCAACCACTGTTTCCAATAAGGCCGTGTATTACGTAGGAATGGATCCGCTCGCCTGTCCAGACATCAATCTGTGATTTGGCCTTTTGGGAGATTTACGTTCCGAGTGCAAAGCAGAGGTTTCTGATTAAATCAAGGCTCTTTTTAAAGCACAGCACATGCGAGAATGCCGCCATCCAAGAATAAACTGTTGTGTGAAGCAGTTAACCGACTGAGCAGCCGCAACATAATAATTTAGGGGCTTTGACTTGAGTTCAAAGGGGTTGCCATGGGAAACTAGGGTAATAATAGAATATTTTCTATACTGAACCTTACTTTTGAATGTGTTTTTATGTTTTTAGTTGTACAGATTTATTGCACCTGGGCGCTGGTGTAGGTAGGTCGGTAGGTAGGTAGGTTGGCCCAGGTTGGTAGACAGATAGACTATACATGTAGACATCGAGTTTGACAGTGGAAAAGATTGACTATGTGAAGAATGAGGGTAGGGCCTGAGGGGTCATTATGTCAGTGTCTTTACTGAGGGAAGTGTGTGTGTGTGTGTGTGTGTGTGTGTGTGTGTGTGTGTGTGTGTGTGTGCGTGTGTGTGTAAACAAATGTTTTTAGCACCCTTTTATTACTTGCACGCACGCACGCACGCACGCACGCACGCACGCACACTCTCTCACACACACACACACACACACACACACACACACACACACACACACACACACACACACACACACGCACAGACATGCATGTGCATGTGTTAAACGGTACATGGAGCATATGAGCCTCTGGGTTGAATGCCTCTTGTGAAATTCTTCGAGAAAGTGCTTCTGTTCGTGCACCTGCACTCTTCCTCTGCTTTTAAGTGCATCTTCTCACCTCACCTACTACAAAATCACAGACACCGACCCCTCAGTCACCTCCATTTGCATCTCCCATTAACCCCTCATAGCTGTCCTCTGCATAAGCATCAATAACCTGGGGATGGGAGGGGGGGGGGGGTCATTTCTGGGTGGTGAAGGGGGAGGGGGAGGGTTCCTTGCACTGAGTTAACTAGTCTGGCTGAGGGGCCCAGCCCAGTGTCATACTGTATATTGTCAGGAGAGGTAGAACTCTAGTGGCCCCTGGTAACACACCGACCACCAGTGCCACATTGTCTTACCTTAACATGCCATAATGCCTCACCAGTATTCAACTAACTAGACCATAAAGCAAACAGACCAGACTGAAGCTACAATATGACAGAGACCACCTGGTCTTTTGACTGCAGTCAGTTTCACCAGCACATTAATCACCTGACTGTCAGAGCGGTTTAATGTTATTGTAATTCAACCCTTAGAAAGAGGTTAACCTTAGATATAACGTTGGCAGAGGAGGCTTTACATGAGTGCACAGACATCCACAAATTAGTACTGTTATGTGCGGCTCGCCCATGTGCACTAGAACAGTTGGGGATAAAGTGCCTTGCTCAATGGTGTTTTCAGAGGTACAGTAGGTGTTGTTTGAAGGGCGAGCATGTGTCATTCACGTTTTGTCCATATTATACTTGCCAGTCCAGGGATTCATGTCAACTCCCTTTCCTAAACATTAACCCACTGTGAAATCCTGTGCTAATTTAATTTAAATCATAGTTAAATTAGCACTTGGGATTATGCAGTGTGCCTGAACTTGACCTTAACATCCACATGTTGGGACATAGCGTCATGCCATTTTCTCTGTGTAACAAACTTGCTACTATGACTGCCCCTGTATTGTGACAGGTGGGCTCATGAACCAGGTGCTACCTGTTTATCTGATTGGCACGGTGCCTAGAGATGACATCATGGCATGAGATAAGTCAGCAGTTACAGTCTTGACAGATGAGTGGCAGGTGGGCGAGCCTGGGTTCGACCTACGTAAGTCAAGTGATCAAATACTGCTCACATTCCTGGTGCGGTGGAAAATATTAGCAATTGGCGCCATTTTTCAGTAAGCTTTTTTCTCTTTCAGTCTCTCTCTTTAAATCACTTTTTCTGATTCATCTCATTTTCTCACTCACTTTTTCTGATTCATCTCATTTTCTCACTCACTCTCTCTCACACTCACATTCAATTCCTGATTTCCATAGCTCACTCAGAATCAGATATATCTAATTCGTTGCTCCATCAGAATTCCACTTCATTAAGTGGAGCAGAGAAATTAAATTCCTGGCCTGGCTTGCGAGGACATGATTCCCTCTTTCCTCTCTACCAGTTACCCTCTCTCTCCAGTCTCACATTCCAGCAAGTGATGGATTGTGGTCCAGTGGAAGAAACAGTATGCTTTTTGTCTGTTATTTAGCCTGCTTCCAACCAGTGTCCAGATACCCATGATGGCCCTAATACTGTCCGTGGCACGCAGTCCCTCTAGACTGGCACGAAAAGAAAGTAGTTAACACTCCATCATCTTTCCACAACCACTCCAGACTAGAGGTACTGCCCACTGGCTTGCAGTACAGGAATGGAATTGTCCCAGGCTGCTCCCAGGTGTGAATGGGTTCTCATGCTGCCTCAACGAGACAGAGAACCACAACAAACATCTGCTGAGTACTGTCAGAAAACACCCATGACATCATAAGCCAGGGACTAACAATAGAGAGAAGTGAAAGGGTTAAAGAGGGAGAAAGAGAAAGTGAGGAATGGGGGGATAGGACGATGTGGATATAGATCGATTAACTGAAAAAGGAGAGAGAGAGAGAGAGAGAGAGAGAGAAAAAAATAATACAACATAAAGCAGACTAGTTAAACCAGGGAGGTGGGGAGACCAATGAGAAGGAAATTATAATGTGGCCATTGAGCTCATAATTCTTTTTCTTTTTTCGGTCTCGAGTGCAGGAGTTCCTTTAACAGAAGAATCGATTTAACAAACGGTGCTCAAGGAACCGTTAAAACATCTGCACTATGGATTGCACAGCCTCAGTCTGCCTGCTCAAGATGCTATCTCCATTTGACACATCAGTCTGCTGAGACAGGCTTAATATGACACACGTCACAGTCTACACACTGAGTGCCTGCAGGCTACCACTCAGACGTCCAGTCTTGTCAAATTAATTTATGGGACTATTAACACGTCAAGAAGCCTCATGTACTCCGCTTCTACATTCTTAAAACAACAATGCTTCAAGTTGTATCAACGTCAAAGCAAGTTTAGTTAACAGGACAATACACAATTGGATGCATGCAACTATTTCGACGCCACCTGCCATGCGTAATTACGCACGGGAGCGCGCAATACTTGAGATGCAATAAAAAAAACAAGGATCAGCAGAACTATTCAAGAGGGATTCGGGAGTAACCATACACCCTGCCAATCTCTGCTAGACTAGGTAACAATTCTTGTCGCCATAACAGACACAAAATCAAACAACTTATGGTGTAATAGTAATATCTGAAATCTGAATTAATTCATGATGTGCCTACTGTATGATGTAACGGCATATTCCATGACTGCTTCGAGGAAATGATCATCATATTTTCCTTCCATAAAGTAACGGGTGAAAAGACACAATGTCAGCACAACTTCGTCATGATTGCTCATTCAAACTGGTTCTTCTCTCTCGTGCAGGCATAGGCTACTTTACTTAACAACATAAACACACACTCATACAGTTTGTCAGAGTATGCATTCAGGTGAGTTTGGTGGAGTTGTCCCCATGACAAATATAACAAACATAACAGTAGCAGCAAGTTGAAACAGACTAACTAAACCTAGCCCTAGTTTACTTTGCTGCATTTTTTTTTTAACAAAATAAAATGTATTTTCTTTCACAAAACATCCCTTTAAGCGAGTTTCACCTATTAGAAAAGCGAACTGTGTCTGGAAACACCTTCCTCTTCCAAACAGTGACAATGTTGTCCCGATGAACAAATTAGTGCGAGGCATGCACCTGTTAAATCATGAATGAGATAACATAGGATCTTACCCGTCAATCCACGCCCTGATGCGCAAAAGGTGACGAATAAAGCTAAGAGCGTCCTGGTTGCAGCGTATGCCATAGTGTGTATAGTGCGCTGCTCCTATGGTGCGACGCAACAGACGGATTGATGAGGGGTGGGAGAGGAGAGGAGAGGGCTGGAAGAGGAGGAGAGGGCTGGGAACTTTAGGGACACACCGTTGGCGCCCGTTTCCCCTCATATGTGGCTCCCTCTCCTGGGTAAGAAAGGAGCTACGCTTTATGTATCCTGCCTGATAAAGCAATAAGCCACAGGAGGACTCAGTTTACCTTGTATTTTATAATGGCTGAGAGGTGTAGTGAGGCACGACCCTCTCAGACATTATAAAATATTGCTTTTCTAAAACGGTTACAAATATGGCAACATGAAAATCAAACAAATAAAACAGTTTTTAATAATTCACTACAAGTACAACTTCTACTAGAAAGTAGTTCCACTTCCGGCCACCCAGGAAGTGCCACTGTTTATTTACTCTTAGCCAGGCTGTGTGTTTAGACGTCAACTTTTCCCAAACAAACACATAGAGAAACAAAACTCAACTGTTAGGTCAATCTCATGGTGGTAACTAAGATATTCAATAGAAATTCATAATGTTTTAAAGCTTAAATCTATGTCTATGAACTTCACGTGTAAACTGTTGGCATAGCTACCAAAGCGACCGAGACATTGCGAGGGCGAGAAGATCTGCTGACGAGGGAATAGGGGGCGATTGCTGTCTTTACTTTGCGGTGCTTAGAAGCCCTGCACGGCCGAGGTATGTAAGGAAATCAAGTGCTCCCCTTACCCTTCGCTAGTTCAGCTAAAGATACACTGGTCTGGATCACTGTGAATAAAAATAACTCACCTGGGATTTATATAAATTGATCTAAGGTGTAGATTTCATATATCACGACTCTGACGACTACTTAACGGAAACCAGCCAATTCAGAATCAAGGAATGGGACTACTAGCCATTTTAGAACCTGGCTTCAACAACAGGTGCGAAAGGAACGCCATGCCAGAATCTCAGACTCCGTGCGTGTCAACCAACCTGAAAACATTGAATTCAGGATATTTTGATTTTTTTTGGCGGCAGTGGACGTGCGGCGGGCTTGCTTTGGGTGAAAGGAAACCCCGTAAATATACTTCAAAGCACAGCTCAACATCTGCTGTTTGACTTTTACTCCCGAGTTTAAAATAATTTTATTGATCCCTTGGCGAAGGTCTTGCATTCCTCCCGGTGATGCCTGCTGCCTAGTAGGCTACGTAATGGTCTAATTTAATCACAGCTGAGTATTAGGCCTATTATCTAGCTAAACAGATAGAGAAATGTTTTCCGTATCCGTGCAATAATGACCCACCTGTAATGAGCTAAAAGGCTATGAAAATCCAATGCTTTAAACATGATGCCCTATTATTTAGAAGTTCATCTCCAGCCCCTGTCTGTGCATAGCATATGAGCATCTCAGAATGGCTCAAAGGCTATTATCTGTTTTAGTCGTGTGCATGAACGTCCTGTCCTGTCACAGTCTGGGAAAAAGTCAGAAAGCAGCTAGACGTACAATAATTTAAAAGGGGCATTTTAACCACTAGATGGCGGAACATACTAGGATTACCTTTTTAATTAGGTCATAAATGCACAGTCAAGTTCTATTAACAGTGAGTGGTTCTCTCACTATCACTGACACTACAGTAGGCTATACAATATATGAAGTTTATATTGTAGGCCTAGTCTCGAAATCGCCTATAGCCATAGGTATCACTTCAGCACAACAAAGTTTTTGCATTCCTTGTCTGTCAAGATGATCTGCTACAGTATATATTTACACACACACACACACACACACACACACACACACACACACACACACACACACACACACACACACACACACACACACACACACACACACACACACACACACACACACACACACACACACACACACGTCGTTTGGTGAAATTAAGTTCTTCCTAAATGAGGAAGATTTTACAGCTTGCATACACATAAAGTTGTATTATTTTCCCTGTGATGGATTAAGATGATGGATTTGGAGACTGCTGATATTGAGCTCTGTCTGTGATTGTTGATGAAACTCCAAACTGAGTTATTAGCTTAAAGGAGGAGTTCACCCAAAAAATGATTTATTTTCTATCAATTGCACACCCCATGAAGCCTTGAATACATGGATTTATATTGTTTTTTTGTCGCATTCCTAAGCCAATAATTTGATGCCCGGGTGTATTCCCGGTAGGAGACACAAATAAAATACTTTGTGTCTCCTACCGGATAAATTAGCCGGTAGGAGACAGGAATCAAATTATTAGCTTAGGAATGCGACAAAAACACAAATAAATCCATGGATTCAAGGCTTCATGGGGTGTGCAATTGTAATTTTTTGGGTGAACTACTCCTTTAACTTTTGGTTAACAACACAGAATAAGCACTGAAGAACTGAAAACTTGTCTAAATTGTGTTAATAATTCTATTGACTTAAATAATTTCCAGTGTTACGACTGAACACATTTTTTCACCTGAGAACTTTATTTTTGTGACACTTTGCCACCAAAGCATAACATAGGCTAATTACAAATCAGTCTTTAGATGTAATGGGCTAAAAGGTAGAATATCTGCCTTATTCTCCACAAAAGTACAACTATTGTACAGAAAAGTATACAATAGATATTGTACTTCAATGCTTGTTACTTTTTACCATCACAACACAGACCAGAATCCAAATTATCTGGCATTATTTTAATGCTAGATATGTTTGCACATGAGGTATTAATCTTGGTGAGGTTGGTACATTACACTGGAAGCAGTGAGATGTTTCAAATATACTCACTATACAGTATAAACATGAGCTGAAATAGCTAGAAACGATGTCCTATATGATATGCAATATACAATGCACATAATACTGTAGTAGCTTTTATAGCAGCATAGATAAATAAATAAATATTATTATTGCACATGGTGAAAATTTACACAGAGGAGAGTATCATAATTCTACATTCTACAATGCATTTATGCATTCATTATATTATTGCACTTGTGCTGAGTACACATCAAGTGTGCTCAAACACAGAGGATATCAGTACTGTATAGGTACAGTACATTCACAGCAGCACACATTCACTTCTACTATATATTTATCTGATGTATACTGTCCTTGGAGCAGTTAGGGGCTGAGATCACAATCCCAGATATATCACACAGTAAAATCCACTTATGTGTCCCTTTGGTTATATTTGTAAACAATCAGAAGATTTGACTGTGTTTGCATTGTAGAATGGGCTTTTACCTGCTTGACTGAGATGACAAGTTATAGAAAGGTATCAATCTGTTATCATGGCTAAGATCATTGTCATGACTCATGATTACAGCAATGTTGATGTCATAGGTGAACTGTACACTTTCCCACTCTCTTCAGTCTTCAGTGATCCTCTGTGACGTACCATACAACATAACATAGACAGTTGAGTTGTTGTGTCAATATGGCATCCTGAAACTAAATCCCACTAGCACATTAGCCAGTCAGCAGGCATACTACAACACAAATCTTTGATCTTTCAGACAAATGCTTACAGTTCCTTCCTATTTCTTTCTGCTTTCTGATGACTGAAAAGAGAATACAATTCTGAATAAGTGAAGCAATGGTGTAAGGCTAAGTATGCTGAGATAAAAGTGTGATTTCTACAGTACTTAATAATCCACTATACCGTGTTGCTATGGATGCAGTTCTAATCATAGCATCTATAGTGGGCTATTTGTTACTGTGGAAGCTTGTAAGCCAATTGTAAAATCATTTAAAAATCAATATGTCTGTATCAATGTGTTGATTTTGTTTGTAAGTAGCCGTGTAATAAGCAGGATCATGTACAGCGAGAAGGTCGTCATTGCAAAACAAACCTCTTCAGTGTAATGCTGAACCCCTCTCTTTGCAAAAATGATATGTCCTTGCTGTAGTTTAGATTATTCTTAACATACATTGCTGCTCTTTGTCCCCCTTTAGAGTGAAGACAGGCCAACATCTCCCCCTGTAGGCCAGGAGCTTCATGTGCGTGGAAAGTACAAGTCCCTCATCTTGCGGTCGTCCAAAGTGGTTCTGATGCCAGAAGGCAGTGTCTGGAAGCGGCGGACGCCACAGACCCCATGGCTGTGTCTCTCTTTCAAAGGGGACAGGATGCTGCAGAGGTGAGTTGAGTGGTTAGAGGCTAGCCTACATCATTGGCTATATTCTTACCATTTAGGTGCACTCCATAAAGCCAAATGAACACTATGGTCCTGTATTGATTTCTATTAAATCCATGTGAAGTTATAAAGGGATGTAGAGGAGACAGATTCAATAAGGATATTTATTGCCACGTATGTTTGCACATACAAGGACATTATCTTGGTGAGGTTACACTGACACAGGAACATTTCATTACAACTATTTACTCAAAATATAGAGATAAGCAGTGATAGAAATAAATGATAGCAATACTATGTAATAGCTAAAAGGTAATACAAAGTATATCAATATGCAATATACAATGCACGCAGATATTTTACTTAAACAACAATTGGGAATGAAACCCTAATTTGTTGTGCTCTGTGTATCTGATGCACTATTTTTGAAGCTACTGATATTTTGTTCATGCCTAAGGGATCAGTTGAGTTTAATGGAAAAGTTGGGCTAGGAAAGCCCTCACTATAGTCAGATATAAAAAGTACTCTGGCTGTGGTGCCCTAGGCCTAGTGGATCACATGGTAAGAGCACACACTGTACCACGTAAATAAGGCTATTGTCCCTCCCACAGCTGGCCCGGGTTTGAATCTGACCCGAGGCTCTACATGTCATCTTGTCTTTCTCTCGCCTTTCATGTCTCTCTCTCATTGTCACTATCAGAAAAAACAAAGAATTGCCAAGAAAAAGGTTTGTTGTCTTTAGGGTATTGTCTCTTTCAGAAGTGGTTACAAATAAATCTCTTTCTTTTGGCTGTAAAAATTGAATTTCCGCAAAATCAATATTTGTAAGCCATCATCTCCCTGTCTTCAGGTGCTCTTTCAGGGGTCAATAGTGTAATTGAGTCTAATATTGTCTTCTTTTATAACCTCAACTCCATCAACTCTGTGCCATCCTCAATCTCTGTTCCCCTGACGCAGATGCACACACACACACACACACACACACACACACACACACACACACACACACTCACACTCACACACACAGCGCTTACACATAGCAGCTTCTCAATAGACACAGTATGAGTCAGCAGAAACAGTGTTGCAACTCTAAAAGTTAGTGAAAAATGTAACTGATAGCATTCTCTTCTACACTCACACACTTACAAGATTGAATTTCTCCTAAGGTTACGCTTCACCTGTTTTACAGTTTCAGCACAAGATGTCATGTCTTGTTATACACATGCCTATGGTTATTTGTGACAGGGTGTGCTTTAATGTGCCTGGTCAGCAAGCGAGGAGGGAAGTAGGCTAATAGGTCTTCTCATGAAGATGGAATGGATGTGCAGCAGAGCGTAGAGTATCTCAGCAAGGTTAATGAAAGCAATAATTTTAATATTAGGCTTGGAATTTTATTGCATTGGTTTTCAATTTGTTTGCAGCTAAATAACAGATTCATTAATTTTGTATACATCTAATATCCATGTATACTTTATCAATATTATCCACCAGACAGTAAATGGATCAACAATCTTACTTGAGCCTGTTCAACAATTAAACCCTTACACATATCATAGCATTACTAAATAGCCCAGCTACATATTTATATTAAACTTCTCTCTCTCTCTAACATCTGTGGATGCTGTTCCTGTGGGTACTTACTTGTCTCTTTCTTTCACTGGGATACTGAAGTGAGTGACCAGCTCTTTGGTCCCAGTTCTGTCCTTGTATCTCTCCCTGTGTTTCTGTGACAGCTGGGGGGGAAAATACACAGCGTTGTTAAGTCAGGGACTGCATCTGAAAAGCAACACGCTACAAAACTCTCACAATGTACATGTTTTGAAATGCTGGTTAGAAAGCGTGTGGAGAAAGGCTCCCCAGATATTGAGAAGGGAATCTGCCCTGTTGAAGGTAGTTTGACAAGCTAAAATCTTGTAAATCCATGCTTTCAGCACCTTGGACAGCGACCAGTGGGACCTAATCAGTGTTATTGTGGGCCTGCTCTCAGTTTTACGTAGACACGACTTTTCAATTAAAAGCATAATTTCTCCAACTCCCTTTTCTCCTTAAACTGAAACATTTTGGTAAATATAACCATTATAGTGTATAGAAAATTGTCGAACTATTGGTATTTGCACCAAAACATGCCTTGCTTCTAACATTATGTACCGCCCCACCAAGGGCCCAGCCAACCAGATGGCATCAACGCAAACCCACCACAACACATTTCAAACACCAGCCTGGGAGGTACTCATCCTAACAGCCTTGGTGGACACTTATAGCTGTACCAGCCTCTGAGGCATCCTCAAATTGAATACCATGCTCTCTCCAACGAAGCTGAATGGTCTGCATTTCTATAGTGCCTTTGTCCAAAGTGCTTTATAATGTGTATTACATTCATCCATTCACACTAGGGATGAAACATATCTGAGACAATTGACATGGTGATATTTATTTTAGTTTTTTTTTATATTTAGGCCTATTGCAATAGGCCTATAGAAAATCAGGAATTAAATCATTTTACCAGATATATTCGCTAGTTATATATATATATATATATATATATATATATATATATATATATATATATATATCATACTATAATTCTAGTAACCTCTGTCTGTCTGTCTGTCTGTTTGTAGTGGTGAGTGTTTGTAGTGGTAGGTGAAGCTACCCGGTTCTCCTCAGTGGCTGGACCAATTGCTCTGATTTTGCACACAGCCATTGACCATTACCATCTGAACTTAACTGTGCAGCCCGTTTTTCAATTTCATCAAATCTCAGCTTCTTATTAGCGTTTTTGTGTAAAACACTGTCGCCATGGTTACGGGGCTGCCCAGCTATGGGACGAACTGCCTCCCGGGTTGCCAGATCATGTGCGCATATCCCCCCACGGATGCGTCGACCGGGTATGGTCTAGTTAGTATATATAACTTCAATAGCTCAGTTTTAAATAATTTGTCACTAGCAATTAGAGAGGGAAATATGGCAGTTGTTCAATATGACTGACAACATAACACCTCTGTGAGTGCAGAATGTGTGTGCAAGACCAGTCTGTAATGTTTTTCTTTCAGATTAGTTGATGAACGAAGAAGTAAGTGTTGTAAGTTTAGTACATTTTGACTGTCTGACTGACCCAATTTACTTCAGCTACAATCCTTTGCAATGTCGATGCTGAAATGAAATGTTGCACAGCCCTAATTCACACACCTACAGCAGAGGCAACCATGCAAGGCACCAACCTGCACATCAGTAGCTGTTAGGGGTCCAGTGTGCTTGCTCAAGGACACTTCAACACAAAGCCAGGAGAAGCTGGTGATCTAACCAGAAATCTTCCGTTTCCCAAACGGCTGCTCAGCTCTACCTCCTGAGACACTGATGCCGAGCTATGTTCAGAAATCCTTCTAATCAGCCTTTTAACTTCTAAGCCTATGGGGCTATAGTATATGAGCATTGGAGGACTCCAATTTACTAATTCTCAAGAAGATACATTGATCTGGACGGTCTTATCGTCCATTACTTCCTATCTGCCTTTGCCAGTTATTTTATCAGCTTTGAAGGGTTGTATTATAGCTTCTAGTGTTCACTGGCCTTATAATCAGCCTGGGAGGTAGCCTACTAATCTTTCCTGTCAGCATTGGAGAGTGGTTACATCAGCCTGGGAGGCATTAACTAAATATGTTATTCCTCCAAGGAAGCTGTATTTTGATGTTCTTTGACCTAATGGATGTCTGGATGTAATATTCCTTCATATCAGTCTTTGAACCAACTATTTAACTAAAGCTGAATATATACATAATGTGCATTTGCTTCAGCGAGGAGGGAGGCTACAGTATCACCTACCAGCATGTTGCCCATTGGCATACAGGACACATTCCGATTGGACTACAGTGGTGGAAAAAGTACACAGATCCAAGACACCAGTTTAAAATATGGCTTGATTGGTTAATGTATGTTTTGTTATAATAATAAGTAACTTGTCAGTAAAGTTTTCAAATAATCGTAGTGGAGAGTGGAAAGTGCAATATCTGCCTCTGATATGTAGTAGAGTATGAGTATAAAGTAAAAATGGAAATACTCGAGTAAAGTTAAAACTATTAGCCTATACCTCAAAATTGTACTTAAGTAAATACAGTACTTGTGTAAATGTAGGCTACTTAGTTACTTATTTCAACCACTGTTGCATTCTTTGAGGGTCTCCCCACTCCATTGTGCGGTGTAGAACCAACCTGTCCGAATGTTTTGAGCGCCATCTGACGATCATAGTCCACATTGAGGCCGGCCCAGTAAGCTCCACTGACAGCCAGGCTGTGAGCGTGTGCCCGCGGGGTTATTATGTTGTTGTTGTGGCTAACGGAGGGGAACCTTCCAATGTTCCCGGAGAGATTCTTATTACTGCCAGACACGATTCCCCTGCGGCATTCCTGTAAATATCTGTTGGTTGCATTCCCAAAGGTTTCTCCAGGCAGGAATTTGATGTGTGGGACGTGGCCGCTGTACCTGAAATTATGGAAATAAATAACACAGGTTAGCTCATGTCATACTGTAAAGTCATGATATAATGAAACACCATGCTCGGGCCAGGCCTCACCCAGGTATGAGAGCAGGTGGATTGTAGGTTGCATTATGCGTTATGATCCTGAGGCTGTCGTGTCCTCTGAGAGCCATGCCGGTACACCGACGAACAGCTTGGACTGATGACCCAACAATGTAACTCACCCTAGGGCAACAAAGTGTTGCCTGGCAACTGTCCCTTACACGCAGCTCGACTGGAAGACAACACTTTCTGGAGTTTTGGCTGAGCCTATATCGATCCTATAGAGCTGAGTGAATGAAAAGTTTAAGCATTTGAATAAGGCATTAAATTACAGGATTCAGGATAAGTGGGCACTAGGGACATCTGGGCACCTCGATGTAAAATTGAAAAATGGTCTTAAGTAATGTAAAGTATACATGATGTGATCATGCACGTGAACAGGCACGACACGTTACATCATTATCAGACTTAATTTTATCATTCAGCTTCTTGTTTATGTCCCAAAATTACTCAATATACAGGTTTTGTATTTTTTTTTTAATAGCCAATTTAACACTGAGGTGCCCAGCCATCCTGTTACCAAATGACATGCAAGTGCCATACATTACATTGAATTGAATGAATTAAATGTATTTATTTAACACACACACACACACACACACACACACACACACACACACACACACACACACACACACACACACACACACACACACACACACACACACACACACACACACACTCAGCATACTGTATTACAGTAACATACATATGTGTGTCTGTAGCCTATATTTGTGTGCTATTTCATTCACTGCCCAACACTGGACTGTTAAATGATGCCCCCTCCCCAGAGCTTTAGCCCCCCCCTCCCACCCTTCCTCCTCCATCACAGCAAAAGAGAAATCCCTGCTGTTTGCCACACACGCTCTAGTAAGGCTCTGATATGAGCGATGGAAGCAGCAGCCAAGAGGAACAAAGAGGGATAAAACGAAACTACGGGACACCCCACTCTCCATCAATAACTCAACATTTCTCTCTATGCCAGGAGGTAAAAGTAGATAGCCTACTGTCTGCACAATGGAAGACGTTATGTTGTTTGCGCGAATTGAGAAGACGCATCATTGATGGGCTTGCTGCCTAAAAAGACCATTAAAGAGAGACTATAGTTAGATTAGGCTACATTTAATCTGATAAAGTTTTATTGTTGTGTGGAAAGAAATATCGACTCTTTCCAGTGGACTCTATATGATGGCTCTGTTGGTTCATTTAAAGACTGTCGCCTACCTTCGCGGGAAAGGGGACAGGATTGCCAAAGTTACATTCCGAGGTAAGAAGAGACGTCACGTCTGAAACGTTTTTCTTTTTTTTTTAAGGCTGATATCTCGATGCATAATTTGCCGCATGCGATTTGTTTGAGATACTCCATTCCAGTGGTTCCCAAACTTTTTAGCTCAAGACCCAAAAGAGAAATGATACGTTTGCCCGGGACCTAGCTCTGGTCCATAGCTAACCGGGACCCAAAATAGTGAAAATAGCAGATCTACAAGCTCACAAGGCCTCGCTTTGCGCCGCATTGTGAGCTTGTAGATCAGCTATTTTCACTAGGCTACTTCCTACGTGTTTTTACTTTTATGGACTTGTAATATATATTCATCAAATTATTGTGGAAAATTGCAGTTTTTCATTTGTTTGTTTTTTTCCTTTTTTTGGGGGGGTATTTTGAAATGATAATAACGAAAAAAAGGGATATTCACTCGCGACCCATAAAAATGGGTCCGCGACCCATAAAAATGGGTCCGGGACCCACAATTGTGTCCCGACCCAGTGTTTGGAAAACAGACACTCGACTTGCGGTTCACCTTCTAGTGTGGGTGCATGGAGTTGGGGAAACCCCCTGCATGCGGGATCCCCAGAAGGTGTGTGCGCAGGACGTTGCAACGCAACCACATCAACCTGACGCGATCTGTTTCAATGCGCCTTTTACGCAGGAAGGAGAGTGGACCAATATAGTCCGAAAATGTGTTTGCGTTTTTGTTTTTCCCCAATTAAGTCACAAATGAATAGGCCAGTAGCCTTTTATTGGCTAGATCAGGGGTAGGCAGCCTTAGGCACGGGTGCAGGTGCTGCCAGCCAGCATTGGCACAGGACTCAGGAGAGGGTGATCACCAGCACACTGGCTTAAGTGTGAGAGAGAGGATTTTTGGTTTAGTGTAAAATATTTAAAAAAAAAAGTATTAAATGAAGTCCTCTAACATATGTATGCAAATAAAATCCTGCACATAATTCTACATTCAAACTGTGAACTCTGACTGCATGGGGAAGGACTCTGGGAGATAGGTGGGTTATTGCTCTGAGTCTTTGATTGATTGATTGAATACTTTGTTAGACAGAAATGTAAACAGCACAAGGCACAGTCAAACATTTGAGCTAAAATGATAACAAGTTATACGTCTAATTATATGATAACTTGATAAGTCTAATGATCATTACAATGTCCTGATGTGAAAGAAAATATTTAAAAAGAAGGAAAAAATATGTTATATTTATGGACAATCAGAATCTGTAAATATTTTATTTTGAAGTAGTGTCAAATTAATGTTGATATGACACGCTCACTATCAAGAATATAAAAACATGGCATTTCATTTCAAAAAGGTTGCAGACCCCTGGGCTAGATGAACTGAAACATATGGCAGTGAGTGTTTGCATTGACCTGTGTGATAAAAGGAGTCCTCTCTTGCCTTCCGGGCGTTCGCCACGCCACAGCTGTCATCGTCACTGACCCGGAGCCCTGTCTCCAAATAGCCTCCCATAGGTCAGAGGAATTACTTAATAATTATCTATCAGGCTAGCATATCTATTATCTGAAGTAGAATAAGCCTTCTTGAATAACTGCCCCGCAGCTAAATTCTTTGATGGCTCCTTGATTGATATACAATGGAGAGGTGGGGTGGGGTTAGGAGGATTAGGGTCTTGTTCATGGGGTGGATGTGGGGGTGGAAGTGTCAGGTGGAGAGTGGTCAGTCTACTTTCTACCAGCTGGTGTACAGTAGGTTTAGCATCTCTGTTGATGCTGCTGGTGCATCTCTCTCTCTCTCTTATGTCTCGATCTCTCTCTCTTTTATGTCTCTATCCCTCTCTCCACCCCCCTCTCCCTCTCTCTCTAGAATGGATCAATAATAATATTGTGATCCGCACAGCAGTCAATACACCAGGGTCTTGATTATATTATAGGAACCTTGTCATCTATATTGTTAGGGATTTGATATTGTCATTGTCTCCTTGTGATCTCTTTACAGCATAATACTTTTAAAGCCTAATTTATACTTTATCGCACGATGGTGTCGCTCACCGAAAATAAGATTTCCAAGGGAAAAAAGTCTGTTGTTTTTGCCAAGCGACACTGTCATAAGACATTGTATAATTTACGCTTCAGTTACTGTACATGTTGTTTTCCACAACCAAAGCTACACAATTTCTTCCTGCTTTTGATACGTTGGAATCCTTCTCAACAGCCAATCAGTCAGTCAATAGCCAATAAAGTTCAATTTTTGAGGATATATAAATAATGCTGATTATCGGACGTTTGAATGGATACATTTTGTTTCACCTGTTTACTTGTGCCAGCCTTACAACATTGTTATGTAGCTGATATCCATCTTGGCTTTTGCCGGGTACAAACTGTCAGTACAGTCTCCCAAGAGCTTCCTGTCTGGAGAGGAAGGGCTTCATCAGGAAGCTCCCTGCCCCACTGAGTGAGTCAACCGCCATGACCCCTGGAAACCTGGAGAGGTGTTTATTATATTACACTGCCTCCCTCCACCCAATTTGACTTCCAGGCCCCTTGTTCCCTCAAAACACAGAAGGAAAACTTAATCTAGTTTCTATAAGGTAAAACATTTGAAACTATCAATTTAGACAATCTTAATCTTGAGTGACAAAAAAAGATTGCTTGCTGTCAGCCAATGTACTGATTTTGTTACATCCCTCATAGGAGATGCGACAAAGAACACAATAGAATTTCCTAGTAAGTGCCTGGGTGAAATCTCATACTTGACTTTACTTTTAACCAAAGTCACTTCATCACTTCCGACTAAAAATGTATATCTTTGAAGACCAGACATCAGAGGAAGCAAAACTCATGTCTCCAACTTTCTCAATTTTAAAACTCAATTAATTTCTGGCAAACCTTTGATGGGTATACTGAACTTGCTCATTTTATTGCCATTTTTGTAGATACGGCAGAGTCTTAAGCCTCCCTTTAGCCTGTTATCTGTAGCTCTTGGCAACATCAAAGAACAAAGCACTCCCAACTCCCAGCTTGATGCTAGTGTAAGGCTTGGTTTCTGCACAGTAGCCTGAAGCGGAACGATTCTATCAATGTGTGTGTGTGTGTGTGTGTGTGTGTGTGTGTGTGTGTGTGTGTGTGTGTGTGTGTGTGTGTGTGTGTGTGTGTGTGTGTGTGTGTGTGTGTGTGTGTGTGTGTGTGTGTGTGTGTGTGTGTGTGTGTGTGTGTGTGTGTGTGTGTGTGTGTGTGTGCGCGCGCACTTGTCGGTCTGTGCGTGATACAGACACACGCACAGTTGATACCCGAAGTGAGTCCAATTCACTGACCCGCCATCCCTAGCACCCCAACTCCACTCTCAATTACATTTTTTTTGTATTAGGACTGTCCAGCTAATCCCCCCCCCCCCCCCCCACACACACACAAACAAACAAACACAGTGGTGAAAACGTATTCTCCATCCCTGGCCTTCGGCCTGGCGGAGATAATCAAGGGATTATGTCCACCTCATTCCTCCACTCCACTTCCATGTCTCTCTCACACTCCAACCATCAGCCCACTGCACATTCATCAGACAATTAGTTTTTCTTTGCCACTTTAACTGAGTTTCAATCTCTACCATTTACTTGTCACCTGCTGGTTTGAGTTCTATTTGGGATGCACCGCATCTCCTGGACCATACCTCTAAATGGGCCAGTGGAAAAAGCTGAGTGACAGCCCAGAATGGTACAATCAAGATGGAACTCGCTGTTCCAGGTGACCCTGCCCTTCGCACACACGTGCACACACACACACACACACACACACAGAAATGAAGACCGGCACTTCAAGGATTGCGCTACTCCACTGGTTGCAATTTAACCTTGACTGCTCCCAATTCCATATACCTAAATTAGTCTGACATTGAAAGGACTCTAACAAACACCTGTGTGACATAATGTCCGTTTTTTGGTTACAGAGTCTAAAGTAGTGTTTTTCCAATCCCCTCTTTTCTGCCTTCATTACTTTTCATCATGTCTATCACAGCCACCATGAAAGTCTAGCATACACTTGCTTCCCCATTACCCTTTTCCTCTTTAAAGATTTTTCTTTTTCACTGAGTCTTCGAACCTTTCAATTTCTCTCTCTTTCTAATGCTGCCAGAAAGTGAAGCTGTACAATTTATCTTATCTTACCTAACCTTCGTATGATCCCTTTCAGAAACCTACAGTACCCTGTTAGGTGAAAGCACTTGCATAAGTGTGATCGAAGCATGGGAATGTTTGTTACACTTAAATGTGAATGGTGTTCTTGTTAGGCCTGTCACAATTCTTACTTAATCACCTGATTGCAATTATTTGACATAATCACGTTTCCATTCACCTGTATAAATTAATCTGTTGAAAAATAGCGGAAATAGACGTTCTACACATTATTTATTTTGATTATTGGTACCAGGATTTGTTATATCTGCTATGCATAATAAATGTAAAAGTATTTACTATATTTTTATGCCAAAAACAAAATGTTATTGTTAATCACAATAGTTAATCGTCAACTAAAATGTAATTATCGTGACAGCCCTAGTCCTTGTTTTACTTATTCCAAATGTCACTTTTCAGGCCTCTTTTGTACAGTATTACATTAGTGGAGAGTGGAGAGAGAGGAATGTGCACTGACAACCCACTTAAGTCATATATTATTGAAGAGGTGCTATAAAACGTCATATTCTATTTCAGTGGTTCTCAAACATTTTCATGTCAAGGACCCCCAAATTGATATTTATTTCCATCAAACCTTTTTGCACGCTGCCAGTAGGCCAAGGAACTAATTATCAACCCCTGAATAGTTTTCCAGTACCCCAGCAACATGTTCACATTCACATTTTTGTGAATTCATATACCCAATGTATGGTATAGAGTGGAAATAGCTAATCAAGCTGTCCATCCGGCATATGGGATCTACAGTACTACTAGCAAGAGACAGCGTGGGTAATTCGACATTACTGTTTTACAATTCATCACAGAGACAGACAGAGAGACTGCAGGCACCTATGTCATACACGTGCACTGCACACAGACACAGACAAACCATGATACCTATGACACGTGCGCACTCACCCCACGCAGACAGCGACAGGGCTACAGAGAGACTACCACATCCACTGTATATGGAGGCCCTGCAACACAAGCTGTGTTTCATTACTTTGAGAATATGCATCATTAGATTCCACCCTCCACCCTATTGTTATTCCCTTCAGTTATTTATTAAATGTTTTTTCGTTTATGCATTCATTATGAGCCTGAGGAAATGCATGTAATTGTTTTGCAAAGTATTGATGTCCTCATTTTTTTCCCTCACTTGCTGTCTCTCTGCTCCGTCATTTCCAGGGCCGTATGACTCATCTTGTAGCCATTTGTTTTTCTGGTTTTCTTTCTCTCGTCTCTTGTGGCTCCATTCAGGCCGTCTCCTTTGTTTGCTTTTGTAGTTAAATCATTATTATTTTCTCTTTTGACCTGCATTTCATCTGGCATGAACGCACGTATGCATGCGCGCGCACACACACACACACACACGCACACGCACACGCACACGCACATACTGTACACGCACACGCACACACGCACAGTAACTCACAGTAACAGTGACTGAAGACAATTATTTTCTATAACCTGCTTGTTTAAACACTTGAAAGAGCTACTGTAGGTGGGATTTGTCCCACACATAAACAATCAATGAATGTCAGGATATTTACACAATTACAGTTTTTGACAATTAAAGCTCTGCGGATGCCCGTTGGGAACGATGCCTATTGGGAGCACATGCCCCTCCGGTTATGTAATACCCGTTGTACCCGTTGTACCTGTTGTCAGAGTACCTGTTGTACCCGTCAGAGTAATTAGTGCAGTACCCATTATCATAGTACTTGAGGCCATTCTATGACGTCATATTGATGAAATCAGGGATCTCATTCTGTATGAGCAAAAAAGGGACGCACGCAGACAGACAGACAGACAGACAGACAGACACAGAGATTTGTTTAGTTATATAGATAGATTTGGACAGCCACTGATCTGACCGACTTCCCACTTGGCACGATCACCCCCTTGGGTCCCTGGCAATACACACCTGTGTTACTGTAGTTAGGGTTGGGTTTATTCACTTCACTATGAATGATGACATACCTGACAATGCAAACGTCATGTGGTAAATCCCACCCATCTAGTACTGCATGCAGGTTAAAACAAATGCAATAAGTCAGTGTTTGTCATGTGTAACATGATTCATGCTCTTATTGTTAACTGGGGCTAATTAACCTGCAATAACATCTGTGTCATGCATTTTTGTTGTATAAATGTTTAACACTGAACATCATTCTCATCTTATAGGGTTGCCCTTCTACAGTCGTATACTGGAGAACTGTGGGGAAGAAGCCCACTTCAATGAGGTCAGTAACATTGTTTTTGATAGTATACTGTATACTGCACACAGGATCATTGATAGTGACTAACGTATAACGCCATTCTTTAAATTCCCAAGAAGAAAAAGGTAGATTTGTTTTATTTAATATAAATTAAGATAAATATAGCATTAACAAGGAAGATGAGAATTGTAATTAAAATAAGAACATCCCATGACATTACTGTACTTGCTTTTGTACATTACATGTAGCTGTAACAAGTAATTGTCACAGTGAACTTGAGTGAAAATAACACTACTTTTAAGCCATTTGGCTTGGAATGACATCTTCTTCCCCTACAGTAAGTAGTCTCTGGTCTGTACCTCCACAGTTGATGTTGTATTGATAAATACCGTACATAATATATTGATACATTGGAACCAAGAATGTAAGCTATTATTTATTCTCACATCATTCATCAGTACAGGAAGTATATTCATTCTTAAGAAATGTAAATTAAGATTAAATTCCAGTAAATTCCTCCTGTGAGTGAAAGTTTTATTGTGAGTATTTCTTTCCAGTGAGAATTTCACTGAGAATTTCATTGAATTTTACTGTTAGCCAGTGCAGTATTAAACTCTATATAGGATAATCTGGTAGGAGTGCGTTAAAGGGAACAAAATAGAATCCACATGTTAATTTTATAATAGCGTACAGCTCAGTGGCTTTGTGGTTAGAGTGTCTGCCCTGACATTGGGAGGTCAGGGGTTCAATCCCTGTTTTGAGTCATATCAAAGACTATAAGAAATGGTACCCAATGCCTCCTTGCTTGGCACTCAGCATCAAGGGTTGGACTGGAATGGAGTAAGTCCTTGTGACACACTAGCGTCATGTCCAGGGGGTGTACTTGTACATCAAGCTGCCTCAAGGAAAGAAGAGATTGTCTTCTGACCTATCGGGCCACATGGCTTGGGAACAGTTGGTTCCCAAGGCTATAGTACTTACTTACTTACAGCTCAGTTTTATTGTGTGAAAAGTCTCCACTGAAGCTGAACAGCTGTGTGACAATACTGTAGAGTTGATGAAGGTACAGTCGGACCGAAACGTCTGTCAATTTAAATAAAAGCAGACTGCAGGCTGCTGAAATAGAGCAGTGCGCATCATTTTTTGTTCGCTTCAGTTTGCTTCAGTCTTCAGTTTTCACTGTCCAACGCACCTTCATCCGAATGAAGTGGATGTGCGAATACATAGATTATTAACACTGTAGAGTTGACATTGATGGAACTCCTAACACCGACAGTCCCCATGGTGATTTGGTGGTTTGGTGTGTTGTCTATATTTGTACTGTAGATCTTGAATTTACTTTCCATGATAATTGAAATAGCTGTTTTGGATTTTCCTTTGAAGGCTATGGCATAGGGAGACTTCAGAATTATATTTATTTCATTATCAGCTCTAGCATACCCATTACCAGTCACAGAAAATGTATTCATTATTTGGAGTATTGTGCCTGTACTAGTGTCATACAAGTTCATGCTTTATTCCCTTAGCGCCACACATATCTCATTGGTTTTAGACGGTAAATGGGCCATGTCTTATCTGGTGTCTTTAAATGGCTCTCTCTCCCATTCACGCTGCCTTCTGAGCCAATCCTGGGGCTTCGATGACAGGGAGAGGCAGAGTCTTCCAGCCATGCGTGTCATTGAACGCTCGCTCCGCAGTGATTAATCCAGACACTCCACACCCCTGCTGCTGTGGAGAGGAGGTAGCCAGCAGTGGCACCTCTCTAGGAAGAGAGAGAGAGGGGGGGGGGGGTAGTCTATTGGAATAGCAAGTTGTATATGGCTTACTTTGAAGCCAAACAAATCACATTTCATTTCACAACAAGGGACTGAATATGACGTCTATGCCCTGCTGACTCTTATCTGAGTCCTTGTGCTGACTGCAGGGCTGGCTGCTTGTCACTCCTCTACTGTAGGTCCCTGGGAAATGTTCCCAAAGGGATTCCTGTGGGCTCTTGTCAGGACGGGAATCCAGCTTTTTGATGGAATGGTTTGGATGGAAAAACAGAGAGTAGAAGAAACAGAAACTTGGGCATGTGTGTATGTGGGTGGAATGGGGAATGAAAGAAGGGGGGAAAAGAATGAGAGTGAAGGCACCATATAAAATAGATGACTTCCCAGGGGTTATTTAGTCCTGTGTTTCTCTGGAAGAACAGTGGAGTGCAGCCTGAGTCGTGCCACGGTGCTGTTACTGAGGACAACATCCTTCCTTTGAAGGGCTCAGTACAAGCGTAGCACTGCTTCCTTTGCTGATAACGAGGCCATTGTTTTGAGTCTAATCAGGGAAATAACTGAACGTCTCTTCAGGCAGGCACTCACACACAGTGCACAAAATCAATGTTGACGTGTCACTTTTGGAGTGAAAAAGTGACACTCTCCACAGAAATTATGTTTGTGTTAATTCGTGGGAAGAAAGAATAAGAAAAAAAAACCAACAGAACTGAGTTTAACTGCACCAGAGGCATTTATTATCGGGTAGTAGTTACTCTCCCAGTAGCTGGTGTTGAGCCGAATGGCCTGCAGTGAGAAGCGATCCCATGTGACAGCGTTATCCAGTGGTCAGGCACTGGTCCTGAGTAAGCTCTCTCATTAGCATCACTCAGCATCAGTGGAATGGCCAGCCATCACAGGGGACGGCTTGTGCCTCAATCATGGCCGAGTCTGTGTTTTTTTGGCGTATATTTTGTCAACCCAAACACTATTGCAATCTTCTCTAATGAAACGCCTGGTGCAACAGAAATAGCCAATTCTCAAGCTCACAACGCGTCGCAGCGTGACATGTTCTGAGCTTGTAGATCGTCTATTTTTGGTACGAATTATATGAAGGCTTTTCTTCCCCACCTCGAGATATTTGCGGCTCGGTGAACACAGCCCCTTGAGTTGGGAGCTAATAGCATCTAGATGCGCGCCTTGCTTCTTTATGCATGGTCTTGCAGCATGCCTTTGAACTAGTCTGCTGTTAAACCGGATGAGGCTGAATTCATTATTCATTCCATTTTGGCGGTTAGCTTTTAGCTGCTACTCTAGACCCCAGTGTGACTGCAGGGCTTCCCCCTCACTAGTGTGACATAACTGGAAGAAAGAATGGGGGCAGATATATTGCAAAGATGTAGCTGAAGGGCTAAAATAATTCACTTCTGCAGTTCGAAGACCTGCTTGCCCACATGAATACATGAACATGTGTTTGGATTTGAAGTTAACAGGCTATGCTGTGAGGAGATTTGAACTGCACAGTAGGCAATGTGAATAATCAGATTCAATGAATACATTAATATCATCCCTCCGCCCCGATCCAGCTACCTCAAAACTGTACTGCACTGAGCACTTTAATGAGAGACAGTTATTACATCATTTTTAAAAAAGGGTTTCATGGAACAGTGGTACAGTGCATGTTTATTTGCATGCCAGAGTCGTGCACCGAAAATAGCAGATCTACAAGCTCACAATGTGTTGTGATGCAATTAGAATTCTCAAATTCTGCCAGAACCCGACCCTACCCGACCTCGACGTTTTCGGGCCGGGACGAACATTTATGCTAATTAGTCGGGCCGGGCCAAGCCTCGGGTTCCATGAAAAACAAAAAGAAAACAATATATATATTGGGTTTTTTTCCGGGCCTTTTTCCGGGCCTAACATTATGGTAATTGTTCGGGCCGGGCCCTGTTCGTTCCGGCCCAGTTAGGCCCAGTTAGGGCCGGGCCTTCATTTTCAGGCCCGTTGAGTAGGCCTACTCTAAACGCAATGCGTTGTGAGCTTGTATAAAATGTTTTGTTGGGTGGTCGACACAGCCTGCAACCAAGTATAAATCAGACATACAGTAACAAGAGCTGACCACTGTCAGGTCACATATGTATGTATGTATGTATGTATGTATGTATGTATGTATGTATGTATGTGTGCGTGCGTGCGTGCGTGCGTGCGTCCGTGCGTGCGTGCGTGTGTGGTAAGACACACAAAATAGGGCCCAGAGAGTGTACAAATGGAACCAACTAGACAGATTTTGCACACCGATTACTGCACATTGCGCAGTAATTGGTGGGAACTGTAAGGGTCCATTTTGTTCCATTTGTACACTCTCAGAGTTAAATGAATTCTCTGGATTTTACAGTGCACATTTTTTTTGACATGACTGAGATGAGATGTGGCAGTATTCAGTGGGCCATGCCCAGGCAGAAACTACTAGCACTAGAAATAAATTAGTTTTTGGGAACATACAGAGTTGCCCAGGAGAAGTGCTTCCCCAACTTTGGGTACATGGTGGGTACTAAATAAGGTGGGTAGACAGTACTCATCTCAATATGCTGGCACTGAATGCTGAAAGCAGCTTCTATGGCGTCTTGGAGGCCAATGGAGTTTTTTGTGTTGAAATCATACTTTAGTGTGTTTTGCTGTCTGGAATAACACAGAACCACAGAAGTGTAGTAGATAATTTCTATAGGGAATGTTTTCCATCTCATTCACTATGTGCAGATACTGTAAATCTCTAGCCCAGTGGCTCCCAGGAGTGGCAGAATATCTCAAGTTCCTCTCACATTGAAAACATATTTCTATGTTTTTTGTCTTCAAGTTTGCACGGATACTGCTTGGCAATGATTTGAGTAGACAATGACATACATAGAGAAAGATTGTTGGATGACTTGGGTTCATGGTGCTTACTCCGATCTTGCACTTTGAAAGTTGCTCACTGCTCAGAGTAGAAGTGTCTCTATTCTGGGGCAAGCATTCTGCAAAAATAGCGGACCCACAAGCTCACAATGAATCACAACACGGCACATTGTGAGCTTGTAGATCGTCTTTTTTCACGAAGAGATTTGTTGTAGAGGGAAAAAAAGAGCTGACTTAGTATAGAGCCCTGGAGGGCCCCGGTCAACTGGTTAAATTGTATATTGCGGATACATTTATAAAGTCTGATTTCTGTTTCTTGCCGTATTGAAAAAGAAGCATGCCAGTAAGATAGAAGAATGGAATGAAATGAACAGGTATCTGGTGGACAGGTGGTTGCTGTCAGTATTTTGGAAGACTATTGTGTTGCGTTGTAATATGTGATGAGAACACTGCTGTACTTCTCCACAGTACCTGCGCACATTTTAGGCTCTTAATTTGACATGTGTTGTAAAGTTTTAGTATGTAATATCCCAGGGATACGGTGCCAGATAACTTAAACAATAACTTGGTTTTCCAGTGCGGAAAGACAGAACATCTGCTGTTAAAATATATGATTTGGTTGAAAGGCTTTGACGAGTGAGCAGCCCACGTTACGTCTGTTCTCCCGACTTTGGCATTGTTTAGCAGTTTACAATATTTGACATTTGTATTGTTCATTATCTCCACCATCTGTTCTTCCACAGCAGAAACTTGTGGCGCTAATTGCAGTTTTATTGAGGCTGAACCCAGCATGAAACACAATATGATGCCAATAAATGAACCTAATAAACTCTCCCATAGAAGTACCTGTCGCCTTAAAATAGCTGACACAGCTCCCGGGCTGTTTGCACTGCCATGTTTGAAATGGAGAGAATATACGTTATATATACGAATATAAGTTTTAGAGTTTTCAGTATCAAATGACATATCAACTTTTTGGGAAAAAGTGGTGTCTGCTATTCTTAAATAATAATTTGCTATGAAATTAAATGGCACTGTGGAATATTACCAAAAATAGTACGGATAACATTTATTTGAAATTTGTTGTAATGAGTTATATACGTATTTATCCAGCATTTCAGGTGAATCCCAGATTTTCTGATTCATTGCGGGAATTCTAAATGGGCTTACTGTATCAGCTGCTGCCTACATTACTGTTGCATGTTATTAATATGGAGCAGCAGCAATGAAAGCTGTCCAACCATGGTTAACAACATCAGGGATTATAAGCGCTCTAATTATGACTGACTGTGACTGGCCTAGCGTTTTCAACAGGAGGTAGTTGGGCATTTAATCCTGACACATGAGTTACACTGAAATGAATGTGAGTGTCTACTCTGCAGTACCACAGCAGTGGTTCTCAAATGTTTTTCGCTTCAGTAACCCTGTTCCCTGATTTATGAATCCATGTACCCCCTTTAACCGACTAACTATTTATTTTGCTTGGCAAACGGCAAGAGAAAACCATAGCTAGCATACGATACTATGAATAAATTATAACCCACTTTTGTAGATGAAACAGTTTGAAAGAGTTGCACTTACTGCCTCCTGAGAAGATTTATTGTAAAACTGTGGCCATAACATTAACAAGTCCAGTTATGTCAATATGTTCAAATAATGTGCAAATAAGTATTGCTTTCTATTCAATAACAGGTTCTGTTTGACAAACATTGTAAGAGAGGGAGGGTTAAGAGTACATTAAATCATGTAAACTGTAAAATCCTGTGTTAATTTGTCCATCACTTACAATGAGAGTGTACAAATTACATTTATACTAATGTACACTCTGAGTGTTAAATTGACAGTCAGGATTTTTCCGCAGTAGAAGTGACATGGAGCATGGAATGGATGGAGGAAAGTAACAAAGATTCAGCGTGTTTTGAGCTTGTAGACCAGCTATTTTTGATCTCCAGCAGGTATGCATTACCATTTGACTCTGTGATAAACAGTGGGATAGAGAGGGAATTGCGTCAATTGATGCAAAGCTTACCATGAAACCTCTAAAAAACCTGTCCTGTATACCTCTTCTCAGAATGCTTTGCCCCTCCGATTCCCCTCCCTCCTGTGTGTGTGTGTGTGTGTGTGTGTGTGTGTGATTAGCTGGACAGGGATGGCGGGTCAGTGAATTGGACTCACTTCGGGTATCAGCTGTGTGAAAACGTGCACACGTTCACATACCCACAAGTACACACGTACTGTACACACATGCACGCACACACACACGCACGCACGCACGCACGCACGCACGCACGCACGCACGCACGCACGCACGCACGCACGCACGCACGCACGCACGCACACACACACACACACACACAGACAGACACACACACACACACACACATACACACACGCACACGCACACGCACACGCACACGCACACGCACACACACACACACAGAGGAGCACAGCTTTCAGAGAGGTATATAGCTCTTTAGAGGTTTCATGGTAAGCTTATTTTTTAGCATTAATTAACATAATCCCCTCTCTATTCCACTCTTTATCACAGAGTCAAATGGAAATGCATCAAATGCATTTCTAGTGATCAGTTTGTTTGGTCATCACCATAAAGTGATACACTATATAAGCATGTAACAAATTCAGTTAGTACATGTAGGACATGTGGTACTGAACATTTCAACAATAGCAGAATGTTACACAGACATACAGTATGGTTAGACTCAATACACTCAATTAGATTAAACCAATATAATTAAAAATAGGCAGAGACAGATGAATGGGATATGCCTTAAAAAATGCAACTTTCACAAGTAATAAAATGTCTTGCAACTGACTCTTTTCCTGATTTATACTATAACTGTTTTAGAACTGACTTCACATCATGAAACTTGCTCAACTGAAAAGTGCTGTTACATCTTTAGATGAATCTAAGCCTGACAGACAGACAGTTATGTAAAAAGCATAAACAACATTCACAAGGGATTGAGGACAGCAAGGACTGAACAACATAACCGAATTATGTAAGAAAATGTTGAATATATAACAGGACCGCCATAGCTGCGTGGGTAGAGAGGCCGCCTGGGAAACAGGTCCCTAGTTCGCACCCCGGCACCAGTCTATTTGTCGAAGTGTTCCTGAGCAAGACACCTAACCTCTAACTGCCTCCCGGGCACTGCCCTTGTAGCGCCTACTGGTCCTAAATAACTGATGGGTGAAATACAGAGGACACATTTCATGTATGTGCAAATGTGCCCCAAAGGAGTGGCGACAATATTGATATTGTATAGATCTGGATAGATCTGGGCTCTATATCTTACACCATATATTTCTTACTCTCTATTGATGAAGAAACCTGTACTGTACATTATTAAACCTTGCAATATCTCCATTCATTCTAGCATATAGTCCAATCATGGTGTCATAAAAATGATTAAAAATTAGACCAGAAAGGATGATCAAAAATAATAATAAATGATTAATACTGAATATTGAGAACAAACAAAGTAAAACATGTTAAGTGCACTTCTCAGTTGAGTAACACACAACATAATCTATCTCCCCCTGTCTGTCTCTTCCTTTATGACGAATGTCATGTTAAAGGTAGGGTACGTTTTTCTTTGCTCAAAATAAGTGTCAAGTAGCTCTATATACTGATAGTACTCATTGCTAGAGTGTTTGTTCAGTAACAGGAACAGGTCTCCATGTCTCTCCAGCTCTCCAACAGAAAATGCATTTTCAGGTCAGGAATGGATACCAATTTTATCCAATCAGGATAGAGAACTCAATCGGGATACAGATTAAACAAGTGAAATTGGAAGTGGTGACACAAAGAAATGAGCTGAACAAATTGGAACTGGAACGCTATAAAAATAAAGCTGATAAATGGGTACTCTCTACTGATTGGCTGAAATTGTGTCACCTACTGTACCTGAAAAAGAGCTGGAGAGACGGGGAGACCCCTGTGACTGAACAAACACTCCATAGCAATGATTACTATCAGAATATTGCTTTAACCTTTTAATACAAAACTTTTTGTTTTGACCAAAAAATATCACTTACCCTACCTTTAATCATTCTAAACTTTAAATATGATATCCTAAACACTAGTTCTTCAACATTCCTTCAAAAAGGGCCATATGGCTCCAGTCATTGAAGTCAGTTCTATTGAGAAAGACTACAGTATATACTGACAGCCAGAAGGCTCACGTTATGCTCTATCTCTCTCAGAATTCTGTCTTCATATATTTCATCCTTTTAAGAATACATCTAAAGGGGCCAGTCAGTTCACAGAATGGATCACGTGTTCCTTGTGAACTGCGGGGACCAGAGTTTGAATCCACTGTTACTCTCTCTCACTCTCTATCCTTATGGTTTCTTGTCTCTCTGCACTCCTCTATCTCATAAATGAAGCATAAAAGCGCATAAAAAAATTACTTGAAAAAGTAATACATCTGAGAAGCGGGAATCCAAGCCTGGAGGATGTAGACTGTGCTGTATTTGGCTGCCAATGTCAAAGCGTCACAAGAGATTTTCACTTGTGAAAAAACGTCTTAATTATAGATACAACATATTATTCTTTGTACCTTGTCAGAGAATGAGAATGCAGAGAGAAAGAGATAGAGTGCACACTTCATAATTCATCACTGAGATGTTTTCACCTTCTGTGTCCATGGCAACATGCAACCAAGATAAATCATGGGTTGGTACAGTAAGTGCGGGGGACGCGTGGACCCCCCCCCACCAGTGGTGGAAAGTAACTTTGAGATACTTTTGAGTACCGATTAGCATTTTTTTTGGCTGTGCTAAAATATTATTCATTAATTTCATTGATAAGATAGATAGGCCTGATGCCTATCTATCTTATCAATGAAATTAATGATAAGGCATCAGCAGGAATCTCTGCTTTAACATCTTCATTTTCTAATAAATATTCATATACTGTATAAGGCCAACAATGTATATTTTTGTATATTCTTTTTTAATAAGAAAATATATTTTATTCTATTAATAAAGTGTGGGGTCGCCAAAAATTGTCTTGTTAAATTCTGCACAATGACTACTTTTACTTTTGGTACTTTTACGTAGATTTTTGATGCCATTACTTTTGTTCTTTTACTCAAGTAAAGTATTGAAAGCAGGACTTATTAGGTACAAAAGAAAATCGGAGTACTTCTTCCACCACTGCTCCACACCCAGCAGTGTTACTTCAGTCTTCAGTGATCTGTATTAACAAAGTGTTTCGCCCCCAGAGACAGGCCTCTGTGTGTTCACGGCTGTCCTAGTGACCTATGGCATATCACCTGTCATCTTTAACAAGCATCTAATTGCTGCAATTACAGCATGCATCATGTCTGTGGAGGAGGTATCGGATGAGGGCATGAGGCCGTTAAAGGGATAGTTCACACCCCAAAATACTTTTGATGACCGGCAGCGGTTTCGGTAGACACAAAGAGTCTCCTTTGTGTCTCCTACCGGAACTGCTGCCTACCGGTCCACTGGTCATCAAATTATTGGCTTAAGAATGCGACAAAAACAAAACAATATCCATGAATTCAAGTCTCCATGGGGTGACTAATCGATAGAAAAAAAAATGTTTTGGGGTGAACTATTCCTTTAACGTGGGTGATCTTCTGCCTGAAAAGTTGTGGATGAATGCTCTTCTCATCGCACGGTAGAAAAGATTGCTTATCTGAAATAATTTGGGGTATTTTGTTATCTGCATCTGACATACACTTCAAATGGACCGTGTCTGAACGAACGTGGGAATGTGACCGCAGTTCCTCTCAAGCGTTGAAATATTCAGACGGCAAGCTTTTAGTTCTTAATGGATGTTGCTGCAAAATGAGATGCAATAAAAATCTCCCTGCTAGTAAATTGCTGATGTTGGTGAAGATCAGCTACTTGTCACTCCCAATTCATCAGACAGTATATGTGAACTTGACTGTCAAATAGGGGCCATAGGAGGTAGACATGGAGACACTGACTGCATAATACATAATGAAGACAAAGTAGTGGCCAAATATTTAATCTGTGACTGTCTGTCCAGTGTGTTGATGTTGTAGTGTTTGTTATGGTGCACGCCTTCAGTAGAATGACAGTGTAACACATAAATGTGATCATCTGAATAAGGTGCCTCAAAGCAGGGTTCTATGACCTACCCAAGGAATAATGAAAGGGTTGAAATGTATTGCTGCTGGTTTGTATTTGATGACCACATTAATAACCAAATGTAGCTGCACAGTTTTGATGAGATCACATACTTATTATAGGGTCCCTCTCGGCCATGCATTTGTGAATATCTTAAACTATTTGTGGGGTAAGAACACATTACAAGCCACTGGGAAACGTTCAATTAGAGTATTGCAAATTGTCCATCATTTTTTTGATAACCAGACACCCCGAATAAAGTTATACCATGATCATTTTCCAAAGACTAATTAATTTGTCCTTTTAGAAAATAAAAATGTTTTGCTATAACACTATATCCATGAAAAGAAAAAAACATGTCTAACAACCACTTCTAGTCCCCACAACTGATAATTTTAGGATTTCTAACATTCATGGGATGCCCCAAACTAAAATAAATAAATATTTAATAAATATTCAATAAAATATTTCCTCTTGAGATTTGCGAGCTGCAATATTCAGAATTTCAATTATAATATTTTTTCTATATAGATCTAAGTGATATAGATCGGCTAAGTGATTTGGTGAAGAGGGAAGACATGAGGGGACCAAGTATAGATCCCTGGGGTATGTCGGTCAATGAAGTATTATATCGTTGTAGCTTCTACTCTCGCTTTGTCTTATCTTAAAATCGACAAATTCAGACATGGTAGGTATACGTAACCATACAGTGGTTATATGTACAGATGCTTACAGTATACTGTACATACTATACAGCCTTTGCATGTATCTAGTTCCATTAGTTTCGTACTGTTTGGGACTGTTTTGCGGTCTAGTATATAATCAAAACCATGGGTGTGACTGTGAACTCTCTCATCCATTCCAGAGACCATTAACACCATGCTGTGGCCTCATGTCTCAGGGCTATTCAAACGGATTGAAACAGATTTGGTCATAAATGAGGTGTAGCGCTGCAGTCACTATTAGATATTCTTAGCCAGGTGACCCTCACCACAGGGGGGCCTTGGAGGATGAATGTCACCATGCTCAATGAGTGGAACTCACAGTTAAAGGACCAGTTCTCAATCTTCAGGCTGTGACTCCCCAAAATAATCATTTGAACTGGGGACCCCCCACCCTGACAAGCACTTTGAGTGTATGAGTTGAGGCATTACATTTGGTTTGACTCAGGTCCACTGATAAATATTATGAAAATAGACGATCTACAAGCGAGCTGCGGAAGTCTTAAAAGTCCTTAGATTGTCACTTCACTGTCATGTGGGGACCCCCCTGGGGGTCCTGACCCACAGGTTGATAAACACTGCTTTAGAGCACTGTTTCCCAAACACTCACTGGGTCGGGACCCATTCTTGGGTTTCCCAACATGTGGGCTGTGAGGATATGGGCCCCAAATATTTAGCAAAACACTACAATTGAAAAAGAAATCATGGTACTGTAGTTTTTCATTGTGATACCGATAAATAGGAGCTTAAAGGAGGATGAATGTCACCATGCTCAATGAGTGGAACTCACAGTTAAAGGACCATACCGGCGCTCTAAAATGTTTAGCCCGTTGACTCCAACTCACAGTATACTAGATAAGGGCTTCCTAAACCTTTCCATGCAAAGGACCCCCAAATAGTCTCTGGCTGCAAAATGGCAACGAAATAGAATAAAATGTTGACAATAATGACATGCCCAAAATAGGGACGCCAGGTTAGAAGTGGTTAATCTGACACAATAATCTTATGAAATGAATTTGAATTTGAATTAAATTAAATGTTTGATGATTTATTTTCTTCCCCCTCTTCTTTCCAATTGGCCCTCCTGGCAGTCCTGGTGGCCCCTACTTTGAAAATGACGTTTTGTTTGATATTAAAGCAAGCTGCTGGATTCCCTTCAATTCATTTCAGTGTGGTATGAAAATCAACTTGTAAAGACTTGACGCTTACTCCAATGCAAATATTGTTGCATTTGAAGTCCATTTTAAATTGTGGATTTATTTTAAAAGCCTAGCTGAAAATAGTCCCAGGAGAAAAGATTACATTTCGAATGAAATTACGAAACGTCCATGACTTAACCGTGCAAAGATGTTTAGCCGGCATAGTTATTCAATTAAGTTAGGAAATGTTTTAATGACTTTGGAAAATGTTTAGCAAATGCAGAAACTCAAAATAAAGCCATTTATCGTTAAATAGTAGGCATACAGTATGTTCATTGAAGAAAGGGAAAGTAGTGTAGTCTAGATACTAGACAGAGAAAAGAAACCTCTGACTCCAGAATGATGGCTTGTTTGCCAATATGGATTACAGCAGCAGGTGGCAACCACAGGATTCAGCAATGGGATCAGGCCTGATGGATCACCTGCCTGACTTAAACAGCCCACTTAGTTCCCCTGAGTCAGTGGAGAATGTCAGCAGGGGGTGTATGAGCTCCACACACTCCTCTCCACTGCCGCTGTGCTGATATACTCTTCCTCCAGAGCCGCATGCTTCAGAGAAGCAGTTCTCAATCTTCAGGCTGTGACTCCCCAAAATAATCATTTGAACTGGGGACCCCCCACCCTGACAAGCACTTTGAGTGTAGGAGTTGAGGCATTACATTTGGTTTGACTCGAGTCCACTGATAAATATTATGAAAATAGACGATCTACAAGCGAGCTGCGGAAGTCTTAAAAGTCCTTAGATTGTCACTTCACTGTCATGTGGGGACCCCCCTGGGGGTCCTGACCCACAGGTTGATAAACACTGCTTTAGAGCACTGTTTCCCAAACACTGGGTCGGGACCCATTATTGGGTTTCCCAACATGTGGGCTGTGAGGATATGGGCCCCAAATATTTAGCAAAACACTACAATTGAAAAAGAAATCATGGTACTGTAGTTTTTCATTGTGATACCGATAAATAGGAGCTTAAAGGAGTAAAAAAAAAAATACTTATTTTCTATAAATTACACACCCCATGAAGCCTTGAATTCATGGAGATTTTTTTTTTTTGTCGCATTCCTAAGCCAATAATTTGACGACCGGGTCATCGGTCAGTGGGAGACTCACCGTAATCAAATTATTGGCTTAGGAATGCGACAAAAACAAAAAAATCTCCATGAATTCAAAAACAGAAAGATAAGAGAATACAATTAGAGTGCAGAAGAAATTCTGCAGAACATTTTTCCCGATCCGGTTGAGACATAAGTCCTTTAATCCTTGACATATTCGTACTGTGACAGTATGCTTGCTGACTAAGCCTTAATGTTCAGGTCTGAGTCCATGACTACACCAAGATTTATGGCTTGGATTGTGGTTTTAAACATTACCGATTGAAGCTGAGCTCTGACTTTTAATCGTTCTTCCTTGGCTCCAAAAACAATTACTACTGACCATAGTCCCTTGGTGATATGGTTATGTAAATTTGTGTGTAGTCTGCATAATTATGGTAAAGTCCCACTGCATTCAATGACACTTTCAATGCAGCACTGAGCTCAAGTAAGACTGAAATTCTGCCACTGTCTGTCTGTTTTACGTGGATGTCATTGAAGAAGACTGGAACATATCAAAGCGGTTGTTTAATGCAGTAGTTCAGTTGTTGAAAGACAGCTATTACAAGGATTGTATTTAAAAGTGGGATGTTTGATATGGGCCTATAATTATTCATTAGTGATGTGTCTAGAATGTAGACACATTCATGTGTCTAGAATTTAGACACATCAAGCCAAAAGAATAATCTAGACTAGACTATTATTTTTAAGAGTGGTTTGACTGCAGTTTTCACAGCCTGTGAGAAGCAACCTCAGAGAAGAGACGTGTTGAAAATGTGTTATGATGCCATGCCATGCAATGTATTTAAAAAAAAATAAGCCTTTCGGCAGATTATCAAGGCAGCAGGAGAATGATTTCAGATGTTGTATATTGTCCTCCAAATTGTTATGATAAAGATAGAATTGTGCTATAGTATTAGAACAAGTTTTAAGTGGACACACATATGCAGTACCGATATGGAGCCTCTCACTGCTTGTCTAATTGTTTGAAAATTGCCAGTGAAGAATGAGAGAAAGTGGATCCAAATCATTTTTTAGTGTTAAATGAACCCTGCTGATTGTACTGTGTGGAGAGCCACAAAGCAATCACAAGATCATTTCAAGGGGGTTGTGAGATACTTTATTGTATACTTTAAATGTATCATCATGCTTGTACATTATGTGATAAATCATTTCTTACTCGGGAAAATGAAAGAAGAATGGTGGGGTATTCTACAGTATATGAGGTCCCATGCATCACTGTTCTGTGTAATGTGAGAATCTCCTAGTTGTTTTGCTTAATTTATACTGGTGTTGCACACCAAAACTAGCAGATCTACAAGGTCACAAGCCGTTGCACAATGAAATATAAATCAGGCTTTAGCATGCCTCTGCAACGCTGCTGCCACCAGTACAATCATCCTTTATGTTTATTGCCCACTGTGACATGATTCTAAACCTGATTCACTAGAATGCTAGAGCACACAACCCCTAATGCTTTAGTGCTGTACCTCATACAAGTTACAGCTACTGTAATGTAATAATGTGCTAGCATAAACCACAGCATGTAGTTTGATTGATATCATCACTGTCGGGCAGAAATCTTGTATCTCCTTTTTCAATGTCCTATTCTATCATTGTATAGGATGTCAATGTTGCACAAAAGTAGCGACCTGCAAGCTAACAACGTGCCGTGATGTGCTCCGTTGTGAGCTTGCTGATCTGCTATTTATGATTTTTGAAAATCTTTGAAAATGTTCACCTATGACATACACAAAATAGAGACCTCAGGTTGAAAGTGGTTAGTCTGTCTGTGTTTTTTATGAATATTTAACCAATGAAAAGTTTTACCAGTTATTAACCAGAGCTTGTGACTAAATAAAAACTACATTGGAATCAATTGGAACACAGGTTATTTTTTCCATTTCCTGTAACGGTTTTGGACATACAAGTTTTCTACCCAAAAGCAATGTTATACTGCAATGTGGAGGAGTACAAATGAGACGGGCCAGGGAAAGACCTGAGGTGCTGAGCCAGGTTTTAATTGAAGCTAATTGTCCCGTTGAGTATCCAACAAATTTCATATAGCTCATTACTGTAGAAGAAGACTTACGCTCAGTGGATATGTGGTTGACATGATTCAAGGCAAAATGTACTATCATAGTTAGATAAGATGCACCCCCTGACATCTCATTTGCACTCTTTCTAATTAAGGCTGTATCTGTGCTAATTAAAGTGAAGCTGCATCAAGGGTAAATAAACATTCAAAGCTATTTTGCACCTCTTTTTGCAATACTTGGACTTTCAATTAATATGTTCAGGCATTCCCCATTACACATTTGCAACCAACAAATAAAACCTACAGTAATAATTGATTGGCAATAATATATAAGTAGTTTTATTTGAACCGATAGTGAGGGTGAATTGTGATTCCCCCAGTGTTTCCTCACTCGGCAGTAGGCCAAAATCTCCAAACATGTACTGTATATACGTTATTTCTTTGTGTGAAATATTTGTAATATTTGTTGCTGTTCTCTGCACCAACATCAAGTCAAATTTTCCATTTATGCAAAAACATATTTGGACTCTGATTCAACTAAATCAACTTTGCTTTCAGACATTCCGATGGCCGATTGCCAGCAAGCTGGATGGAAACGAGATGCTGGAGATCCAAGTGTACAACTACAGCAAAGTCTTCACCAACAGGTAAGAAAATGTCCTAAAAATCTGCATTCACAACACAACTGTTAGTACAAACTCAGGGGCGGTCTCAGTATCTTGGCCTTTTTCCCCTCACACGCTTGTTGCTAACATGGACTGACAGGTGGCGTGTGTTATTCATCTAAATATGCTTCCGAGTAGAAACACTTGGTCCCTGAGAGCATGTTCTGTAAACTAACTCAATTGAAATGACAATAGGCTGTGAATACGCAAGACAGGCCACAAGCAACTTTTCCATGGGGGAGTGGATACTGACACAGAATTAGAGGCTCAGTAATGGAAGCATCTGTCTCCCCCCCCCCAAACGATCTAGCTCTGAACGAAACTTCTAACCATTATCTGAATGGGCTTCTCTCAAATATGGCATGTGCTTCACTAATTTGGGATACATCATGGCTGTATGCGCGCAGGCGTGTGTGTGTGTGTGTGTGTGTGTGTGTGTGTGTGTGTGTGTGTGTGTGTGTGTGTGTGTGTGTGTGTGTGTGTGTGTGTGTGTGTGTGTGTGTGTGTGTGTGTGTGTGTGTGTGTGTGTGTGTGTGTGTGTGTGTGTGTGTGTGTGTGTGTGTGTGTGTGTGTGCGCGCGCGCGTGCTCAAGCAAACATTTGCTTATGTGTGCAATATTGCATTGTCTTGATCTCGTTCAGGAAAATATGTCTGAAATCTGAAATGCTTAGTTAGTCATTCCATTCATAGTGTCCAACACCACTGCTGAAATGCCCTGGAGTAAAGCATAAAGCTTTATACTCTAGGTGCTTGCAGTGCATCTGAAAGTAACACTTTCTATAAAGCCCCTGTTTCTAAACGCTATGAGCATAATGGACTATAAACATGTTTTTGAAGTAATATGACGCTATAGCTTATAGTGATTTATAGGCGGTTATACTTATAGGCATAACCTCCACCTCTAGATATTAGATTACTGTAGATTACATTTATAACTCACTACAGATCACCTGTCTTCTAGATAGTGTCATAACACTTAAGAAACATGTTTATTGTACATTATAGTAGTGGTTCTAAAATATGGGTTAGGGGGCCACCAGCTGTCCTTGAGGGGGGTCCCAGGATATAATTATTAAAAATTAGGAACCAAATGGACCCTTACAGATCTGTAACTCTGAGTGCCTCCGCCCCTATGTGTCCATTTGGTTCCATTTGTACACTCTCAGAGTCGATGGGGGGTCCATGTGGCCTAGCATATAGCCTACCAAATAGGGGTCCTTTAAATTAAAATGTTTGCGAACCATTGCATTATATAATGCACATCCCTGCATACTCTCAGTGAATCCCATGTTCACTATATTCACTATAAAGTAACTTTTTGTCAAGTGACTACTGAAGTCTGCTTCTTCTTTCTCTTCATCCTTCTACATCCTGTTCTTTGTGCTCTTGTCTTCATCATCTTGATGTTCTTGTTCTTCGTGTATATTTGACACCCTGGTCCCAGAGGCTGATGTTTCCAGATCATAGTCAGGAACTGCCCTCTCTGAAGTAAATCTAATCAGACAGTAGCAGCTGCCTGGTGCATTATAACTGACTCACTGACTGACCGATTGGTGTGTCCAGATTCCGGACACACACACCACCTACGCAGCCATCAACATCATGACCATGGCTGTGGAGTGCGTGCGTGCGTGCGTGCGTGCGTGCGTGCGTGCGTGCGTGCGTGTGTTTGGAAACAGTGAGACAAAGAGAGGAAGTATGTAATATAGATCAGCTCTTAATGTCATCATTGTCTGTCCTGGTAGCATTTTTCATTAAAGAGATCCAGATATACCATTTGTCCTCATTACAGATTGGTCCTTAACCACTTAAATCCTATGTAGTTGACTAGAGTCCCCCATCTACGTACACTGGGGCCACTCCTTTTTTCCCTTTACACCAAATGTCTTGGTGTGCTCACCAAATAGTATATGTGCTCGCCAAATATCTCGGCTTAGAGGAACGTGCAGCGTTGTGAGCTTACAGATCTGCTATTTTTGCCGAATGTTCGCCCCCAGAATAGGGAAGCTCGAGTACACACGCTAGAATTCTTTCAGACCTGGGCCAAATAGTTGTTATGCAGATGGGTATTAGGATACTATCATTTAGTTGCTGATGTTTAATCTTGAATGAGTCTGGACTGGACATGGACACGGGTTTGGTCTTGACGATGATCAGTGATATTTATCAATAGGTTTGTACCATCTGAGAGAGTAGCTGTGCAGTTGTTTCGTGAGTTGTGATGCCTACAAACCATGCTATGACGCCAGTAGTGATTGCCATCACTGCTGTGTGCCTTGTCTCCAGAGCTGCAGAGAGGTGTGTGTGGCTCAGAGCCAGCATGTTTTTACCATATCATCTACCATGGCTGAGCAGCTACAGTACGTTTAACAACTTGTCCACTATTAATGATTCATTCTTTTCTTTGTTTCCTCTTAAATGTTGCACTTCTTGCCCATCTGGAAGAGCTTTGGCAGAGCAATCACTTGCGCTTTTATTTTCACTGTGAGAACAATTAAACTCAAACTGTACATTTGTATTATGCTATTCCCTCACTTGCTGAAAGTGATTGCAAATCCCTGGTCTGCAAAATGTGCTCATTATTTTGTAATCTGGCTGTGGCCAGCAGACTAATCAATGGAGATACAAAGCAAAGCTATGCCACAATTGGTGCCCCTGTTAGGCCTGTCACAATTATTACATAATCGCAATTGAGATAATCGCAATTATTTTGCATAATCATCACAATCAGAAATTAAAATTGTATTAATATGTTCAATGCCAAAAACACAAATACATCAATATAGCTGCAAGCAGCGATAATACGGGGCCAGGAGAGAGAAAGAGAAATGATAATTCCTTTAACAGGTCAGTTCATGAAAGTCCTTGCGGTCTTGTTTCCAATGAGGGCCTGTGAGCAATTAGGGGTTAAGAGTCTTGCTCAGGACAAATTTCATTTCGTCGACACATTTGCTGACCTGGCCTGGAATCGTACCTGGGTCAACCAGAGCCTCTGGCTCCCTAGGCGGGCTCACTAACCACTCAGCTATGGCCGGCCCTCAGAGAGAGAGAGAGAGAGAGAGAGAGAGAGAGAGAGAGAGAGAGAGAGAGAGAGAGAGAGAGAGAGAGAGAGAGAGAGAGAGAGAGAGAGAGAGAGAGAGAGAGAGAGAGAGAGAGAGAGAGAGAGAGAGAGAGAGAGAGAGAGAGAGAGAGAGAGAGAGAGAGAGAGAGAGGAGAGAGAGAGAGAGAGAGAGAGAGAGAGAGAGAGAGAGAGAGAGAGAGAGAGAGAAAGAGAGAGAGAGACAGACACATGGAAACGGAATAGATTGAAGATAGAAACGGAATAGATTGAAGAGACAGAGAGAGAGACATGGAAACGGAATAGATTGAAGATAGAAACGGAATAGATTGAAGAGAGAGAGAGAGCCATGGAAACGGAATAGATTGAGTCATGTTTTTTGCAATTCAACTTAAATGAGTCTGCATCAAGTGAGGCTTGAACCGGAAACCTTGCGATCGTGAGGCACTCT